>NC_090445.1:1626763884-1627065828 GCF_031143425.1 Pleurodeles waltl
GCTACTTGTCACAGCTATCCATTTTAGTATTAGCCTTGATAACTTACACCACCAAGTAAATGACTGGGATGTTTCAGACCTGTCTACTGATGTCTTAGAAAGTTGGCGGGACACACATAAAGTGCTGAAAGGACAGTGGTTATTGGATGAAAACATTATTTTGCCCACTCGATGTGGGTGAGAATAATAATTACCTCCTCGACCCTATTTCTCATTCCAAAACTTGCTTCAATGAGGAGTTTCACCTCTACCCAGCTTCATGTGTCCTAGCCTGATCCAATCAAAAAGTTCCACTTAATCCCTCCCTTCCCCTCTCCTATCCTCCAAGTACCCTTTACCAATATAAGGGCAAGGAGCCCAGAAAACGACCTGTTTTTTTATGTCTGCACAGGTCCTGAGCTTTTCCTGTCAGGTAAGCCCTGGGAGGCTGGACCTCTTAAGGTTGTTTTCATTCCCTATGTGTGTTTGCCTTGTTTTGCATGTTCCTGGATACTTTGCCGGGGTTTTGGGGAAGAAACCTGGAGGTGCTTGTGATCTGCTGTGCTTACCTTGATGCCCTCAGTCTTGCGGACCCTGCCTGCTATGTCGTGGAATGTGCTTTGCACCATGCTTGTGCATGATGTTTTTTTTGGCCTGGCCGTCTCCCTCCCTGGGTTCCGGTGGGCCGGTCAGTTCCTTTGCACCTGCCCTGTGCTCCTCTGCAGGCTTTGGGCAGGGGGGTTTCCCGCTACTGGATTCTCACGGGGCCATGACGTGGATGGTGTTATCTACCCTTGTTGCTGTTTTGTGGCGCTTCTCTCATTTTTCGAAGCCTACAAGGTTCAGTGCTCGTGGTTCAGAACACTTCCTGGGCTGGCACGTGTCTCTCTCGGCGTGCAGGGCCAAGTTGCTTTCATGCCCTCGTGTGGTAGGAGGTTGGTGAGGCCGTGTTTCCAGGTTTTGCTGAAACAGGCTTCCCTGGTCTCCCAGGTCCTTTTTTACATCAGGTGCATGGAGTGTTTATCACTGTTAATAACTATTTCGGCCACAGCAGTAGCATGTCTTATGTCTCTTCTTTGTGCTCCGCTTTTCGTATGCCTGGTAAAATTATACAAAAGAAAAAAAAGAAATAATAATACTTTGTAAAACAAATGCCTTTTAATTTTGCACAAAAAAAAACACATCCTCAGGACTACTGGGTTATGTTTGTGCTTTCCTGTCTTTACCTGTTTTTTATGCTTTTAAAGGATTTTTGTGCGAGCTTTCGTCTGGTCTACCCAGTGTCCTTCTCGTCCTTATATATTTGGAGGTGTGCTTTCTTGTTCTGTCTGTTTCATCACAGATCACAGGGAGACGTCTGCTAAGCGCTGCCATTGCTCCAGCGAGGCCCAGGAAGGGCAAAACTATTATCGGTTTGAGCAGGCTCTACCTGGCACCTCCCATAACCTGGGTGTTTCAGAAGATCAATTTCAACTGCTTCTGTCCTCTCTCTCTCTGATGCCTTTTCGAGGTCTAAGGACTCTAGGGGTATTCGTTATTCTCCCTCTTTGCCCTCCTCCTCTCTGGTATCCTCTCCTTCCTCATCCTCTTCTTGGCCTTCTCCAGACTATGATAAGGATGCTGACTCGCCAGAGGTGGAGGCGATGCCTCACTTCAAATTTCTTCTAAAGGCAGATCTTTTGGCCCTGTTTTGCTATTTGGGTGACAACCTGGGTATTTCTATGGAGGATGACGTCCTGGACCTAGTTCTCGTCTTTTTCAATGTTTGAGGGGCATATTTATACTTGTTTTGCACCAAATTTGAGTCATTTTTTTGACACAAATTCGGTGCAAAACTAACTCCATATTTATACTTTGGCGCTAGACTGGTCTAGCACCGTATTTATGGAGTTAAAGTCATTTTTTGGACGTGGAAACCTACCTTGCCTTAATTAGATGCAATCTAGGTGTTCCTGTGCAAAAAATGACTCTATGGCCTTAGCGTCATATTTATCCTCTGTGCTAAAATCAGGCATGGGGTGAGGAGGGGTCAAATAATGGCGCAAAGCTTGCTTTGCACAATTATTTAACACCTGGGTCAGGGCAGGTGTTAGGGGACCTGTGGGCCTATTTCCATGTTGAAAAACCATGGAATAAGCCAACAGGTGCCCTGCCCAGGCCACAGGGACACCCCCACCCACACCAGAGGGTCAGCAGAGGATGGGGGACCCCATCTCAGGCCAGTATAGGTAAGTATTGTTTTTTTAAGTGCCATTGGGAGCCCTGAAATGGACATCCCTGCATGGCACTGGGTGCAATGGCCATGCTCAGGAGACCCTGGTCCACTGTGCTGGCCATTGGGGTGGTGGGCATGACTCCTGTCTTTTCTAAGACAGAAGTCATGTGGTATGGATGGTTTTGCATCAGAAAATGACGCTATGCTGGTTAGAGTCAATTGTTTTGACTCTAACCTGCCTAACATCAATTTTTTGTGCAAAACCCCCTTCTCCCGTACCGCCAGCCACACCCGGCTAACGTCATTTTTTTTTACGCTACCCTACCCTTTGCACCGGCTTGCACTATTCCATAAATATGGTGCCCGGCTGGTGCTCAGAAATGGTGCAAGCCGGTGCTACACTTTTTGGTGCAAAACTGCGTTAGTGCAGTTTTGCACCAAAAAGTATAAATATGCCCTAAGTTCTCCTTCTTCAGTGGCTGTTAACAAGGAAGTGTTGGATCCTCTTTTGCGGGAGTGGAAGGACCCAGGGAAGGCGGACCTCCCTCGGTTTATCACCCGCCTTTATCCTCTGGCTAAGGGTGATATTGAGTTTCCCTCCTTGTTAAAGATTGATCTCCTTCTTTCTCATTTAGCTGGTCGTCCATCAATTTTGCCTGAGGAAATTCCAGTTTGAAACTTTGTGGACTGTAGAGTGGAGGCCTTTTCTGGCCTGAACCTGGCACTTCGGGATGCTATTTATGCGGTGTATGCCTCTCAATCTTTGGTCAAAGACTTCCATTCTCTTCCTCTGGCCTTACAGGAGGGCGTTGACTGTGCATCCTTGTTCTCGCAGTTGGAGTCTAAGGTAAAATTTCTGTCAGATGTGTTTTGTGATGTTTTGAAGGCTTCTGCTTGTGCCATGGCTTCTTCTGTTTCAGCCCGTCGTCATGTGTATCTCTGTGATTGAAAGGTGGATTTGGCTCAGAAGTCAGGGATATGACATATGGCCTTTAATGGCAGTCCCTTTTTGGTGATGATTTAGAGCCTATGCTCCATAAAGCCTTTAAGAACACGAAACATTCACAATTGTTTTGATCTCGCTCCTAGATTGAGCCATCAAGGAAGGCTCCTTCACAAAGACGTTCACAAGGTTTTCCTGGATGTTTCCACTCCAAGTCCACTAGTCTTCCTCTTTTCCTGCTAGTCCTTTCTCCAAGCCTCCTCCTTCTCTGCCCCCCAAGCCTGAGAAGCATTCCTGACTTCCAGTAGGGCATAATAGTCAGGAGGTCATCTGGCTGCTTTTCTTCCTACTTCGGAAAGTCATATTTCAGATGCTTGGGTTTTAAGTATCATCTGCTAAGACTATTCTCTGCGGATCTTGTCAAAGAACTGCTGCGTTCCCTGTACCGGAGGGGCAACAAGGGAAGGGGTTTTACTCACCGGTCTTTTTGGTTCCCAAGTAGGAGGGAAAGGTTGACTCATATCCAATCTACAACTACTGAATCAGTTCCCCAGGAGGCCTCAGTTCAAAATGGACACTTTGCAGTGCATTATTCTGCTGGTTCATCCAGGGGAATAGCTAGCCTTCTTGGACTTAAGAGACGCATTTCATCACATTCCTATTGCTTGTTTGCATCAACAGTTCCTCTGCTTCTGTGTGAATAGTGTCTATTGGCAGTTCCAGGTCCTTCCTTTCAGGCTGGCCACCTAATCGAGGGTGTTCACCAAAGTGAAGGCCCCCCTAGAGGCTCATCCTCACGGACTGGTGGTGATGATTCATCCCTAACTGGATGACTGGCTCATCCGCCATCCTCTTCTGTCTGTGCTCCAATCCCAGATTGTAGTGGTGTGTGACACCCTGGAGCGCTTTGGCTTCCTGTGAATTGGGTGGAATCTGATCAGGAGAGCAGACTTTCTTCGAATTGGAAGTAGCTGAAGGCAATTTATCAAGCTCTGGTGCATTTTTCTCTCTTAATCAGAGGTCACGTGGTGGTCGTGCGGACGGACAACACTGTGACCAAATCATACGTCAAAAACAGTCAGGAATGCGATCCTGCTCCATTGCCTCTCTGGCTTTTCAGGTGGGGTGTTGGGTGGAGTCTCACCTTTTCTCACTGTCTGCAATGTATATTGGTGGGAAAGACAATGTTCTAGCCGACATACTCAGCAGGGTTTTTCCTTCTTCCCTTGATTTCTGTCTGGATCCAGGTATTCTCGCTCACCTGTGTCACAGGTTCAGCACCTCTCCGGTGGACTTATTCGCTTCAGCAGAGAATTCTCCCCTTCCCACCTTTTTTCTCCAAGTGCCCAGAACCAGGCTGTGTGTGTGAGGGGGTGCTCTGTCCCTTACCTGGCCTCCTGTTCTCCCCTATGCCTTCCCTCCATTACCTTTTCTACTCAAACTCCTAGCCAGGCTTCAGAAAGAGACAGTGTCTCTCATTTTGGTGGCCCTGTTTTGGCCTTGGATAGGGTGGTTTCCTCTGTTGCAGTTGATGTCGACGGCGCCAGAGCGGGTTCTGCCATGCCATCTGTGTCCCCTCCAGAAACCAATTCTTCCACCTGCCACTTGTCAATGAATGCGTCTGACGGATTGGCTCTTGAGAGGAGGGGTTTGAAGTTGCAAGGCCTCTCCTCTCCTGTGGTGGCTTCCATTCAGCAGTCTCATGAGGGATCTGCTAGGAAGGCCTATGCTCATCATTGGTCTTCTTTTGTTCAGTGGTGTGATACTCACTCTTTGGATCCGGTCTCTTGTCCTGCTTCAGGGTTTTTTTAATTTGTGCAGGATGGGTTTCAGAAGGGTCTGGCAGTGGCTACTTTAAAGGTTCAGTGGGCTGCTATTAGGGCCCTTCCTTCCCCAATCAATATGCCTGAAATGCTGTCTCTAGGTTCCCATCTTTTTAAGGGGTTTTCTTTGTTGAAACCACAGGTTTGTTCTGTGGCTTCTGCATGGAATCTACCTTTAGTTATTTGGGCCCTTCAATCTACTCCTTTTGAACCTCTGGATGATGTGGATTTGAAGTATCTTTCTTTGAAAGTGTTATTCCAGGTTGCCATCGCCGGTTTGTGGCTCTTTCTTTTTGGAGTCAGGTTGTTCTGGTTTGGCATATCATCATTGAAGTAAGTTTTGGGATGACAAATAGGGTTGAGGAGGTAATGAATTCATTACTTATAGATAATTCTCATTACTCTGAATACCATGTTTCTCTTCCCAATACTTACGTCCCACCCACCCCTTCCTTCCCGATGAGCAACCTGACTCCTGCTCAGTTGTTTTGTGCTTTGGGATGTTCAGGTCTTTTTCTGGGCTCCTTGCCCTTAAATTGGTAAAGCGTATTTGGAGGAGAGGAGAGGAGAGGAAAGGAGAGGAGATGGGAAGGGTTAAGTGGAACGTTTTGATTGGATCACGTGGGCCTGGGTAGAGGTGACACACCTCATTGAAAAAGTATTGGGCTGAGAAACAGGGTATTTGGAGTAATGAGAATTACCAGTAAGTAATGAATTCATTATATCTCCTTATTTGGCCACAGGAAGGCTTTAGATGACTTGGTCAAACATGAACACTGTGTCTATGTAGATATTAGTACCAAATCCCGCATTATTTAGAAAGTCAGATCAGCTATTCTACTCCCAGTCGTAGAATGAAGTGATGATGGAGTTCAGATTGTCGATGAAAGAGATTCCCTCGTGTAGAGGCGCTCACAAAAAAAATGAAAACATAATTACTTCTTCCAAGAATATAATTTTTAGTGATGCTTCACAGAGTGATAAACAATTTTCCAGAATAACTCCACTGTAGAAACGTAGGATGTAGTACTGCAGCCAGCAATCTGAATATTTATTGTCGATACAAGATTTTATGTTTCAAATTTCTCATTCCTTAGATGTGTTTCGACCGAGCAACTACTCATTTATATTTCTTGCGGTGTAATTCTTTCAAGTGAATTGCTACTGCTTCTACATTTGGATTACACCACCTTAGTTGTTCTACATAGTTTAATGCTTTTCAAAAAGCACCCACTTTCATAATGAAATGGCCACACTGACTTTCACTAGTTGTGTTTGCTGTACAAAAATATCTACTCGTGCCAGCACAGAATCATTTGGGCATCCAGCACGCGGGCGATTTCAAAAGTGAAATTGATCAATCCTCATACAGAGACAAGAGGAAAGTACCATGGAGACTTACTATGGAAGAAAATACATATTCATAATTCCATGGCAGACATGCTTCCAACTTATCTAAAGGAACTACTACTGGATTAGTGGCGGGTTAAGCCTTAAAAATGCACCTGTCCCTAACTACCTTGTAAGTTTGGAAATCCGTAAACTGTATTGTAGCCTAATATCTATGGCTATGCTTGTGCATAAATCACGGCACCTGCCACCAAAAGGGCAATCCCAACGGGATTAAAAACAGAAGATATATAGATAGTGCACCACTGCGCAAAGTCAGTAAAGTCCAGTAACACAAAGTTGTCTTTTAACCATCTTCATTTTTTATTATTGCTTTTTCTTGCATATACGAACAATCAGCCAACGCATTTCGTCCTAGACAAAAGGACTTCTTCAGGGCTGAAAAATGACAGAAAGAATGTATGTATCACACCAGGGCAAATAGAATACAATGAATACATAAACAGTTAAACATATAAAATATATACAAAGACATACAAAAACCATCTATAATACAAATACTTATGATCATGAGAGACAAGGGACAAATAGTGTTTAAGAAATTATCACACATACAATCAATAAAAACATATATATTAATATACCACATAACAAATATTACCAATATTTACAAGAAAAGATAAGGAAGAAAACATACAGAAGAAAAAATACAAAAACAGATTTTAAAAGAAATATGGACAATATCTTCATAATTCTGAAAAATTATAATATCACCATAATTCTGCAATTTCTGCAAGTGTATATATTTCGTATGCAGAAACATAAGAAGGTGATTATAATTTAAACAAGTCATACCTTATATTTGCATAGTCTTTAAGTTGATTGTCTTTCCATATTATTGAAGTGCCAGATATCCAATGCTAACCCATTGCTACTAAAAGGAATGATGACACCATGTAATATCCAGCAAATTGGAAAATAGTTAGCAACCATAATTACAAATTGCCCACGTGTATATTTAATATATTCAAAAAATTGTAAAGAATTTAAAAAAAGAAATTATCAAAATACGTAAGAAAATACTTAAACAAATAGCCATGGGTAATGGCCAAAAATACCACAAAAGGGGAACACCAAGAAACCCAAAGTTGATGTCAAGCAATCAAGAGAAAATACGTTTTGAAAGTAATGACCAAAGCTTGAATATATAAATGCATAAGTATAGGTGTTTCTGTTTTAAGAGAAAACACGACTCACAAACCATGAACATATGTGCCATGCAAGTATTTAACAGTAATATATGTGATCAATATAAGAGCTAATACATCGCATCAACTCATAGTTCTCATGATCACTGCAGGGCAATCCGAGTAGAGAGAGACGTTGACATACATATGATGCGAGAATCTTTTCACAGAGTGGCAGTCAGAAAGGCGAAACGCTTGCAGTATATTTAAATGTTTAACCTTAGATGATATTAACCGGAATGTCTTCAAAAACGTAAAAATAAAAGCAAATTATAGCCGCTTACCACATATCGTAAAGGATGAACCATGTCCTTCCTGGTCGGAGTGAGAAGTAAGCCGAGCCCAGCCTGGGATCTACTTTTAAACCATGAAAATCAGAGTAAAGGCATTATTAGACACAGGTGGCATGCAAGTTGCTATAGCGACCGTTCTATGATTAGACTAGTCCCCCAGGTCGGGTGAATACGTCGGCCATTTTGGAATGGTGTCATCTATACTGTAATATGATTGTATAAGACCCATAAGGCATTGCCAGGGCTTAAAAAAGATTTTAATAAAGCCCTAAAAGGTAAAAAAAAGAATGAAAACCTGTACTATATTATATTAGCATAAAATGGGGAGAGCCAAATTCCGGTCGCTTTGGAAAAAGTGTCGACCATCTTGACAAGATATTGTCAATAGTGTAGATGGTTGATGAGGCAAAGGGAGGGATATAGGCAAATTATATATTCGATATCAGCCACTTTATATAACTCACCAGTTTATATAACAGTTATAACTCACCACCGATTAAAAGTGAGTGTCCAGTTCATAACAACTTAGTACTATGGCATTATAGAATGAATAGATTGAATATAGCCAAAAGAGGCGTCAGGAGGTGTATCATTTTCTGTACATGGATAACTGGCTGATCAAGACTTCCATACTTGCTCAGGCACCACACAGTCTATATTGAGTTCTGGAGAACTTGGATATACTGGAGTTATCCTTGTATCCTGCAAATCTGTGTATTGTGTGGCCAGAGAGACTTCGGTGTGCGTAGGGGACTTCAAAACCCTTGACTGAGTCTGGTCCCAGTAGAACTCAACACTTCACTTACTTTACAAGAATATCACATTGTCTGGAAACATAGGAACTTCTGAGCCTTATAGAGTCCTACATCCCAGTAGTTTCTATAGTGATTTAAAAAAATAGTGACTTGAAACTGGACCTATCTTCCCCCAAAGGATCAAGAAATAGAAGAACAATCAAGATTTACAAATAGTACAGTTCCTCCTGTTAGCTCTGACACGAATTAACTTTCAAACTCTGCTCTAGTTGGTCCATTTAAGGTCCAGGATTCCTGGGTCACCGGTGAATTTTCTAAGTGAGGACTGGTGGCAGGGGCCAACAAGGACTCTATGGAATCTAACTGTTTTAGTCATAGGAAAGGACATATTTCACATTGATATGTTGGATGGCAAGGTTCAGTTTTTGGTCTTGAAATGCTTAGTCTGCTACACTAGTGCAAGGTGGCCTGGAATAAACTGACAGCACTTCATAGGCCATTGCCCTCGCATCGTACCAGTACGAGTTACAAAATCAGGTAAGAAATAGATTACTGTTATCATGACTTTTAGTGTACAGGTTCAACAAACAAAAAGACAGCAAAAGGCCTTTACATTCCTTTGCCAGTTCTGGGTTGGAGAGATTTAAAAATTATATCTACAGGAGGCTCAGACCCCTCCGAGCTGCACAGATTATATCATTTTTAGCAATAGATAAAGATTTTTTCCAAAGTACAAGATGGTGATTAGATCGTTCTGCGTTCTATGGACCGATTTGCTGATTAAGATTGGATTAAACAGAATCCACAGGCTATAGTTTTGTGGCATCAATATTTTCTGGAATATTTCTTCTGATAAAAAACTGGCCAGTTTATCTTGTCAACAAACGTGTATCTCATACGTTTGGCCGACTTCGTACGTCTTTGCCTGTGAAATTTTAGTGCTATCCTCTCTATCAGTTTAATTATTTATTGCTTATGTAATCTTTTGGTTTTTTTTTCTTGGCTTGGTTTGTCCTGTCCAAATGGACAACTTTGTAAAAGCGACTGACAACGAGTTCTCTTAATGGGAAGATCATGTCAGTATCATCGGAAGGGTTAAATCACTAAACAAAATAATAGCAATTTAAATTATTTAAATGAGACACAAATTATTATTCATATCATTATAATTTTATTGCATTAAATTACAACACCACCCACAGAACCCACCAAAAAGCCCCACATCCCGATATGTAACATAAAATTTGATAGAAAAGCATAAAAAATTAATATAAACTCAAACATCAATAACGTAAATAAATACAAATTATATATACAATAAGGGCCTGATCTATAAAGGTTTACTTACACTTTGGTTTTGGTATTCACAATCAACAAATTAACAGTAACTTTATGACTACGTAGTTTAGCTTTGTGAGTCAGGCCCTAAGGGGCATATTTACAAGCGCTTAGCGCTAACTTGCGTCACAATAGCATCATTTATTTTGACGCTAAGGTAGCCCAAAGGTGGCTTTTCCTCTGCATCGTATTTACAAAGTGGTGCAATGCTTGTGTTACGCCAGTTTGCAAACCCTTGCACCACATTATGAGTGTGTTAAACATAATGTATGAAAGGGGAGCCTTCCAACGCAGGAAGGTCCAAAAAAATGGTGCAGTGAAATTTACAACATTTCACTGTGCCATTTTTTCCATAAATTTTAACGCCTGCTCAGAGCAGGCATAAAAAATACACACCCTTTTTAATCAATGGGCCTCCCTATGCTTAGCTGCACTAGCGTCCATATTTGTGGGGCTAGTACAGCAAAGTGCCACAACAGCATATTCCCAAAAAATTTGACGCTATTATCCTAACGACTACCATGGTGCGGGGTAATGTAAAATACGGCACAACCATGGTGTCATTAGGTGGGGCAGAGAGGACGTAAGAAAAGTTGCGCATCAGCACCGATGTGCCACTTCTTCTAAATATGCCCTGAAGTGTTTAATTAAACACTAGCTGCCCAATCTCCCAATAAATCCAAAACCCCCAAAAATTTAATTGTAAACTAAATTCTAAAAGCTAAATAATATTTTGATAAATCAATTGTGTGTCAATTTTACAATGAATGCACAAATATATATTAAATAAAAATGACAATATGTGTACAAATACATTTTAGCATTCTATATTTTAAATATCAATATTATTTACAGTTTATGATATAGCATATACATGCTCTTCATATTGTGTCTCACAGAATGTTTACATTGACAGTATGCTGACCACAATATTATGGCCAAAATATATCTTGGATTGGATATTCTGGAGCCATTCCTAACAGAGGGGCTATGGATCGCTTTATACAGTCTCTGGTTGTGACTGATATTTTGTGATTTATCATCATACTTTCAGCGGAGTTTGTCTATTTCACTCCACTATTTATAAAGAAAAGGACCTTTGATCAATAATGGGGAATATTGATTTAGTCCACAATAACAGTTTCCTTATTTTTCCCATGATATGCATGTGGTTTTGTGGCACTGTGTGACTTGAAAATCATATGTAAGCTCAAGGGAAAGTTATGAAGGGCACCATAAGAGCCTTGACAAAATGATGATCATAGTTCAGACGGGGTCGGTTCTACTCTGGCTGTATTACATTCTGTATGTTTCTGTCCATGGGGAGCATCTTTAGAAAGTCTATTGATAAGTGGTGGGCTGAAGGTATGAACATTAACTTTCCTATCAGCCAGTTTTAGCCTAAGCATTTCTTAGGAGACCTTTACCGCCTTGTTTTGTGTTGAGTATAACCTAGCTTGAAGAGTTCTTTAATGAGGGACTATGGGTGCAATCTATATTCTTTTGTGCACTTGCTCTAAACCCTTCTGCAAAGTTTGGAAAACTCATTTTACATGATCAGAGGAGTGTTTAAAATGTGTAACTACTTTTTTGCTTTGACTTTCTATATCTAGCTAGCACTGTCCCAGTCAGTCTATCTGTCATGTCCTTCAGCTTCTCTGGGGACAGGCCTTTGGACGACACATTGCTCCCTGCCCTGGAAGGGGCCCTCATTCTTGGAAGTACGTTGCTTGCCTCCCCCATAGAGAGCACTCCAAGGCCTCCACTCAGACCCTAGTCCAGGTCATCCTCCACATTCACCTCATCTCAGTCTCCTCTGATGTCTCATTTGCTCCCACATGGGCTTCTAAATAGGCATTCAGTGCTTTTTGCAATTCTGCCTTTTTTGCTCCTTGCAGGCAGCCCAAAACGCTTACAGAAATCCTTAAGTTAGGCCACAGTGTACTCCTCAAGCCTGGCCAGCCAAAACTCCATGCCTGCAGGTACAGATGCAGAACTTCCAACCAGAGACATGATTTAAAGTAAAAATAAAAATGCCAAACAGGGAAAATTGAAGAAAAGTCAAAAATGCCAATTGAGAAAAGCAAAGAAATAAATGCCAATGGGGATCAGAGACAATTGATTTGAATTGGTTAAAATGTGAGTATTAGTATACACCAAATTATTGTAAGGCACTGCACACATACAAGTCCTATCCTCACTGCTGATCACCAATGTTACAAATTGGGTATCTAGTTGGCAGAGGAATGCACACTCTTCAGGTAGGGACCACAATCCTAGTAATGGTAAGTCAGATACACACCCTTAATGATTCTGTGCTCAAACTCTGTTAATTGGGCACAAAGCAGTCAAGCTTAACTTAAGAGGCAATGTCTAAAGTATTTGTGCCACACTTATTTACAGTATCACAGTGAACGCCACATTAAAAAGTCTCAGCACCAGCTTAGAAGAATAGACAATATGTATCTGGTTAAAACAAGACCAAAACAACAAAAATCAAATCAGTAGGAGTCGAGATATTAATTTTCAAATATTAAGGCCCAGATTTAAGAAAAGTGGTACTTTATGTAATGAGGCTCTGAGCAGGCGTTAAGCATGATGCTAAAAATGGCGCAGCAGAATCTCATAGATGCCACTGCACCATTTTTCTGGGCTTCCTAACAGGGAATGCCCCCCTCGCATTCATTATGCCTGGCGCAAGCATAATGTGGTGCAAGGGTTTACAAAGTGGTGAAATGTACGCATTGCACCACTTTGTAAATATGGTGCTGCATTTTTGCCACTTTAACGCCACATCTGCGTAAAAAAAAGACACTCATGTGCGCTAGTTAGTGCAAGGCCCTTCTTAAATCTGGGCCTAAATGTGAAGACAGTTGTTAAAAGTCAATAGCAGTAGAAAGGTTACTTGAGGTAATGGGGGACTGGTCCAAATCCCAAATTCAGGCCGACCACGAAGGAAGGTCAGCTGGGTACAGATCCCAAGCCGGGTCCACTAAACACTACCTTTAATTGAGGAATGAGTTGATGGCAGGAAGACGATAAAGTCAATATTTCAGCCACACAATGGAGATGCGTCATTGTCAGGCTCCGTGGAAGTGGATATGATGAGTTGTCTGTAGGCTGTGCAAAGGGTCATCTTAAATCGTGCAGTGGTGAAGCCAGTGTCGCCAGGTAGCAACTGAGTCGTCGAGAGGGAAGATATGCGTAGATTTCTCTGCCGCGCTCAGGGCAATGCGTTGCTACTTAAAAGTTTGTAGCTGTAGATGTGATGTGTTGTTTCTTGAGTCAGATCATTGATTTTTCCACTGCACTCAGGGTGATGCATCTCTTTTTGGAGTTTGCAACTGTAGAGCCCACCTCTGAGGCCCAGTACAGGAGGGGGCACCTCAGCCAAGGGTAGGACTCACAGATAGCAGAGTCCAGCAGCACCAGGAGAGTTGCAAGCAATCTTTGATGTCCCTAAGACTGCAAAAGAACAGGGCACAAGCCAGCAAGCCCTTGGAGACTCTTGGGTGCAAGGATGTACAGAATAAATCCAGTCCTTCTCACCACAGGACAGAAGCAGGACGCAGCAGGCCAACACAGCAAAGCAAGTAGCAAAGTGTCAGTCCCTTATGCAGCACAGCAAGCAGAAGTGCAACTGTCAGGAAACTGACCACAACAACACTGGAGAAGTCGACGAGTTTCCTTGTTGCTTGTCCTTACACAGACAGCACCGATAGTTGTCTCACCTAGAAGGTCGGGAAATAACGTCCTCTTGGGGAATAATCCAGAAGTGAGTCTAAAGTCATCCTCGGAAATAAGAGATGCAGATGGGTTTCAAAGAGGGGCGGGGCTAGAGATGAAGGTTTGTGAAGAGGAGGATGTAGAAGCATTTGAACGGGGAGCTAGAGGTAAAGGAGGCAGCATGGGGGAAAGGAGATGCGCAACAGAAGAAGGTGTAGGGACGGGTGGAGGGTGACACAGGACCGTAGAAGGAGTTGACGGAGGCCGAACCAGACGGAAGGATCCCACTCCAAAGGGACAACGCTGGAGCCTGATGCCCCGCCACATCTCTGGAAAGATGTGGCTCAGCCAGGTGCGTAAGTGCTTTAGAGAGCATTTTTCTCTGAGGGGGAAGAAACCCCAGGACTCGAGGGGTGACTAGCGGTCTCCAGTATAACTAACCGAATATTACTAAGAGAAAAGGGGGGGAATGGATGGAAGGATTAAAAGAGGCATATTAAACCATAAAAGTGAGCTTGTAGTTGTGAGACCCTTTGGTTGGTTCTCTCTATACTATATCACTCAAAGATACGGATTGAAAATTTTGGGAGCGGCATCACAAATTCACAATGTCTTATTTTTGTTCTCTGAGCACCATTTCGTCACAGGTGATAGAATAAAGTGAAGTAAAAGAAGAACACTTACCTGAAGTTTGCTCTGTTTTTCTAGCGCGGCACAACAAGAGGCGTTGTATCATGCAGATATTTATACCTGAAAAGAAAGATAACGGCAGAATCAAGACACAGAGATTGGTTGTTCGTCTTCACTTATACAAATAAAAGTAAAAGGACTGTAAAAATGGATCTCGAGGTGTCATAAGTTCCCACCTAAAACCGACACCAACACAGCAATGCTGTTGCAGAGTGGGAGCCCCTCCTAGCAGCACAGCAGTCCTTCTTCCTGACAGAGTGTCCCTGGTTCCAGTAGAGATCTAATTTGTTTGGATTTGGGGTCCAGAATTTATACTTTGGTGCCCTGGTTCTGGAAGGTGGGAGAAACTTCCAGGCCTTTCTTTGAAGTCCACAAGGTTCCTGATTCCACAAGGTCTCCACCCTCCAAGATAATCTACAGAGGATTTTGCAGCTCTTTGTGTGAGGAGAGGCACAGCCCTCCCTATTCAGGAAACAAGAAGACCCATCAGCCTGGTGATGGGCCATCAGTATGCAAATTCCACACCCAAGCTCCCTTTGTGTCTGACTGTCTAGTGGGAATGCATAAAGCCCAGCTGTCAAATACCCAATATGTGTATTCAGAGACAGACAGAGGCACAGAATGGTTAAAGTAAGAAAATGCATACCTTCGAAAGTGGTATTTTCAGACTTATTATTTAAAATCCGACTTCACCATGAGTTGTGATTTTAAATTGTGAGTCCAGGGATACCAACTTCCATATATCAGTATCTTTCCAATTGGAAATTACACTTAAACATGTTTTAATGTAATCTCAATGCTATCCTATGGGAGAGATAGTCCTTGCAATAACGAAGAACGAATTTAGGGGTTTTCACTGTCCGGACATGATAAACTTAAAGGGCATGTCCAACTTTTTTAAATGCACTGCACCCTGCCCTTGGGGCTGACTAGGGCCTACCTTAGAGGTGACGTATATAATGAAAAGGATGGTTTCGGCCTAACAAGTGGGTACACTTGTGTTGGACCTGGCTTTTTGACAAGGTCATCCCCAAACATTTTGCCTCCTTCCTCCTATTTTTTCTGACCTGTTGTTGTTGGCTTTTGAACTCTAACCAGTGCTAAAGTGCATATGCTCTCTGTGTAAATTGTACTGTTGATTGGTTTATCCATGATTGGCTATTTAATTTACTTGTAAGTCCCTAGTAGAGTGCACTATATGTGCCTAGAGCCTGTAGATTAAATGCTACTAGTGGGCCTGCAGCACTGGTTGTGCCACCCACTTCAGTAGCCACTTAACCTTGTCTCACGCCTGCCATTGCAAGGCCTGTGTGTGCAGTTTCACTGCCACTTTGACTTGGCATTTAAAAGTACTTGCCAAGCCTAAAACTCCCCTTTTTCTACATGTAAGTCACCCCTATTGTATGCCCTAGGTAACCCCTAGAGCAGGGTGCTGTGTGGGTAAAAGGCAGTACATGTACCTGTGTAGTTTATATGTCCTGGTAGTGTACAACTCCTAAATTCGTTTTTACACTACTGTGAGGCCTGATCCCTTCATAGGCTAACATTGGGGCTGCCCTCATACGTTGTTGAAGTGGCAGCTGCTGATCTGAAAGGAGCAGGACTGTCATATTTAGTATGGCCAGAATGGTAATACAAAATCCTGCTGACTGGTGAAGTCGGATTTAATATTACTATTCTAGAAATGTCACTTTTAGAAAGTGAGCATTTCTTTGCACTTAAATCTTTCTGTGCCTTACAATCCACGTCTGGCTAGGTTTAGTTGACAGCTCCTTGTGCATTCACTCAGACACACCCCAAACACAGGGTACTCAGCCTCACTTGCATACATCTGCATTTTGAATGGGTCTTCCTGGGCTGGGAGGGTGGAGGGCCTGTCTTCACACAAAGGACTGCCACACCCCCTACTGGGACCCTGGCAGACAGGATTGAACTGAAAGGGGACCTGGTGCCTTTCTTAGCCACTCTTTGAAGTCACCCCCACTTCAAAGGCACAATTTAGTATAAAACAGGGCCTCTGCCCTACCTTATCAGACACTTGCTGGAGAAGAAACCTGAACCAGAAACTACATCCTGCCAAGAAGAACTGCCTGGCTGCTCAAAGGACTCACCTGTCTGCTTTCTACAAAGGACTGCTGCCTTGCTGTTGGCCTGCTGCCTTGCTGAACTCTTGTCTGGCTGTAAAAGTGCTCTCCAAGGGCTTGGATAGAGCTTGCCTCCTGTTCCCTGAAGTCTCAGGACCAAAAAGACTTCTCTTTTTCATTTGGACTCTTCGTCACTGCAGTAAGAAATGTCTAAAGTTGTTTTTCACTGCTGTAAGGTTATCTCCCCACTAGTCATACACTTTTTTATCTTAATTCAATGAATAGGTGTTAACTTCAGATTGGAAACAGATAGAGAAATAATGTTCACTCTCAAATAAACTATAATTTAAAATCATTTTAAACAAAGTAATTTTGAGACCTTTCTAGGAGTTTCCAGCTGATTAGGCCTGTTAATGGTTCCTCTATCAAGAATGTGTATTGAGCATTGATAGTTAACAATGGGATTTCAGTGTAGCTGGGAAAGGCTCTTCATGGCAATTTGGCTGTGGAGGAGTTGTACCATGCACTGATTACATTTGAATGGCCTTGGCCACTACCTGCCTGCCTGCTACCAGGTCTGACTTGCCTTTTGCCAACCTCAAAAGTTTGGAGCCAGGACCAGAAAAATGGAGGAACTGACCAAAACTAGATTTGGTGGTAGGTCAGGGAATTCCCCCAGACAAAAGCTAGCACCTGGTATACAAGTAGAACCTTTGGAACCACTTATCAGAACCTTTCTGGACCTGTGGAAGATTCAAAAGAAGGACTGTCCTGCTGCTGAAAGTACTGTCTTGTTGTCTGAAAGAAGGAAGTTTGGACTTGCTTTCCTTGACCCCCAGTCTACCAAGAGTGATATCAAGGGTGAGTTGGTTGACCTCCTGTGTGAGCTACAGGCATAGACCAAGCTTCCGGAAGCCTCTCTGCAACTGCCCAGCTTACGAGCACCAACTGACACTGTCTGGACCTGCCTGGGTCCTGCTGCTGGCCTCTGCTGTGGTGAGTCCTGATCTCCAAAAGGTTCCTCAATGTCTTGGACTGTTAGTTAGCATCAAAAAGAGCTTATTCACAAGTAAATTATAAAATTCCTGATGTTTTGTGCTCCTTGTGAGTGAAAAATGACCTCTTTATGCTGAGAACTGGCTGCCTGTGACAACTAAAAGTGAAGCTCCAGCGGGACCTGATCTTGCGCCGACAGTGACCATTCATGTTAAATGGCAACACAATATCTGCATTTGAGGCTGACAGAGACCATCTGTGATGAAGTTCCAATGGGAAGCTCCAGCGATGACTGTCTCTTCTCAGTTCCACAATGACCGTACACAATGCCCGATCTCCTCTTCACTCCGAAAGCCTCCTTTCCACGGCCTCCTCCAATGCTAATGGAACTCTTTGCGATAGACATGAGACTAACCTGCTCCCTATCTCTGATGTGTCCTCCATCACAATCCTCCTGAACGTTTGACTTTCCCTCCCTCTATCGTGACAAGATAGATTAGAGTTTTCTGCTTCTTGGTGCTATTTTCATTAAAATCTTTAAAAACAAATAACTCTGGTTCTACTGATTATATTTTTTGTTTCTTGGGGTGTCATTTTATGTATCACAATGTTTTCTATATTTACAAATTGGTTTCAGATTTTTCTTGTGTTGTGTGTTCATTTTACTCTTGTTTGTGTACTGCATAAATACTCTGCACATTGCCTCTATGTTAAGCCACATTGCTTTATTGTCAACCTACCATAGGGTTAAAGAAAGTTTAATTTAGTGACTTTTATAGTTCACCCTGACAAGCATTGTGGTTGTTTTCTGAGTGGTGTCTTCAGCACCCTTAACCAATAACCCGGTGTCATACACGCACCACCTACACTTTTTGACCACTGTTACTTCAAAGGATTTGCCACACAATGCAAGAAAAGAAGTCAGACTTAACATAGAGTCAATGTGTAAAACGTTTTATGCAGCCCTCAAACAGTAATAAATTAAAAACACAACACAAAAATCTGACACCAATCTAAAAACATAAAGTAGTTTTTAATAAATAAAATGATACCAGAAAGACAAAAATCCAATCAGCAGGTCTGGAGACATGTGATTTCAAAGTGTCATTGTGAAGTAAAAGTGCCAAAACATGCAAATTGCCAAATGTGTTATCTGGTCTGGGGGCAAAAAGTTATAAATTAAAGCCAATGGTGATGGAGCACAGGCTGGGTCTAGGACCAAGTTTGGCCTGCTGGTCATTGTACCTGGTTGTACTTGGATGGAAATGCAAGGTCCTTAGTCAAGCTACATTGAGTTGCATCCATTCTGCTGATGGCTGCTAATTAGGAGCTCTGAGGTGCTGCATGAAGTTGCTGTACGCTGCATGGGTTCTAATGGAGCTGCCAGTCAGTAGCTGGGAGGTTCTGTGATGCAAGGTCTTGCATCAAGATGCATTGCCCTTCATCTGTTCTGATGACTCCACCGATTAGGAGCTGTAAGATGCTGCAATGTGAGGTTCTGTATCGCGCTATGTTGAGTTGGATCATGCTGCTCCAGTACTGATGGAGCACGTAGTTGGCAGATGCAGTACAGGTCTCTACAGCTTGTCATGTCCCTGTACCTCAGGACTAGTCAGCTAATCCTTGGAGTTACTCTGGTGGATCGGATTTCAAGGAACATGTTCAGTCTTCCTTCCTTAGGCAGCAAATCAGTCCTTAATGCAGCAGGGCAGTCTTTCCATCAGCTGAGGAACTCTTCCAACAGCAGAGCGGCAGATCAGTCCTTCTTGCAGCAGGGCAGTCCTTTCAGCAGCCGGGCAGCAGCACAGTACTTTTTGCAGCAGGGAAATCCTTCC
This sequence comes from Pleurodeles waltl, assembly GCF_031143425.1. Lineage (NCBI taxonomy): Eukaryota > Metazoa > Chordata > Amphibia > Caudata > Salamandridae > Pleurodeles > Pleurodeles waltl. The sequence goes on from NC_090445.1 coordinate 1,626,783,159, forward strand.
AGCAGCAAGGCAGCAAATCAGTCCCTCTTACAGTAGGGCACTCCTTCCAGCAGCACAGAAGTTCTTCTTCAGAGTCTTCCACAGGTCCAAATGTGATCTGTGTGCTTCAAGGGGTCCAATATTCATACCTGGTGGCAACTTTTGAAGTGAGGTGAAGCACCTATACCACCTCTACAAATGGTTCTCAAAACTTCCTCCCTTCCACTTTGGTCTCCTTTCCACTGTTCTGGAACTGGTGGCATCAGTTCCGATACTGCAAGTCCGTGCTCGTTCTGGGAGAATCTCATCCTTAGGATCCAGAGTAACAATAGTTAATTGAAGTGTTTGTGCCCAGAGAAAGCAATGTAGAGTGAAGGCTTCATGGGGACTGGGCTCTGTTGACCTATTCCAGTAGAACCGAACACCTATACTGTCTTCATTTTTTAATCATGGAGCCATCAAGGTAGCTACCACCACTGAGCCATCATCAAGCCACAGATGGAAAATGTATCTCCTTCTGATAGGAGAATACATGCCTTTGTTTTTCCTCAACCTGCATTTAAAACGTTTTGGTAGAGTCCCAGTATATTCAAGGCAATCAAGTTAGGGTCTTATAAACTGTGCATTGCCTTGGTCTTCATGTATCCTCTAAAGCAGCTCAACACTTTTGAACCTTCTAATTAACTTCTTTGAGACAGAGCTCTAGCACGCCTTACTACACCTTGAAAAAGCCAAGCTAGCTCACTGTGTACTTGTCAACACTTCAGTGGGTGTAATGGCATGCTTTGAACCCTCCTTGAAACTGAATTCTCACTCTAAATTAATTTGGTCTGGTTAGGACACTTTTATTCCTGTTTCTATACAAATCATTTTGACATATATTTATGTTTTCCCAAGTGTTTGATTTTACTTGATATATTATTTTCCTTTCAACTTTTAATCTTACCTGCTTTGGACCTTTAAGCTGTAAACATACTTAGGGACATATTTACAAGGAACTGGTGCATCGGCTACAATGCACCAGTTTCCTTGTGCTGCACTGTGCCCCCCCAACAACACCATGGTAGCATTGTATTTGCATACAGTGCACCATTGTGCTCGTTAGCACAACTGCGCCAAATTTTTTGGCACAGTTGTGGCGCTTTACTGGTCTAGCAACAAAAATGTTGGTTCTAGTCCAGCAAAGGTCAGGAAGGCCCCTAGGATATAGCACTGGTGTAGTGAAATCTTGTAGATTTCACTGTGCTATCTTTTTGGACCTTCCTGAGGAGGAATGCCTCCCTTGCATACATTATACCTGGCACAGGTATAATTTAGTGTAAGGGTTTACTAAGTGGTGCAGTGGTACCATTGCACCACTTTGTAAATACTGCCCAAGGTGAGGGCATGTTTAGTGCCACCGTAGTGTCAAAAAACACTACAGTGGTGCTAAGGGGCTTAAGGGGCTTGTAAATATTTCCCTTAGTTTAATTGCATACAGTACCTGCACATATGTGGGTCAGGTGGCTTGGACCTTGTGGGAGCATATTCACAACGTGCATCTAGGGGAGGGAAACATTTAAACTTTGCCCAAAAACTGAGGAAACTTCAGGGCATATTTACAAGCCTCTAGCCCCTCCTTGCACCACATTAGCATCTTTTTTCTTTTTTGTTACGCTAATGTGGTGTTAAGGAGGCATTTACGCCACGCCATATTTATAAAGTGGCGCAATGTATGCATTGAGCCACTTTGCAACCCCCTGCGCCAAACTATGCCTGCACCAGGCATAATGTATGCGAGGGGGTGTTCCTGCACTGGGAGGACTGAATAAATGAAGCAGTGAAATCTACAAGATTTCACTGTGCCATTTTTTCAGTCATTTATAACACCTGCTCGAAGCAGGCATTAAAATGACACACCTATTGAAATCATTGGACTCCTTGCACTTTTCTGCACTGCAGTGCAGCAAAGCGCCACAAAAGTGTCAGATATATTGATGCTATTGGCCTAACGACCACCATGGTGCACCGTAATGTAAATAGAGAGCACTCAAGGTGTCGTTACGTGGGGCAGGGACGACGCAAGAAAACTGGCGTATCAGGGCTGATGCGCCATTTTCTTGTAAATATGCCCCTACACCTGTTGAGAAGGTAGGAGTAGTTTCTCGACTTCAATAGTGGGTAGCCTCGATTTGCTCTGATTCATTCCAATTGGATGTCTTACCCAAAGTGGTATGACTTTCAGGCTGCAGGAAGTAGCTGCTTAGAGGGAGAAGTTTTACTCACTGCCACTCAGGGCTAATTTCGCCGGCAAATAGTGCAATATGTATGATAAAGAGGTGGAACCTGTCCATTCCCCACTGCGGACGTCTCAGCCCATATGCTGAGCTTCTTGCTGTGGAAAATATACACAATAGTCTAGTGGTGGCTGCTAGTCTGTGGCCATGAAGAGCAGTATAAACATTTTCCTTCTATTTTCCAGGGCCACATTTTCACACTATGTTATTCAAATCTTTGTCAGCAACTGTTTCATCTATGTGGATTTATTGTGAGTGACACTGGACTAGTCTTGTATAAATCAAGGAACAGAGAACAGTAATAATAACAGGCAAGATCTGTATGGCAGGAAGGCAGGTGTGTTCTCCACCAACCTTCAGCTATCTACAGGATAAAACAGAAGTATACAGGTTGTCACCTCCCTAGGAAACGATACAAGATAATGTGAAGGGCCAGCACATTTCCCAGTCACGCATCACCCAGGGATATTGATACATAGAGCACACAGTACACAGACTCGGAGGAAAAGTGAAAACTACATTGATCGGACACTGCATGGATTTTCATTGAGACAATCAACAGGCTGCCTCCCTTCCAGCTAACAGGTATAGGTAAACGTCTTGCATCTATTGATTATTATGAAATGCTGTCAGTTGAAATTCTCTTCATAACCATGTAGCTACCCATGAATATGGGAGGGAGTACAATTAGGGTAAACTGTCATGACAGCAAACTCTGATTCTGCTGTCAATGTCAGCAAAAATAAAGATGAGCTCCATTGGAAAAACATAGGAGCAAATGTTTTAAGAACTCTTGCAACACAGCTCAGCAAACAAAGTTGCTGTGCTGCATTGCTTGAACTTGGAGAGCAGAACGGCACTGTTGCTCTCTCTCCTAGTGCTGGAGCACTTTAGACTGACTTCTGCTACCCCTCCCCCACTCCCCTACACACACACACACACACCCTCCCCCCCCTCAACCCCTCCCCCTTTTGCACTGTAGTGTAAGGGTTTTTTTCATGATGGCTAGCTTACGTTTTGGATTTGGATTCTATTCTTACACTACAAAAAACTATACTAAGACACACTTCACAACATTTACAACTTAGTACGTGTACTGTGCAATGCAGCAAACGTAAAAACGGTTGAAGAAATTTAAACAATTCAATGTTATGCCTGCCTAAAGCAGACGTAATTATTTGTGTAAATCCCTGTCTACCAATGATACTGGAAACAGATTTGGGTTAAAGAAACCCATCAGTGGTTGCATGGGAATGCCGATGTGACACCTATAGCACCCAAAAACAAAGTAGGGCAAAACAATGTTGCACTCTTTGAGGGCTACTTTACAGTTTTGCACTGAAATGCAAGTCCCAAAAAACACTTAGGCCCCTAGCACCACCTTGCGCCACGTTAACATAATTTATTTTTATGTTAATTGTGGTCCAACAAGGCCAAAATCCCCGTGCCTTATTTACAGGGTGGCGCAATGCATGCATTGCGCCACTCAGTAACCCTTGGTTATACATTATGACTATGCCAGTTAGGGGAGCCAGAAAAATTGCATAAGTCATTTTTAACGGCACTTTTAACGTCTGCTCACGAGCAGGCGTTAAAAAGGGGTCTTCAATTCTTTAGAATGGGCCCCTATGTACTCTGTAGGAGTAGCTCCAAGGCGCTACTCCTGCAGAGTACATCAATAGCGTGATAAAAAATGCCACTATTGCCCCCTACCCTGCGCCATGGTGAGCCGCATTTTAAATACGGCGCTCACATGGTGGCGGTAGGGGGGTGCTAAGGGGTGCAGGGAAAGTGGCGCTGCACTCAATGCAGCGCCACTTTCCATAAATCTGCCCCTTTGTGTCTGTTTGCATCACTTTGGGTGACACTGAACTGGGGGTAGTGAAGCAAATCTGAGCCATGATGTTGACTTCGTTTATGTAAATACACAGTGCAGGGCAGGGGATAAAATGTTGAGTGGAGACAGCGTAGTATATCTTCTCCAGATATGCAGGTACTTTTGTCTCTACAACCCAAGGAAGATAAGGATGTGAAGGAAATAGTTTTCAAAACTCGCTATTAGCCAGCATAAAGAGGCTGTGTAAATGGAAGATGCTGTGCTTCAGATAGCATTTTTTTGCAAACCCGAAGACGTAGCGCTCGAATTGGAATTTACGGACTGTACCCCCTTGCATTGAATCTTGCTTTCCCCGGTGGTGCGATTTGCCTAGTGTCTCTAAATGGCAAATCCCCCCAGGAGCACTCAGGGGGTCGTGTTTCGCTCCTCTAAATTCCCAGAATAGCTGCAAGGCGGTTGTCTTCTGCCTCCCAGATATTACATCTGACTGGATCGCAGTTGGCACCGCAGGATCCCCACAAGCTGCATAAAACAAGGCGCTAAAAATAAATGCGGTCTCTGGGCTAATTTCTCCCGGTGCCCAGCGGGGCCTGTCGCAGCTTCCCTCCAAAGTGACAGCCCCCAATAATTCCACTGCGCAATTAGGAAGCCGCGTTGGCCATTTCTCGCGGGGCCCCGTGGGTAGCTGGTGTCGCTAATTTCACAAAGTGGGGTGGGGGGACTAAGCTGCAGAATGAGGAACAGATGGCTGCAGTCACTGGTTGTTTATTTCCATAATTAGCAGCAAGCTGTGATCTCGGGTCTTAAGGAAATTGTCAGTTTGCATGATGTGTACCAGGCCGGTCTGAGGTAGAGGGGGCACAGGAAAGAGCAGGCACACGAGGCAGAGTGTCATAGACATCTGCCCAAAGCACTTCTGTGTATTTGTTCACCCAATGCATTCTGGTCTTGCTGGCGTTGGCAGTATCATCATGAATCCCTAAGGTGCGCACATGACTCTACGGCTCTAGGACATGGCCGACCTTTGAAGAAGCCTCAATGTACCAATCAATCCTCAATGGGAAAATAGCTTCTTTTAAGTGTGCAGGAGAGCAGAGTGTCAGTCATTGTTTAAAAACACGGGCTGCATGTAAAAAAGAAAAATATATATATATATATATATATATATATATATATATATATATATATATATATATATATATATATATATATATATTTATTTATTTATAGTTAGGACCTAGTTTCTATAGAAAAATAATTTTTATTTGATGAATCTTCACAAGATAATTCAACACTCACTTCAGCATCTGTCTGGAAAGCTTCGGGGTGATCCATCAAGCGGGGGCGAGAAAAATTGGGGGTTCCAAAATGCTTTTTTCCTCATGCATTTTCACTGAGGGATTTTGAACAGCAATAGCGCCTGAACCACAGGACGGAATCACACCAAATTTGACAGAAAGATAGTTCTTGGTACAGAAAGAACCCTTTTTGTTATTTGGTGTAAATCCGTTCAGTAGTTTTTGAGAAATAAAGAAAATTCAAATTTGTATTTATGGGGCACAAAGGTATTGCATCGACTCCCAATCTCATGCTGAGATCTGGTTGGCTGCCAACACTTCAACAAGGAAGTGGTGACAGCCATGTTGGGAATTGGCTTCAGCCGAGTCCCAGAAATAAAAGATAAAAAAAAGAAAAGGGGCCAGGGCAGGGACACTCTGAACCCTTACTTCTGAAGCTGGGGTCCCAGAGGAACCCCACTAGAGCAAAAATACATTTTTAAAAAGATTTTCAACAGGAGACACGGTGGAGCCACGGATCCACTGATTTTTTTTTAATAAAAAGCACGGGTAAATGCAACCCCTTGCTAGGCCAGGTCCTGGGGAAATTTTTATTTTGAATATATGGGGGGGGGGGGGGACTGACCCCCCTGCAGCCCCAGGGACTGCCACTTCCCCATGGCAAAATACCAATATACTGTGAGGGAGGCCCCATGGCCTCCACCTGAGCCTTAGGGATCACCACCTCCCCGGGGCTTCTTCACATTGGAAGGGGGCCACAGGTCCCCTCATGGAGCCATAGGTGGCCCTGGGGACTGCCACACCCAGGGCCAGCTCCTGCTATGTCACAAGGTGCCTAGACCCGGGACATAGCAGTTTGCTTTTGTTTGGTGGGAGCTGACAGCTTCCACCAAGAAAAATCCAACAAACTCCACTTTCTGCAAGTGAGAGCTGTCAAACAGCTCTCACTTGCAGAAAGCAGAGTTTTAGTCTGTTTCACTGCACGCAAATATGCATGCGGGGAAACAGATGAAAACATTGCTCACGCAAGCAGGGAGCTGTTATTTAAAGCAGCTCCCTGCTTGTGGGACCAATGCCGGCTCCCCCAGGAGACGGGAGATGGGGGAACCCCAGTGGCCTTGAGGCTCCCTCACGGTCCCCAAGCAGAAAGGCAGAAACACATGGCAAGAAACAGAAAGGTACAAAACAGAGGGCAAGAAATGAGCAGAAAGACAGAAACAGAGGGGAGAAGCAAACATGAAACTAGCAGGCACAAACAGAAAGAGGAAACGAGCAAGAAACAAGCAGAGAGTCACAAACAGAGGGCAAGAAATGGACAGAGAGGCACAAACAGAGAGCAAGAAACAAGCAGAAAGGCTGAAACTGAAGGCAAGAAACTAGCATAAAATGAGCAGAAAGGCTCAAACAGGGAAGAAACAAGCAGAAAGAAACAAACAGAGGGCAAGAAACTAGCAGAATACGGGCAGTAACGTAGACACAGAGGGCAGGAAATGGGTTGAGAGACAAACAGAGGGCAAGAAATGAGCAGAAATTGGGCAGAGAGGCACAAAAAGATGGCAGGAAATGTGCAAAGAGGCACAAACAAAGAGCAAGAAATGAGCAGAAAATGGGCAAAAAGGCACAAATAAAGGGCAAGAAATGAGCATAAATACATAAGCAGAGGGCAATAAATGACCAGAAAATGGTCAAAGAGGCACAAACGGAGGGAAGAAATTAGATGAAAGGCACAGACACAGGGTAAGAAACGAGCAGAAACTGAGGGCAAGAAACTAGCATACAATTACCAGAAACGCTCAAACAGTGGAAAGAAATGAGCAGAAAGGTACAAACAGAGGGAAGCAACAAGCAGAAAACGGGCAGAGACGAGGCACAGAGGGCAGAGAACGAGCAAAAAGGCACAAACAAAGGGCAGAAAATGGAAAGAGAGAAACCAACAGAGGTCAAGAAATTAGCAGAAAATGGGAAAAGAGGCACAAACAGGCCAAGGAATGAGCAGAAATGCAGAAACAGAGGGCAAGAAACAAGCAGAAAATGGGCAGAGAGGCACAAATGGACGTAAGAAATGAGAAGAAAGGCACAACGAGAGGGCAAGAAATGAGTAGAAAAGGGGCAGAAAGGCAGAAACAGAGTAAGAAATAAGCAGAAAGGCAGCAACAGAGGACAAGAAACAAGCATAAAATTAGTAGAAAGGCACAAACAGAGGGAAAAAACGAGCAGAAAGATACAAAAGAAATGAGCAGAAAATGGGTAGAGAGGTAGAAAAACAGAACAAGAAACAGGTAGAGAGGCACAAACAGAGGGCAAGAAATGAGCAGAAAATGGGCAGAGAGGCACAAACAGAGGGCAAGAAATGAGCAAAAAGGCACAGAGAGCAAGAAACTAGCCAAAAGGCGCAAACAGAGGGCAAGAAACTAGTACAAAATGGCCAGAGGTGCAGCAACAGTGGGCAAGAAATGGGCAGAGAGGCAAAAACAAAGGGCAAAAACACAAGCAGAAAATGGTCAGAGAGGCACAAACAGGCAAGAAATGGGCAGAGAGGCACAAGCAGAGGGCGAGAAATGGGAAGAAAGGCACAGAGGGCAAGAAACAAGCAGAAAATGGGTAGAGAGGCAGAAACAGATGACAAGAAATGAATAAAAAGGCACAAACAGTGGGCAAGAAATGAGCAGAAAATAGGCAGAGAGGCACCAACAGAGGGCAAGAAATGAGCAGAAAGACAGAAAGAGGGGGCAAGAAATGACACAGGGATGGATGGTTACAGAGGATAGGTAGTGGCTAGGCGCTGTGGCCAACCTCTGCAGCTGTGCACGGGGTTGGGTGGTTATAGGAGCTCGCCCGCAGTGCAGGCCCTAAGGCCCTAAGGTCAATCCCTGCTGCGCAAGGCTGAAGACATTTAAAAAATATAGAAATGCACAGAAATAAACAAAGGTTCCAGGGACATTATGGTTAGGAAAAAGAATTTAAAAAACATAGATATTCACTGAAAAAAACAAAGGTCACAGGGGCGTTATAGTTAGGTTCTGAATTTACTCATAGAAAACCAAAGAAATTCAGCAGTTTAGTTAGAGTTATTTCACGTAACTCGCACTATTAGGTAACTATAACTCACACCCTCACCATGCACTGCTAATTATTCAAGATATTACTGCACTCATGACAACTTCTATAACGTCATCCATCAAAAGTATAAATGAAACATTAGCAGTGGCAAGAGTTATAGTTGCCTTAGGGCACAAGTTATAGATACTTGAAATAACTCTGTCTATAACTGCAGAATTTCTAAGGTTTTGTAAGGGTAAATTCAGATCCTAACTATAACGTCCCTGTAACCTTTAATATTTTTCAGTAAATATATATATATATATATATATATATATATTACTTTTTCTAAACGTGTGTTTAAGAACATTGGGACCCCTCCGTGCTAAGAACGTTTTACAATCAGATTTTGGTCGCAAAACATTGAAATATAAAATACTAATTCAATATTTGGCTATTCTAGATACCGAATTGTTACCCATTCGGAATCCCATTTTACATGGTGGAAAAACGTTTCCAACTCTTAAAATGGGATTTGCACATAGGAAAACCCATTTTAACAGTGACAAACACCAGAGTGGAGCATTTGCAACCATTTAAAAGATTAGTACATCTGATCCCTCGTCACAACTGCGTAGGAAAGAAACTCGAGAGAGTGCCTTTAGACTAATCCAATTTACTAGCCCTGGGGCTGCCAACTAACTTGAATGTCCTCAAGCTCATCTTCGGCTAACCCTAGCTTTGGCATTAGAAGAACTTCGTATTTCACATGTAGGCCTCCAAGTAAAATAAACTGTACAGACTGAAATTACATTTATTGACATGGGTTCACCAACAGAGTAACAAGGGTGCTAAGAGCTTTAATGCACCCCCAATATTTATTTATTTGTTTGTTTATTTATTTTACGTATTTACATGTATTTATATATTATCCAGGGGTGCAAGGTTGCTTTACAGTAGAAATATTTTGTTACATGGAAACTAAGAACATTTCAAAATTGCCAAATGCTACCAACAATAGTTACAAAGGTTGATAATTACAAAATGGTAGATCATTATAGACAAACAAAGGGGCTTATTTTTGGGGAATTTGTGTAGGGCAGCACTTCAAGTCTTCTTGTGACGCTGCCCTACACCAATGTGAAAGGGCTGGATTGCGCCCCATTTATGCAATATGCTGATTTCTGTTCTTTCGCCCTATGCTGGCGCACAATTGGCTGCTTAGTGGCAACACAGCGACTTTTGCGCCATGGTGCAGGTCTGTCTACATTGCATGCAGGATTGTTTTTTCTATTTGTGCTGCAGAATGCAGCACACATGGAAAGAAGAAAAAACAAGGAGAAATTAAAATATTTCTCCTCGTTACATCTACTCTCAGGAGGCGTAAGGTTTTGGTGCTGCCCCAGGTTTATGTGATTAAGTAAATCTGGGGCAGTGCCAAAATCCATGGGTGTTGCATGGGGAAACCCACTGCAAAGCCCATGGAATGCCTCCCTGGTGCAGAGTAAGGCATTGCAGTGACTTGTGTTGCTTATTCCTACTCCATATCTGTTAGAAATGGGGTTTTTGGTTGGCAGTCAGGTTACCCCCTGTCCAAGCAAAAGCCCTCACTCTAGTCAGGGTAAGTCACACACAATCCAAGATTATCCTGTGCCCACCCTCTGGTAGCTTGGCACGAGCAGTCAGGCTTAACTTAGAAGGCAATGTGTAAAGTATTTGTGCAATAAATCATACAATACCACCATATAACACCACAAAAATACACCACACAGTGTTTAGAAAAATATATAATATTTATCAGGATAATTGTGGGTCAAAAAGAATACAGTTGTAATGTGAAATTGTAGAGATATCACTGAAAAGTGATATAAAGGGGGTCATTCCAACTCTGGCGGGCGGCGGAGGCCGCTGCCAGAGTTCCCCCGACAGAACACCGCTCCGCGGTCTAAAGACCGCTGCGGTGATTCTGTGTTTCCCGCTGGGCTGGCGGGCGACCGCCAGAAGGCCGCCCGCCAGCCCAGCGGGAAACCCCTTCCCACGAGGAAGCCGGCTCCGAATGGAGCCGGCGGAGTGGGAAGGTGCGACGGGTGCAGTTGCACCCGTCGCGAATTTCAGTGTCTGCTGGGCAGACACTGAAATTCTTTGTGGGGCCCTGTTACGGGGGCCCCTGCAGTGCCCATGCCACCCCATACCACCATCCTGTTCCTGGCGGGCGAACCGCCAGGAACAGGATGGCGGTATGGGGTGTCGGAATCCCCATGGCGGCGCAGCAAGCTGCGCCGCCATGGAGGATTCCATTGGGCAGCGGAAAACCGGCGGGAGACCGCCGGTTTTCCCTTTCTGACCGCGGCCAAACCGGCATGGTCAGAATGCCCTTGAGAGCACCGCCAGCCTGTTGGCGGTGCTCTCGTGGTCGTTGGCCCTGGCGGTCAATGACCGCCAGGGTCAGAATGACCCCCAAAGTGTCTTAAGTCTTTAAAATATAAACAAAGTCTCTTTCAAGCACAAGTACCTGGTTTAGAGTGGAAAGATCTCCTCAGAGGGCCACAAAAGAAGAGGTGCGTGGAAAAAGGGTGTGTGCGTCGATTTCTCCCCAGCACACACGGACTTGCGTCGTTATTTTCCACGCGGGGAAGTCGTGCGTCGTTTTCCGGCGCGCGGACTGTCTCTTTCTGTGGATCACGGAGATTACCAGATGTCCCGGGTCTGTGCGTGGATTTTCCTGCTTGTTTTCCGGCTGCGCGTTGAAATTACGATCTCACGGCAGGCGTTGCGTCGATTTCTCCTCTAGAGGTCGGGCGGCGTTGTCCTTGCGAAGCCGTGCATCGAATTTCCGGTTGTCCCGAAGGCGTTGCGTCGATCAGCGTCAGTGTGCGGCGTTTTTCTCGCCGCGGCACAAGCTGTGCGTCGAAATTTTCGGCACACGGAGCGTCCAAGTGAAAAAGAGAAGTCTTTTTGGTCCTGAGACTTCAGGGAACAGGAGGCAAGCTCTATCCAAGCCCTTGGAGAGCACTTTCACAGCCAGACAAGAGTTCAGAAAGGCAACAGGCCAACAGCAAGGCAGCAGTCCTTTGTAGAAAGCAGACAGGTGAGTCCTTTGAGCAGCCAGGCAGTTCTTCTTGGCAGGATGTAGTTTCTGGTTCAGGTTTCTTCTCGAGCAAGTGTCTGACGAGGTAGGGCAGAGGCCCTGTTTTATACCAAAATGTGCCTTTGAAGTGGGGGAGACTTCAAAGAGTGGCTAAGAAGTGCACCAGGTCCCCTTTCAGTTCAATCCTGTCTGCCAGGGTCCCAGTAGGGGGTGTGGCAGTCCTTTGTGTGAGAGCAGGCCCTCCACCCTCCCAGCCCAGGAAGACCCATTCAAAATGCAGATGTATGCAAGTGAGGCTGAGTACCCTGTGTTTGAGGTGTGTCTGAGTGAATGCACAAGGAGCTGTCAACCAAGCCCAGCCAGACGTGGATTGTAAGGCATAGAAAGATTTAAGTGCAAAGAAATGCTCACTTTCTAAAAGTGGCATTTCTAGAATAGCAATATTAAATCCAACTTCACCAGTCAGCAGGATGTTATATTACCATTCTGGCCATACTAAATATGACCTTCCTACTTCTTTCAGATCAGCAGCTACCACTTCAATACTGTATGAGGGCAGCCCCAATGTTAACCTATGAAGGGAGCAGGCCTCACAGTAGTGCAAAAACGAATTTAGGAGTTTTACACTACCAGGACATGTAAACTACACAGGTACATGTCCTGCCTTTCACCCACACAGCACCCTGCTCTAGGGATTACCTAGGGCACACATTAGAGGTGACTTATATGTGGAGAAAGGGGAGTTTTAGGCTTGGCAAGTACTTTTAAATGCCAAGTCGAGGTGTCAGTGAAACTGCACACACAGGCCTGAGACAAGGAAAAAGGGGCTACTTAAGTGGGTGGCACAACTAGTGCTGCAGGCCCACTAGTAGCATTTAATCTACCGGCCCTATGCACATAGAGTGCACATTACTAAGGACTTATAAGTAAATTAATAGTCCAATCAGGTATGATTCTAGGTTAACATGTTTTAAGGGAGAGAGCAGATGCACTTTAGCACTGGTTAGCAGTGGTAAAGTGCGCAGAGTCTAAAAGCCAGCAAAAACAGTTTCTAAAAAGTGGAGGGAGGCAGGCAAAAAGTCAGGGGTGACTACCCTAAGGCTGTCAGGTCTAACATGTGTCCCCCCCAGCTGAAAGTGGGGAGAGCTACCCGACCTCCTGGGAGCTCTCATCGCTAAGGCGGAAGTATCTGGAGAGACCATCAGCATTGGCGTGGTCAACCCCTGGGCGATGTTCCACCGTAAAGTCCATCCCCTGTAGGGAAATGGACCACCTCAAGAGTTTTGGATTCTCACCCCTCATCTGCATGAGCCATCTGAGGGGCCTGTGGTCTGTCTGAACCCGGAAGTGAGTCCCAAAACAGGTAGGGTCTTAGCTTCTTCAGTGCCCAGACCACAGCAAAAGCTTCTCTTTCAATAGCACTCCACCTCTGTTCCCCTGGTAATAGCCTTCTGCTAATAAAGACTACCGGTTGGTCTAGGCCCTCCTCATTTAGCTGTGCTAGAACTGCCCCTATGCCATGCTCTGAAGCGTCTGTCTGCACGATAAATTCCTGGGAGTAGTCAGGGGCCTTGAGCACGGGGCCGTGCCCATGGCTTCCTTCAGGGCGTCAAAGGCTTTCTGACAAGCCTCTGTCCAATTCACCAACCTAGGTTGTTTCTTGGAAGTGAGTTCTGTCAAGGGTGACACAATGGTACCATAGCCCTTGACAAATCTGCGGTAGTATCCTGTGAGGCCCAAAAAGGCTCTCACCTCAGTCTGCGTTCTAGGTGGTTGCCAGGCCTTGATAGTTTCAATCTTGGCCTGGAGTGGCTGCACCTTGCCACCACCCACTAGGTGTCCCAAGTACACCACGGACCCCTGCCCAATCTGGCACTTACTAGCCTTGATGGTCAGGCCTGCCTGTTGCAGGGCCTGAAGCACCTCCTTGAGGTGAAGCAGGTGTTCCCCCCAGCTGGAACTGTAGACAGCTATGTCATCCAGGTAGGCTGCACAGAAGGCATCCTTGCCAGCTAGGACCCCGTTAACCAACCGTTGGAAGGTAGCGGGGGCATTTTTCAATCCAAACGGCATCACCCAGGACTGGTAATGGCCATTAGGGGTTGAAAATGCGGATCTTTCTTTAGCCCCCTCAGTCAGGGCGATCTGCCAGTACCCTGAAGTAAGATCAAACGTACTCAGGAACTTGGCAGCACCCAGCCTGTCAACGAGCTCATCAGCTCGGGGGATGGTGTGAGCATCCGTCCGTGTGACTGAGTTGAGACCCCGGTAGTCCACACAGAACCGGAGTTCTGGCTTCGCACCTGGGGCAGTAGCCTTAGGGACCAACACCACTGGGCTGGCCCAGGGACTATTGGATTCCTCGATAACCCCTAGAGCTAACATCTTGGAGACCTCCTCCTTGATGCTGGCCTTCACCTTATCCGATAACATGTAAATTTTGTTCTTCACAGGGAGACTGTCACCGGTGTCAATGTCATGAACACAGAGGTGGGTCAGTCCAGGATTAAGGGAGAACAGGGGGGAGAACTGCTCCAACAGCTCATAGCAGTCTCCTTTCTGGTTTAGAGTCAGGGAGTCAGAGAGAATGACCCCGTTCACTGACCCATCACCTTCTTGGGCAGAGAGGAGGTCGGGGAGAGGTTCACTCTCCTCTTCCATTCCTTCATCTGTGACCAGAAGCATGTTGATCTCCGACCTCTCAAAATGAGCCTTTAGTCGGTTAACATGGAGCACCCTTAGGGGGTTCCTAGGGGTCTTGAGGTCCACTAGGTAAGTGGCCTCCCTTTTCGACTCCTTTACTTCAAATGGGCCATACCAGCGGTCCTGGAGAGCTCTGGGCTCTACTGGCTCCATTACCCACACTTTGTCTCCAGGTTGAAACTCTACCAGGGTGGCCTTCTGGTCATACCAGAGTTTCATTACCTCTTAACTGGCCTCAAGGTTACTTTGGGCCTCTTTCCAGAAGCGGGTCATCTGGTTGCGGAGGGCCAACATGTAGCTGACCACATCCTGAGGGGGTGCCTTTGGAGCTTTCTCCAATCCCTCCTTGACAATGCTTAAGGGTCCCCTGACAGGGTACCCATAGAGAAGCTCAAAGGGGCTGAACCCTACCCCTCTCTGGGGGACCTCTCTGTAAGCAAAGAGAAGGCATGGTAAGAGGACGTCCCACTTACGCCTCATGGCCTCAGGGAGGCCACCAATCATGCCTTTCAAGGTCTTGTTGAATCTCTCCACAAGACCATTAGACTGGGGGTGATAGGGTGTGGTGAACTTGTAGGTTACACCACACGCATCCCACAGAGACTTCATGTATGCAGACATGAAGTTAGTGCCTCTGTCAGACACTATCTCCTTGGGGAATCCCACACGGGTAAATATCCCCATCAGAGTTCTGGTCACCACTGGTGCAGTTACGGTCCTCAGAGGGATTGCCTCTGGGTAACGGGTGGCATGGTCCACCAAAACCAGGATGAACCTGTTGCCTAAGGCAGTTTTGGGGTCCAATGGACCAACAATGTCGATGCCCACCCTTTCAAAGGGGGTGCCAACGACAGGAATTGGAATCAGGGGGGTTTTAACCCTTTTTCCTGCTTTACCACTGGCCTGGCAGATAGGACAAGATCTGCAGAACTTATCTGAGTTTGTCCTCATTCTGGGCCAATAAAAGTGGGTGACAATCCTGTTAAAGGTCTTGCCTTGCCCCAAATGTCCTGCCAGGGGAATGTCGTGAGCCAGACCCAGTAGGAAGGTTCGGTAACACTGGGTGACCACCAGCGTACGTGCTGCCCCAAATGCCGGAACCTTAGGCTCACTGTAGAGGAGATCATTCTCCCAATATAGGTGGTGATCGCCAGAGGCTTCACCTGCCACCTGGTTTGAGGCTTGTTTCCTCAGACCTTCTAGAGTGGGACATTCTTTCTGCGCCTTGCAGAATTCCTCCCTGGTGGGTCCACCCTCAACTTGCCAGCCAGCAAGCTCAGGTAAGTCACCTAGGGTGGCAATGTCTTCCCCAGTTGGCTCGGGAGCCTCCTCCTCAGGAGCCCCGTCAGCCACTGCGGGAACTTCTGGGGACTGTTTCCCGCGCCCCTTGTCCCTCCTCTTGGCAGCTCTCTGGGCCATCGTTCCAGGCTCCAGACGCCCTTGACTTCCCTCTCCGTCAGCCATGGACTGTGTGGTCATGCAGACCCACTCAGGTAACCCTAACATCTCCAGGTGAGACCTGAGCTCCACCTCTTTCCAGGCAGTATGCTCAAGATCATTGCCTAACAGACAATCTACAGGCATGGCAGGACTTACAGCTACTTTCAGAGTACCAGAAACCCCCCCCCACTCAAAGGGAACCATAGCCACCGGTAGGTGACTCTCACGATTGTCAGCGACTATGACCTGGTGGAATGTATTAGGGACCATCTGCTCTGTTGACACCAGCTGACTCTTGATAGTAGTCATACTGGCTCCTGTATCACGCAGAGCCTCCACCTTCTGCCCATCAATGGTGACCCACTGCCTGTACTTGGAAGTATTTTGGGGCATGTGGGCTTTGGGCACCATTTGTCCTTCTCCTAGGGACACTATGGAAATCTCTACTTTTTCCCGAAAGCTATCTGGGTCCAGCTCCCACCCGAGCGCTACACTAGTCAACCCAGGTGTCTGTCCGGTAGTGGACGGTGCTCTCTTGGAGCACTGGGGGTCGCCTTTATAGTGACCATACTGGTAACACTCCATGCATTTGGGGTTGGATTTTCCTGACCTGTCATATGTCCCTGGCTTCTTCCCAAATCTGGAAAAGGAAAGGTTGCCACCCCCTCCCTGGGAATTCTTTTGGGGGCCTTTGGAGAGTTCCTTATCTGTAAGTTTATCTCCCCCTCTTTCTTCTGTTGGGACCCCTGAACACCTTTGTGGGAGTTCCCCCCAGGTACCTTCTTGGACACTCTGGTGCTAACCCAGAGGTCCGCCTCCTCAGCAAGCTTCCTGGGATCAGTCAGCTTACTATCCATTAAGTGCTGGCGCAACTCTGTATAAGTAGTATTAAGCATATGCTCTCTCAGAATCAAGTCATATAAACCTTTATAATCATCTACTTTGTTGCCCCGCACCCATCCATTCAGTGCCTTACTGGAGAAGTCAAAGAAATCTACCCATGTTTGTGTGGTTTGTTTGGTGCTGTCCCTGAACCTCTGACGGTATCCCTCAGGGGTCAGCCCAAACTTGGCAAGTAAAGTGGCTTTCTGAAGTGGGTATGTGTTTTGATCAGGTTGATCCAATGTGAGGAGTGTGTCCCTCCCCAATGGCGGTACATAACCCCACATAGCTACCCCCCATTGCCCTTCAGGAACCTCATGAGCCCTTAGTGCAACTTCATAAGCAGCTAACCATTTATCTATGTCATCTCCCACCACAAAACTGGGCACCACATTTTTGGGTATACGAACCTTCTTCTCTCCAGCAGGTCCTGTCAGTATGCTGCCACCATTATTGCTGGATTCAGACTGCTTTGCCTTGAGATCCAGCTCCTTGAGACTCAGTTCATGAGCCAATAACAGTTTCTTTTCAGCCAAGGCTCTCTCAGCTGCAGCTTCAGCTCTTTCAGCTTCAACATGTTTGGCTGCTCTTTCAGCCTCAGCTTGCTTGGCTTCTCTTTCTGCCCTTCTTTCCTCATGTTGAGCCTCAATTTTCAGTTTTGCCATTTGCAATTGGAACTCCCTTTCCTCTCTCCTTTCCTCTGCGGTCAGGCTTTGCACAGAGACACTGCTCCCTGGTCTGGAAGGGGGCACAATTGCAGTGGTAACGCCATCCACAGATAGTGAAAACTCCTCTGAGGGGCCATTTTCTGGCTCCTCTTCCTCATCATCCTCTTCTAAATGGGCTTCTGCCCAGGCTCTCAGTGCCACTTGAAAGTCCTCCTTTTTGGAGGCCCCTTGGGTGGGTACCCTCATTGCCCTGCAGAATCCTCTTAGTTGTTTGACCGTATATATATGTCCCAGTCAGAGACATGTTGAGTGAGGATTTAGTTTTTGAAAATTGTCAGGAAAAATGAATTTGCAAAAAGAGATAAAAATCAGATTGACCTTCAACTGTGGGTAGGTAGTGAAATACTTAGCTACTGTATGTCACTGCACAAATACAAGTCCTATCCTCACCGCTGATCACCAATGTTAGAAATGGGGTTTTTGGTTGGCAGTCAGGTTACCCCCGTCCAAGCAAAAGCCCTCACTCTAGTCAGGATAAGTCACACACAATCCAAGATTATCCTGTGCCCACCCTCTGGTAGCTTGGCACGAGCAGTCAGGCTTAACTTAGAAGGCAATGTGTAAAGTATTTGTGCAATAAATCATACAATAGAAAGATTTAAGTGCAAAGAAATGCTCACTTTCTAAAAGTGGCATTTCTAGAATAGCAGTATTAAATCCAACTTCACCAGTCAGCAGGATGTTATATTACCATTCTGGCCATACTAAATATGACCTTCCTACTTCTTTCAGATCAGCAGCTACCACTTCAATACTGTATGAGGGCAGCCCCAATGTTAACCTATGAAGGGAGCAGGCCTCACAGTAGTGCAAAAACGAATTTAGGAGTTTTACACTACCAGGACATGTAAACTACACAGGTACATGTCCTGCCTTTCACCCACACAGCACCCTGCTCTAGGGGTTACCTAGGGCACACATTAGAGGTGACTTATATGTGGAGAAAGGGGAGTTTTAGGCTTGGCAAGTACTTTTAAATGCCAAGTCGAGGTGTCAGTGAAACTGCACTCACAGGCCTGAGACAAGGAAAAAGGGGCTACTTAAGTGGGTGGCACAACTAGTGCTGCAGGCCCACTAGTAGCATTTAATCTACCGGCCCTATGCACATAGAGTGCACATTACTAAGGACTTATAAGTAAATTAATAGTCCAATCAGGTATGATTCTAGGTTAACATGTTTTAAGGGAGAGAGCATATGCACTTTAGCACTGGTTAGCAGTGGTAAAGTGCGCAGAGTCTAAAAGCCAGCAAAAACAGTGTCCAAAAAGTGGAGGGAGGCAGGCAAAAAGTCAGGGGTGACTACCCTAAGGCTGTCAGGTCTAACATGTGTCCCCCCCAGCTGAAAGTGGGGAGAGCTACCCGACCTCCTGGGAGCTCTCATCGCTAAGTCGGAAGTATCTGGAGAGACCATCAGCATTGGCGTGGTCAACCCCTGGGCGATGTTCCACCGTAAAGTCCATCCCCTGTAGGGAAATGGACCACCTCAAGAGTTTTGGATTCTCACCCCTCATCTGCATGAGCCATCTGAGGGGCCTGTGGTCTGTCTGAACCCGGAAGTGAGTCCCAAAACAGGTAGGGTCTTAGCTTCTTCAGTGCCCAGACCACAGCAAAAGCTTCTCTTTCAATAGCACTCCACCTCTGTTCCCCTGGCAATAGCCTTCTGCTAATAAAGACTACCGGTTGGTCTAGGCCCTCCTCATTTAGCTGTGCTAGAACTGCCCCTATGCCATGCTCTGAAGCGTCTGTCTGCACGATAAATTCCTGGGAGTAGTCAGGGGCCTTGAGCACGGGGCCGTGCACATGGCTTCCTTCAGGGCGTCAAAGGCTTTCTGACAAGCCTCTGTCCAATTCACCAACCTAGGTTGTTTCTTGGAAGTGAGTTCTGTCAAGGGTGACACAATGGTACCATAGCCCTTGACAAATCTGCGGTAGTATCCTGTGAGGCCCAAAAAGGCTCTCACCTCAGTCTGCGTTCTAGGTGGTTGCCAGGCCTTGATAGTTTCAATCTTGGCCTGGAGTGGCTGCACCTTGCCACCACCCACTAGGTGTCCCAAGTACACCACGGAACCCTGCCCAATCTGGCACTTACTAGCCTTGATGGTCAGGCCTGCCTGTTGCAGGGCCTGAAGCACCTCCTTGAGGGGAAGCAGGTGTTCCTCCCAGCTGGAACTGTAGACAGCTATGTCATCCAGGTAGGCTGCACAGAAGGCATCCTTGCCAGCTAGGACCCCGTTAACCAACCGTTGGAAGGTAGCGGGGGCATTTTTCAATCCAAACGGCATCACCCAGGACTGGTAATGGCCATTAGGGTTTGAAAATGCGGATCTTTCTTTAGCCCCCTCAGTCAGGGCGATCTGCCAGTACCCTGAAGTAAGATCAAACGTACTCAGGAACTTGGCAGCGCCCAGCCTGTCAACGAGCTCATCAGCTCGGGGGATGGTGTGAGCATCCGTCCGTGTGACTGAGTTGAGACCCCGGTAGTCCACACAGAACCGGAGTTCTGGCTTCGCACCTGGGGCAGTAGCCTTAGGGACCAACACCACTGGGCTGGCCCAGGGACTATTGGATTTCTCGATAACCCCTAGAGCTAACATCTTGGAGACCTCCTCCTTGATGCTGGCCTTCACCTTATCCGATAAAATGTAAATTTTGTTCTTCACAGGGAGACTGTCACCGGTGTCAATGTCATGAACACAGAGGTGGGTCATTCCAGGAATAAGGGAGAACAGGGGGGAGAACTGCTCCAACAGCTCATAGCAGTCTCCTTTCTGGTTTAGAGTCAGGGAGTCAGAGAGAATGACCCCGTTCACTGACCCATCACCTTCTTGGTCAGAGAGGAGGTCGGGGAGAGGTTCACTCTCCTCTTCCATTCCTTCATCTGTGACCAGAAGCATGTTGATCTCCGACCTCTCAAAATGAGCCTTTAGTCGGTTAACATGGAGCACCCTTAGGGGGCTCCTAGGGGTCTGGAGGTCCACTAGGTAAGTGGCCTCCCCTTTTGACTCCTTTACTTCAAATGGGCCATACCAGCGGTCCTGGAGAGCTCTGGGCTCTACTGGCTCCATTACCCACACTTTGTCTCCAGGTTGAAACTCTACCAGGGTGGCCTTCTGGTCATACCAGAGTTTCATTACCTCTTGACTGGCCTCAAGGTTACTTTGGGCCTCTTTCCAGAAGCGGGTCATCTGGTTGCGGAGGGCCAACATGTAGCTGACCACATCCTGAGGGGGTGCCTTTGGAGCTTTCTCCAATCCCTCCTTGACAATGCTTAAGGGTCCCCTGACAGGGTACCCATAGAGAAGCTCAAAGGGGTTGAACCCTACCCCTCTCTGGGGGACCTCTCTGTAAGCAAAGAGAAGGCATGGTAAGAGGACGTCCCACTTACGCCTCATGGCCTCAGGGAGGCCACCAATCATGCCTTTCAAGGTCTTGTTGAATCTCTCCACAAGACCATTAGACTGGGGGTGATAGGGTGTGGTGAACTTGTAGGTTACACCACACGCATCCCACAGAGACTTCATGTATGCAGACATGAAGTTAGTGCCTCTGTCAGACACTATCTCCTTGGGGAATCCCACACGGGTAAATATCCCCATCAGAGTTCTGGTCACCACCGGTGCAGTTACGGTCCTCAGAGGGATTGCCTCTGGGTAACGGGTGGCATGGTCCACCAAAACCAGGATGAACCTGTTGCCTAAGGCAGTTTTGGGGTCCAATGGACCAACAATGTCGATGCCCACCCTTTCAAAGGGGGTGCCAACGACAGGAAGTGGAATCAGGGGGGTTTTAACCCTTTTTCCTGCTTTACCACTGGCCTGGCAGATAGGACAAGATCTGCAGAACTTATCTGAGTTTGTCCTCATTCTGGGCCAATAAAAGTGGGTGACAATCCTGTTAAAGGTCTTGCCTTGCCTCAAATGTCCTGCCAGGGGAATGTCGTGAGCCAGACCCAGTAGGAAGGTTCGGTAACACTGGGGGACCACCAGCGTACGTGCTGCCCCAAATGCCGGAACCTTAGGCTCACTGTAGAGGAGATCATTCTCCCAATATAGGTGGTGATCGCCAGAGGCTTCACCTGCCACCTGGTTTGAGGCTTGTTTCCTCAGACCTTCTAGAGTGGGACATTCTTTCTGCGCCTTGCAGAATTCCTCCCTGGTGGGTCCACCCTCAACTTGCCAGCCAGCAAGCTCAGGTAAGTCACCTAGGGTGGCAATGTCTTCCCCAGTTGGCTCGGGAGCCTCCTCCTCAGGAGCCCCGTCAGCCACTGCGGGAACTTCTGGGGACTGTTTCCCGCGCCCCTTGTCCCTCCTCTTGGCAGCTCTCTGGGCCATCGTTCCAGGCTCCAGACGCCCTTGACTTCCCTCTCGGCCAGCCATGGACTGTGTGGTCATGCAGACCCACTCAGGTAACCCTAACATCTCCAGGTGAGACCTGAGCTCCACCTCTTTCCAGGCAGTATGCTCAAGATCATTGCCTAACAGACAATCTACAGGCATGGCAGGACTCACAGCTACTTTCAGAGTACCAGAAACCCCCCCCCCACTCAAAGGGAACCAGAGCCACCGGTAGGTGATTCTCACGATTGTCAGCGACTATGACCTGGTGGAATGTATTAGGGACTATCTGCTCTGTTGACACCAGCTGACTCTTGATAGTGGTCATACTGGCTCCTGTATCACGCAGAGCCTCCACCTTCTGCCCATCAATGGTGACCCACTGCCTGTACTTGGAAGTATTTTGGGGCATGTGGGCTTTGGGCACCATTTCTCCTTCTCCTAGGGACACTAGGGAAATCTCTACTTGTTCCCGAAAGCTATCTGGGTCCATCTCCCACCCGAGCGCTACACTAGTCAACCCAGGTGTCTGTCCAGTAGTGGACAGTGCTCTCTTGGAGCACTGGGGGTCGCCTTTATAGTGACCATACTGGTAACACTCCATGCATTTGGGGTTGGATTTTCCTGACCTGTCATATGTCCCTGGCTTCTTCCCAAATCTGGAAAAGGAAAGGTTGCCACCCCCTCCCTGGGAATTCTTTTGGGGGCCTTTGGAGAGTTCCTTATCTGTAAGTTTATCTCCCCCTCTTTCTTCTGTTGGGAACCCTGAACACCTTTGTGGGAGTTCCCCCCAGGTACCTTCTTGGACACTCTGGTGCTAACCCAGAGGTCCGCCTCCTCTGCAAGCTTCCTGGGATCAGTCAGCTTACTATCCATGAAGTGCTGGCGCAACTCTGTATAAGTAGTATTAAGCATATGCTCTCTCAGAATCAAGTCATATAAACCTTTATAATCATCTACTTTGTTGCCCCGCACCCATCCATTCAGTGCCTTACTGGAGAAGTCAAAGAAATCTACCCATGTTTGTGTGGTTTGTTTGGTGCTGTCCCTGAACCTCTGACGGTATCCCTCAGGGGTCAGCCCAAACTTGGCAAGTAAAGTGGCTTTCTGAAGTGGGTATGTGTTTTGATCAGGTTGATCCAATGTGAAGAGTGTGTCCCTCCCCAATGGCGGTACATAACCCCACATAGCTACCCCCCATTGCCCTTCAGGAACCTCATGAGCCCTTAGTGCAACTTCATAAGCAGCTAACCATTTATCTATGTCATCTCCCACCACAAAACTGGGCACCACATTTTTGGGTATACGAACCTTCTTCTCTCCAGCAGGTCCTGTCAGTATGCTGCCACCATTATTGCTGGATTCAGACTGCTTTGCCTTGAGATCCAGCTCCTTGAGACTCAGTTCATAAGCCAATAACAGTTTCTTTTCAGCCAAAGCTCTCTCAGCTGCAGCTTCAGCTCTTTCAGCTTCAACATGTTTGGCTGCTCTTTTAGCCTCAGCTTGCTTGGCTTCTCTTTCTGCCCTTCTTTGCTCATGTTGAGCCTCAATTTTCAGTTTTGCCATTTGCAATTGGAACTCCCTTTCCTCTCTCCTTTCCTCTGCGGTCAGGCTTTGCACAGAGACACTGCTCCCTGGTCTGGAAGGGGGCACAATTGCAGTGGTAACGCCATCCACAGATAGTGAAAGCTCCTCTGAGGGGCCATTTTCTGGCTCCTCTTCCTCATCATCCTCTTCTAAATGGGCTTCTGCCCAGACTCTCAGTGCCACATGAAAGTCCTCCTTTTTGGAGGCCCCTTGGGTGGGTACCCTCATTGCCCTGCAGAATCCTCTTAGTTGTTTGACCGTATATATATATGTATCCAGTCAGAGACATGTTGAGTGAGGATTTAGTTTTTGAAAATTGTCAGGAAAAATGAATTTGCAAAAAGAGATAAAAATCAGGTTGACCTTCAACTGTGGGTAGGTAGTGAAATACTTAGCTACTGTATGTCACTGCACAAATACAAGTCCTATCCTCACCGCTGATCACCAATGTTAGAAATGGGTTTTTTGGTTGGCAGTCAGGTTACCCCCGTCCAAGCAAAAGCCCTCACTCTAGTCAGGATAAGTCACACACAATCCAAGATTATCCTGTGCCCACCCTCTAGTAGCTTGGCACGAGCAGTCAGGCTTAACTTAGAAGGCAATGTGTAAAGTATTTGTGGAATAAATCATACAATACCACCATATAACACCACAAAAATACACCACACAGTGTTTAGAAAAATATATAATATTTATCAGGATAATTGTAGGTCAAAAAGAATACAGTTGTAATGTGAAATTGTAGAGATATCACTGAAAAGTGATATAAAGTGTCTTAAGTCTTTAAAATATAAACAAAGTCTCTTTCAAGCACAAGTACCTGGTTTAGAGTGGAAAAATCTCCCCAGAGGGCCACAAAAGAAGAGGTGC
The DNA here is from genome assembly GCF_031143425.1 of Pleurodeles waltl. Lineage (NCBI taxonomy): Eukaryota > Metazoa > Chordata > Amphibia > Caudata > Salamandridae > Pleurodeles > Pleurodeles waltl. The sequence continues at coordinate 1,626,807,220 of NC_090445.1, forward strand.
GTGGAAAAAGGGTGTGTGCGTCGATTTCTCCCCAGCACAAACGGACTTGCGTCGTTATTTTCCACGCGGGGAAGTCGTGCGTCGTTTTCCGGCGCGCGGACAGTCTCTTTCTGTGGATCGCGGGGATTACCAGATGTCCCGGGTCTGTGCGTGGATTTTCCTGCTTGTTTTACGGCTGCGCGTTGTTCTGCGGGGCTGCGCGTCGAAATTACGATCTCACGGCAGGCGTCGCGTCAATTTCTCCTCTAGAGGTCGGGCGGCGTTGTCCTTGCAAAGCTGTGCGTCAGATTTCCGGTCGTCCCGAAGGCGTCGCGTCGATCAGCGTCAGTGTGCGGCGTTTATCTCGCCGCGGCACAAGCTGTGCATCAAATTTTTCGGCGCACGGAGCGTCCAAGTGAAAAAGAGAAGTCTTTTTGGTCCTGAGACTTCAGGGAACAGGAGGCAAGCTCTATCCAAGCCCTTGGAAAGCACTTTCACAGCCAGACAAGAGTTCAGCAAGGCAGCAGGCCAACAGCAAGGCAGCAGTCCTTTGTAGAAAGCAGACAGGTGAGTCCTTTGAGCAGCCAGGCAGTTCTTCTTGGCAGGATGTAGTTTCTGGTTCAGGTTTCTTCTCCAGCAAGTGTCTGATGAGGTAGGGCAGAGGCCCTGTTTTATACCCAAATGTGCCTTTGAAGTGGGGGAGACTTCAAAGAGTGGCTAAGAAGTGCACCAGGTCCCCTTTCAGTTCAATCCTGTCTGCCAGGGTCCCAGTAGGGGGTGTGGCAGTCCTTTGTGTGAGAGCAGGCCCTCCACCCTCCCAGCCCAGGAAGACCCATTCAAAATGCAGATGTATGCAAGTGAGGCTGAGTACCCTGTGTTTGGGGTGTGTCTGAGTGAATGCACAAGGAGCTGTCAACCAAGCCCAGCCAGACGTGGATTGTAAGGCACAGAAAGATTTAAGTGCAAAGAAATGCTCACTTTCTAAAAGTGGCATTTCTAGAATAGCAATATTAAATCCAACTTCACCAGTCAGCAGGATTTTATATTACCATTCTGGCCATACTAAATATGACCTTCCTACTCCTTTCAGATCAGCAGCTACCACTTCAATACTGTATGAGGGCAGCCCCAATGTTAACCTATGAAGGGAGCAGGCCTCACAGTAGTGCAAAAACGAATTTAGGAGTTTTACACTACCAGGACATGTAAACTACACAGGTACATGTCCTGACTTTCACCCACACAGCACCCTGCTCTAGGGGTTACCTAGGGCACACATTAGAGGTGACTTATATGTGGAGAAAGGGGAGTTTTAGGCTTGGCAAGTACTTTTAAATGCCAAGTCGAGGTGTCAGTGAAACTGCACACACAGGCCTTGCAATGGCAGGCCTGAGACAAGGAAAAAGGGGCTACTTAAGTGGGTGGCACAACTAGTGCTGCAGGCCCACTAGTAGCATTTAATCTACCGGCCCTATGCACATAGAGTGCACATTACTGGGGACTTATAAGTAAATTAATAGTCCAATCAGGTATGATTCTAGGTTACCATGTTTTAAGGGAGAGAGCATATGCACTTTAGCACTGGTTAGCAGTGGTAAAGTGCGCAGAGTCTAAAAGCCAGCAAAAACAGTGTCCAAAAAGTGGAGGGAGGCAGGCAAAAAGTCAGGGGTGACTACCCTAAGGCTGTCAGGTCTAACAATATCTATGAGGCCATTCAAAGCCATGCAAAGTGGATTGAGAGGCTTGTGCTACTAGAGCGTCAAAAAAGTCTCTCTCCATGGGCTTCTCATAAATATACCCCAAAACATATACATGAGGGATATACAACAGCAAAATATTTGTAAGCGCCTGATGAGACTGAGGAACCGTAAATGTCTGTGTCAAAATGAATTGCAATATCCTAGCTAAAATATCATTAAAGGATAAGGGCTTTCAGGTCTAGAGAAATAAATGGCAGAATTCACTTCCCAAAATCCCTTGTCTTCACCAGAATGAGTGCTTTTCTATATTCTTATCTGCCAAGTTTTAAGCAGTACTCATAGGAAATGGTGAATTTTAATACTGTAAAGGAATCAGAGATATTATGACTTACGGCCTGATTTAGAGTTTGGCGGATGTGGTTACTCCGTCACAAACATGACTGATATCCAATCTGCTGTATTACGATACCATTATATCTTTGTAATATGGCGGACGGGATATTCGTCACATTTGTGATGGAAAAACCCATCCGCCAAAGTCTAAATTAGGCCCTAAGGGGCATATTTATAAGGCAATTGTCCCTCCTTGAACCACTCTAGTGTCATTTTTATTGACACCTAGGGGCACGTTTATACTTTTTGGTGAAAAACTGCACTAATGCAGTTTTACACCTTAAGATTTAGCACCGGCTTGCACCATTCCTGAGCAACAGCTGGGTGCCATATTTATAGAACGACTCAACCCGGTGCATAGGGTGGGCTAGTGTTAAAACAAATGACGTTAGCCGGGTGGGGCTGGCGGTATGGGAGAAGGAGGTTTTGCACCAAAAACTGACGTTAGACTGGTTAGAGGCAAAAAAGATAACTCTAACCAGCCTAGTGTCTTTTTCTATCATACAAAAGACAGGAGTCATGCCCACCACCCCAATGACCACGACATGGGACCAGTGTCACCAAGGCATGGCCACTGCACCCTGTGCCATGCAGGAGGCCTCAAGTTGGGCCCCCGATGGCACTTAACTAAAATAAATAATTACTTACCTATACTTACCCTACTTACCTGGGATGGGGTCTCCAGTCCACCGGTATCCCTCTGGTGTGGGCGGGGGTGTTCCTGGGGCTTGAGGAGGGCACCTGTGGACCCATTCCATGGAAATGGGTCCACAGGTCCCTCATTGCCTGGTCTGATCCATGCATTAATTAATGGTGCAAAGTAAGCTTTGCACCATTATTTAGCCCCTCCTCCCACTCGTGCGTCAGTTTAGAATGGAGGCATAAATATGTGACTATGGGGTTAACTCCATTTTTTAGAAGGGAACGCCTACCTTGCATCTCATTGACGCAAGGTAGGTTCACGCACCTAAAAAATGGTGCAAACTCCATTATTTTGACGTTAGACAAGTCTAACGTCAAAATATAAATATGGAGTTCGTTTTGCACCGAATTTGCGTAAAAAAATGACGCAAGTTTGGCACAAATGGGGGATAAATATGCCCCTAAGGCTTTTCTCCCGCCTCGTATTTACAAATTGCCACTTTGTAAACCCTTGTGCCACATTATGCCTGCGCCAGGCATAATGTATGCAAGGGGGAAGGTCTGATGCAGGGAGGCCCGAAATTTTTTAGCAGGTGTTAAAATGATGCACCCGTTAAAATCAATGGGTCCCCCTGTGCTTTGCTGCACTAGCGTCAACATTCTTGACGCTAGTGCAGCAAAGTGTCACAAAAGTGTCAACATTTTTAATGCTATTGTCCTAACGACTGCCATAGTGCGCCATATTGTAAATACAACACAACCATGGTGTTGTTAGATGGGGCAGTGTTGACTCAAGAAAAGTGGTGCATCTGGACCAATGTGCCACTGTTTGTTTTTAAAAATTGTGGCAGATTATCAATTTGTAATTTCACTGGAGAAGTAAAATTTCCCAGTGTAGTCAAATGATATGGCATTTGCAAACAATTTTATAGGGAAGGTGTAGGGGTTGGTAGGAATAGTTCAGTATAACATTGCACCAATAACATGGGTCAACATGGATAAGATTGAAACAGAGAACTTTAGAAGCACATTTCGCCAAACACATCAACACTTATAGCCTGGGTGTCAAACGCAATCGGCGGGGGCTTAATCCTGATGGTCAAATACTTTTTTTAACTGGGACACATGAGAAGAACTAGAACAACTAAAGTCTAGGTAAAGAGAAAGACAAAAAAGGTGTTGATCAAGTCTGGGCAAAACTAATGATTGCGCCACTAGGTTGAACTTCTGGTCTGGGGTGAAGAGTAGAAGTCTGGGTGATATTAAATTTTTGGACAATAATATCTATTTGAAGAGGTTGAGTTGCTTGGCAAGAACAAGGCAACATGGGAGAAGCTGATGGAATTATGCCAAGGATGAACTAGAATGGAAGAGTGGTGAGGAATGATGGTCAGATACTTGAGTTTAGGTGATAAAGCATCATCCAGCCTTTGATGTTTAAGGAAAATTGGGCTGTCTGGATTTGTGGCCTAAGGATGCAGCTGCTCACAGCTTCAGGTCCTCTGGGCTAAGAGTGTAAGCGTCTCTGAAAATCGACACTAAAGAGTACAGTGTTGACAATAAGAAGGAATAAGACTGCAGGCTGACAAAGCTCAACCTTTAATTCTCTGCTTCCCTTTCACCATCTAACTGATCCAGTGCATACCTGCTCTGCTGTCAGAGGAAATGTAGAAGCTACTGTGTAATCTTTCACGCGCTTGCTTCGACTCACTGTCTCAACCCCTTTTTCTTGCTCCTCAACTCTTTCTTCCTCCTATTGAAATCTCCCTTCCTTCGATGTATTGTGAAGTTCTGCATTTATTTGTGCATTTTATTTACATTTTGATGTAAGGGATAGTTCAAAAGAGACCACAAAAAACACCTTTATGTTCACTCCAGTGAAGATGTATCTGTGTAGCTTTTAGGCCCAGATTTGTTACTGGTTTGCATTGCCCTTGTGCAAAACAAGTGGACGCAGGGCGACACAAAACCTAGAATGAGCCTTATCAAGCCATGGAAGGCTACCATGAGTTGCCCTCCGTGACTTGGTAAATCCGGAGTAACACAATGTAGCTCAAGTTGCTGTCTTACATTAGTCTGCATGGTGGGGTCATTATATGGGTGGGTGTCCCCACGCATCCACCCATGTATTCTGAAGCACTCCCAGATTTACCAACATTGGTAGACCTGGGAACGCCGAAGAATTGCATGATTTCCCACCCAATGTGTAACGAAGAGAAATACCTTTATTTCTCTTTGTTGTTTCCTCTTTTTAAGTGTGCTGCATTCTGCAGCATACTTAGAAACAAAAAAGTGCCTCTATGGTTTTTTCGCAGGTAGGTGTCCTTTCTTGCACAAAACAATCCTGTCTGGAACACAGGTGCATCGAATGAGCAGAAGTGTGCCATTGCTTTGATGATATGGCACAGTTCTGCAATCTCCAGGAGACGCAATGCAGCACATCAACTTTATTTGCTGCACTGCTTTGTGCCATGCTACTTCTTAGTAAATATGCCCCTCATTTGTGATAAGTAAGTAATCTCTCTCACTCTCTCTCTTTGTCTCTCACGCACTGTCTCTTTCTCTCCCCATTATCAAGATTTTAAGGAGGCATTTGACGAAACCCAACTGGGTGATCATAATATAAAATACCCTGGTATGCTCTCGTAGATGCTCACTTATGACTTACTCATTTATTTCTGGAAGAGGATTCACTTCAGCATTAAAAGTCATTCAGAAGGATTTGTCAACTAATTATTACTCTGCTAAGATCACTGTAAAACACTTTGTACAGGGACAACTACAACTCATCAGTATTCACACTGTTTTAAATGTTGGTTATTGTATTAGTAAGGTCCATTCAGACAAACAATATTAAATGCATAAGACAGAGAACTGATCCAGTACTCAGCGCTGTGACCCTAGTTAAGTGATAGACCAGTAGTTTTAGTACATCTGAGTAGGGACAGTGCTAAATTGAAGTATAAAATTGCTGTATGACATCATCATGAATGACCACAAAAAGGTGCTATGTTGGAAATAATGGGTTTGTTTGGATAATTCCTATAGGTCTGGTATATTGGAAAGCCTGCGGGAAACCTATTCCTATTGAGCATTGTAATGTCAGAGGGTTGTATGATAGAATCACGCATGCCTCAACCACGCATGCCTTAAGAACTAATTTCATTGTAAAAGCATGTTTGGTAATGGAACATGTGTGGCAAATTGTCCCCCCACCCGCTTGTACCTGATACCATACTCTGCAATCCACCCCTCCCCTCCCCCTAAAACTGACCCTTCCACCCCCTGCCCTGATGTCTGCACCCGCCGCCCTGAGCACTAAAAGTAAACCCACCCTGCCCTTAATACTACCCGACCACCTGCCCCTACCCTATACCATAGAACTTACCCGCCCTGTTCTAAAAACTACTCTGACCCCCCCACCCCTGCCCCGAACCCTAGAACCTACCCCTCCCTGTCCTAAAAATGACCCGCCCCCTCCCGTAACCCTAAATCCAACCCGGCCATGTCCTAAAAACTACCCCGACCCCTGCACCCGCCCTAAACCCTAAAACTTACCCTGCCCTGTCCTAAAAACTTCCTCACCCACACCTCCCTAAACCCTAAAACCTTCCCTGTCCTAAAAACTATGCGACCCCCTGTCCTGAGCCCTTAAACCTACTCTGCCCTGTCCTAAAAACTACCCTGACCCACGCCCTGAACCCCAGAACCTATCCCACCCTGTCCTAAAAACTACCCAATCCGCTGCCTCTGCCCTGAAGTCTAAAACCTACCTGCCCTGTCCTAAAAACTACCCTGACCCCACCCCACCCTAAACCCTAAAACCTACCCCACCCTGTCTTAAAAGCTACATCAATCCCCTGCCCCTATCCTGAATCCTAAATCCTACCCCACCGTGTCCTAAAAATTACTCTACCCACTAAACCCTAAAACCTACCCACCCTGTCCTAAAAAGTACCCCGACCTCCACCCTAAACCCAAAAACCTACCCCACCCTGTCCTAAAAACTACTCCACCCCCCGCTCTGAACCCTAAAACCTACCCTGCCCTGTCCTAATAACTACCCTGCCCCACTGCCCTGAACCCTAAAACCAATACTCCCTATCCCAGAAACTACCCCTACCTCCCCTCCCTGAACCCTAAACCCTACCCTGTTCTGAACTAAAAACTACCCTGACCTCCCGTTCCCACCTCTGCCCTAAAACCTAAAAACTACCCCGCCCCATCCTAAAGCTACCCTAAAACTACCCCGACCTGTGCCCCAAACCCTAAAACCTACCTCACCCTGTCCTATGAATTATCCCGCCCCTGCCCTAACACCCGGTCTGCACTGTCCTAAAAATTACCCCCACCCCTGTCCTGAACCCTAAAACCTTCCCCGCCCTGTCGCCGCCCTCTCCTAAACCCACCCGGCCTCCCTCCACCCCGAGCCCTAACACCGACCCATTTAAAAAAACAACCCTGACTCCCCCCTGAAGAGTGCCTTCCCCCAACCCTTCCAACCCTACCCTGTCCTTAAAAATTCCCCACCAGACCAGCGACCATCACATTCTTCCCCCGACTGTTCCCACTGTGTACCTGAACCACGCATATACATGATGCCTTAACCAAGTGTGGTACGCTTACATGGTTATGGCCTGCGTGGTTTCGGCCCCGTAGTAAAGGCCGTTTCCCACTTTGGCGCAGTAGGCACTAGTTCTGTCTGTATAGAATCCCTCTGATAGGTGCCCAAGTTTCAGCATCTGCCTAGCCGCAAACAAAAGTTTAAAAATCCCAAACCAGATAGGACAATATCACAAATGTATTTTCTGGATCTAATGACAATTGTATTATCAAAGATGCAGGAGGTGGTGGAGTAATGGGAAATTGTACTGTCTGTGAGAGACACTAGAGTGTGGTTTGGGAAGCTCTTTTAGTACCTGAGCCTAAAACTGTGACTTGTTCCATTCTAGGCAAAGGCTAAGAATAATTGAGGGCAAATTTAAGAAAAGTGACACTGCACACAGTGCAGTGCCACTTTTCTTGTGGCCTTTACTGCCCCCCCACTGCCACCATGTGTGCGCCGTATTTAAAATATGACACACCATGGCAGGGTAAGGGGCAATAGCGTCATTTTTTATGACGCTATTGATGTACTCTGTAGAAGTAGCGCCAAAATATTGGCACTACTCCTGCAGAGTACATAGGGACCCATTATAAATAATGGTATGTCCCCTTTTAATTCCCGCTCTGAGCCGGCGTTAAAAGTGCCGAAAAACATGGCGCAGGGAAATCTCCTGGATTAACTTCCACCATTTTTTGAGCCCTCTTAACAGGGGAACACCCCCTTGCATACATTATGCCTGGTGTAGGCATAATGTGGTGCAAGAGTTTACAAAGTGGCGCAATGCATGCATTGCACCACTTTGTAAATATGGTGCAATGATTTTGGCTATCTAACAAAACATTAGCATCAAAAAAACGACACTAGTGTGTCAGAAGATGGCACAAAGGGCTCTTAAATATGCCCCTTGGTCTCTGAAAGTGAGTCCCTACCACGGAATTTTGCAGCTATGACTGGTAGCATTTTTTGCCAGTCAGCTAAATGGATCTTCTCAACTATACATGCTGGACAGTTTTTTGGCAAAATGGGGTTCATGAAATCTTCTTTTATTAAATAGGTGTCTTTTGACAGAAGATATTTTACACATGCAGAAAAAGCAACAGGGATTATGGGTGAAACTAGGCCTGAGTGAAACTTAAATTACACCGGAGTAATAGGTGTAATTTTGTTAGTCTTTTGATGTAAAATTACTGAATATTACGTGATTACACCAGTTCGCATAATTATGAACAGTTTGGCACACAAATACTACTGCCAGAGAACAGGAACAATGAATTTATCAAGTGAGAGAAGATGTTAATTTTCAGTTGCATTTAGTGCTACTTTCTTAACACAGCACTACATGCTGGTTTACATTCCTTGCATAATTCCGGGCAATCTCATATAATTTTGCTGTAATTTCAAATATGCTACAGCAAATTACGTGAGTTACACCCACCATGAACTTGTTGAAACATGATTCATGCAGCACAATAACCTGGAAACACAGTTCATATAGGTACTTCAGGAAGGTCTCATTCATCAAGTCACTCACTCCAAGGGTTCAGCATTTATTTGTTTTTTTGTGGGAGCTGGAAAGGATTCCACTACGGTAACAATAAAAACATTTTTCACATTTTTTAGTAAACATTCAACAGGTGATAGCGTCTTTCTCTTGAGCAAATATTGAAGTATTTTCGAGCTCACGGGCCAAGAGACAAATTCTCCTTCAAGAGTGCCCCCTTCTCTTACTCACAGAGCCCTTGTGCAGGCTTCTTCCCTAATTCTGATGCATGCTGACTTGATGTGAAGGTAAGTGTAACCCCTCAGACACCAGAGAAAGCAAAGCAGGTGCAACTGTGATGAGGGCCAAGGGCAACCAAAATTATATTGCAGCACATAGGCTTCGTGAAAGTCACATTGGTTTGGCACAATTTTGATCATACATTGAGGCGGGGTAAAGAAGATCTCTGATAAGGAGAGCTGTCAGTATTTTACCTTGATAGATAGATCTTCACTTTGGGGTACAATAGAAAACCTCTGTTAGGATTCTCAGGTCTTGAAAGACGGAATCTGAAGACAATCTGCCCCATTCCCGAGAACATAGCTCCACACATACATAAGTGAGCACGAATAGCAGTACTAAACACTGGAGGGATGGGCAAATGGAGAGAGAGAGAGAGAGAGAAGAGACAGCTGAAGTGTTATACTTTGTCAGCTACATCTCTTGTTTTTCAGGGTTTTACAATAGCATTTTCAATGGTCACTGCCCAGTGTGCACTGAAGGTATGAAAAAAAGGTTTATCTGTGGTGCAAAAACATCTGAATTATTATAGTAAAGAAGGTATTGGTAGTAATGCTTACTGGTTTCGAAAAGGTGGGACACATGGAACCTAACCTACAGTAAGAGGAAGCTGGTAAAATAGATGGTGGAACTCTGGGTCGAAAGCAAACCTGGAATTCCGAGAGAAAGCGGGGGAACAAATGCAGCCATCAATAGCAAAATGTAAACCAGAGGCTTCTATTAACAAAAACATCAAATTGTAATTCAAGAACAAATCAGAGTTCAGGCAATGGGTCAGCAAAACATCCAAATCATAATTCGAACATAAATCAGCACAAAAAGCTCAGGGAACAAAGAAAACTGAGAAAGGTGGTAAAACAACAAAGGGGAGGGATGTAATAATGGGCATCAAAGTGATGGAATAGTGAAGCAATCAATACAAGAATGCAATTTGATGTTTTTGTTAATAGAAGCCTCTGGTTTACATTTTGCTATTGATGGCTGCATTTGTTCCCCCGCTTTCTCTCGGAATTCCAGGTTTGCTTTCGACCCAGAGTTCCACCATCTATTTTACCAGCTTCCTCTTACTGTAGGTTAGGTTCCATGTGTCCCACCTTTTCGAAACCAGTAAGCATTACTACCAATACCTTCTTTACTATAATAATTCAGATGTTTTTGCACCACAGATAAACCTTTTTTTCATACCTTCAGTGCACACTGGGCAGTGACCATTGAAAATGCTATTGTAAAACCCTGAAAAACAAGAGATGTAGCTGACAAAGTATAACACTTCAGCTGTCTCTTCTCTCTCTCTCTCTCTCTCCATTTGCCCATCCCTCCAGTGTTTAGTACTGCTATTCGTGCTCACTTATGTATGTGTGGAGCTATGTTCTCGGGAATGGGGCAGATTGTCTTCAGATTCCGTCTTTCAAGACCTGAGAATCCTAACAGAGGTTTTCTATTGTACCCCAAAGTGAAGATCTATCTATCAAGGTAAAATACTGACAGCTCTCCTTATCAGAGATCTTCTTTACCCCGCCTCAATGTATGATCAAAATTGTGCCAAACCAATGTGACTTTCACGAAGCCTATGTGCTGCAATATAATTTTGGTTCTCAGGCACCTTTCTAAGAGAAGAGGCCTGTTTATAAAGTCCTACTTCAACTCATACAATGAAGCTCCCTCGTCTTGACCTTCCCCATTAGTGAGCTTGATGCCCTAGTTGATATAAAATATTCTTCTATTACCTTACAGGCATGGAAGCACAGATCCTATGGTAAATGTGCTAAAATGTCATCCCGAGTGTGGAGATTCTGCCACAAGTGTGGAGACTTGGCCCCGAGTTGCGGGGACTCAGCATCCATAACTTTGTGAATCTTAAGCCCTATTGAGAATCAGGGCCTCAAGGATTCTGTGACCACCCTGTGTTGCTTATTTAATTGTACTAAAATATTTGATTACAAACAACCTTAGCCAAGGGCATCAGGATGATTTACAGTACAAACTATGTGTAAGAAATTGATTATAGCAGCATGCAAATACCTCAGCAATTCATATCTAGAATCACACTTCCTGAACGCAAGCAGTGAACTCACACAGTTTCAGCTGTTCATAAAATCGAAGGGAATATGTTGAGTGTACAGCCTGCACACAGAACTGCAGAAGAGGGGTGCAGCATGAGAGAGGGGGTCTGGCTTAGATTATAGCCTATAGCTTTCTGTGGGCATGAAACAAATATCAGTGCTACTTACTTAGGTCTGGCAACTTAGGTCCCTCATGTTATCACTCATTTATCTCACCTTTCACTCATCTGAAACTCCTCCAGTTTCTATGATCTTCCTAACCCTTTGACAGACTCTTCCTTCCTCCATCTCTATTTTACTCATCTCAAGCCTCTTCCTATTACTATAACGTTCCAATTAACACTTTTGGATTCTTTCCTCCTCTATCCCTACATTACTCTAGTCAATCCAACTACCAAACTCATATATCATCTGCTCAAATTAACTCATAATAATACTGTACACATATTTCCCTATACTAATCCACCACTAATTCCTCTTGGGTTCCGGAGTAGCATGCTACTCACCGAAAATCCCTTTGACGCATCGTCAGGGGTAGTATGTGCTATATAAATACAATTACATTACAATACAATGTCCTACAACTTGGTAGCTAGCGCACTGCATTTCTTCCAAATGAACTGCTCTGTTTGTGGTACACCTTGGCTGAAAAGAATGCCAATGTGGGCTGACGTAACATAGTACCCTGTTCCGGACCACTTGGCTTTTACACCAGTAGATACAAACATTTGTGGGGTCCACTCCATAATTACATTACTGTTAGACCTGACAGCCTTGGGGTGGTCACCCCTAACTTTTTACCTGCCTCCCTCCACTTTTTGGACACTGTTTTTGCTGGCTTTTAGACTCTGCGCACTTTACCACTGCTAACCAGTGCTAAAGTGCATATGCTCTCTCCCTTTAAACATGGTAACCTTGAATCATACCTGATTGGACTATTTAATTTACTTATAAGTCCCTAGTAATGGGCACTATATGTGCATAGGGCCTGTAGATTAAATGCTACCAGTGGGCCTGCAGCACTGGTGGTGCCACCCACTTAAGTAGCCCCTTTTTCTTGTCTTAGGCCTGCCATTGCACGGCCTGTGTGTGCAGTTCACTGTCACCTCGACTTGGCATTTAAAAGTACTTGCCAAGCCTAAACCTCCCCTTTCTCCACATATAAGTCACCTCTAATGTGTGCCCTAGGTAACCCCTAGAGCAGGGTGCTGTGTGGGGGAAAGGCAGGACATGTACCTGTGTAGTTTACATGTCCTGGTAGTGTAAAACTCCTAAAATCGTTTTTGCACTACTGTGAGGCCTGCTCCCTTCATAGGCTAACATTGGGGCTGCCCTCATACAGTATTGAAGTGGTAGCTGCTGATCTGAAAGAAGTAGGAAGGTCATATTTAGTATGGCCAGAATGGTAATACCAAATCCTGCTGACTGGTGAAGTTGGATTTAATATTACTATTCTAGAAATGCCACTTTTAGAAAGTGAGCATTTCTTTGCACTTAAATCTTTCTGTGCCTTACAATCCACGTCTGGCAGGGCTTGGTTGACAGCTCCTTGTGCATTCACTCAGACACACCCCAAACACAGGGTACTCACTTGCATACATCTGCATTTTGAATGGGTCTTCCTGAGCTGGGAGGGTACAGGGCCTGCTCTCACACCAAGGACTGCCACACCCCCTACTGGGACCCTGGCAGACAGGATTAAACTGAAAGGGGACCTGGTGCACTTCTTAGCCACTCTTTGAATTCTCCCCCACTTCAAAGGCACATTTGGGTATAAAACAAGGCCTCTGCCCTACCTCATCAGACACTTGCTGGAGAAGAAACCTGAACCAGAAACTACATCCTGCCAAGAAGAACTGCCTGGCTGCTCAAAGGACTCACCTGTCTGCTTTCTACTAAGGACTGCTGCCTTGCTGTTGGCCTGCTGCCTTGCTGAACTCTTGTCTGGCTGTGAAAGTGCTCTCCAAGGGCTTGGATAGAGCTTGCCTCCTGTTCCCTGAAGTCTCAGGACCAAAAAGACTTCTCTTTTTCACTTGGACGCTTCGTGCGCCAAAATATTTGGCGCACAACTTGTTCCGCGGCGAGAAAAACGGCGCACACCGACGCTGATCGATGCGACGCCTTCGGGACGACCGGAACTTCGACGCACGGCATCGCAAGGACAAAGCCGCCCGACCTCCAGAGGAGAAATCAACGCAACGCCTGCTGTCAGAGCGAAACTTCGACGCGCAGCCGCAAAACAAGCAGGAGAATCCACGCACAGACCCGGGACATCTGGTAATCCCCGCGATCCACAGAAAGAGACTGTCCGCACGCCAGAAAATGACGCACGACTTCCCCGCGTAAAAAATAACGACGCAAGTCTGTGTGTGCTGGGGAGAAATCAACGCACACACCATTTTTCCACGTATCTCTTCTTCTGTGGCCCTCTGAGGAGATTTTCCACTCCAAACCAGGTACTTTGTGCTTGAAAGAGACTTTGGTGGTCATTACAACCCTGGCGGACGGTGTTAAAGCTACGATAATACAGCAAACAGGCCGGCGGACAAAAAAAGGGAATCATGACCGTGGCGGAAACCGCCAACATAGACAGCCACTTTAACACTCCGACCGCCACGGGGTACAGACAAGCAGCGCGGCGGTCACCGCCAACAGACAGGCTGAAGACAATGTACCGCCCACAGTATAACAACCCGCCAATCCGCCACCTTTTCCGATGGCAGATTCACAGTGGATAAAAACACGGCGGAAACAGCTTTTGCAATGGGAAAACGCTCACCTTAACACACTCCACAAGGAAGGAGGACACCATGGAGCCGGAATTACAAATCCTACCTGCCCTTGTCTTCCTGCTCATTTATGAACACCAGCAACGGCGAAGACAAAGGTGAGTACTGCACCTACGACATAGGGGAGGGTGGAGGCAAAAGTCAGGGACACACACACGCAACACCCCCACCCTCGCACATTATAACACACACAGCTATGCATGTCAAAACATCACAGTAACAACCCAACCCCCCCGAAAGAATGCAAAGACCAAAGGAAATCAGTCGAAAAATTGTAATGTATCAAAATACAGCTACCAAATATATACAGATATATATATACACATTCAAAAGTATATACCTTACGAGAAGCAGTGCAGGTATGCACATATCAATGTCCGTGCACCACTGGTCCAAAAATGCATGGGCGAGGCCCACAATAGATACCTGTCCACAAACGGAGAGAACACTGCTGGGGCATCAGATCGAAATACAACAGGCACCTCAGGGGGAAGGGAAGGGGGGCACCTCAGCCAGATTACAGCACCACGCCAGATCCACGACGGGGCTCCATGCCCATTGATGTATCCTGGGGAGTGCAAAGCCACAGTCTCTCAAATCTCTACAGTGGGTGGGTTGCCCACTGAACAATCCTGGGGAGTGCAAAGCCACAGTCTCTCAAGTCTCTACAGTGGGTGGGTTGCCCACTGAACAATCCTGGGGAGTGCAAAGCCACAGTCTCTCAAGTCTCTACAGTGGGTGGGTTGCCCACTGCCATATCCTGGGGAGTGCAAAGCCACAGTCTCTCAAGTCTCTACAGTGGGTGGGATGCCCACTGAACAATCCTAGGGAGTTCAAAGCCACAGTCTCTCAAGTGGATAACAGTCTCCACTGGTTCTGGAGGGGGAATGGTGCCCACACTGCATTTAGCTCCCTGTGACGGTTCCTGTACCGTCACAGTCCCACCTGTACATGGGATAACGATGCTTGATGTGGTGGTGTTTCCTTGTTCAGCGGTGCTTTGCCATGGCGGTCTCTGATCTGTTCAGCGGTTCTCTGCCCTGTTCAGCGGTGCTGTGCCCTGTTCAGCGGTCTTCACCATGGCGGTGATTCCCTTGTTCAGCGTGGCTTTGCCATGCCGGTCTCTGATCTGTTCAGCGGTTCTCTGCCCTGTTCAGCGGTGCTGTGCCCTGTTCAGCGGTCTTCACCATGGCGGTGATTTCCTTGTTTAGTGCGGCTTTGCCATGGCGGTCTCTGACCTGTGCATTGGTGTGTGGCATGATGGTCCCTCATTTTCCAGCGGGGCTGTGGCAGCCCGGGCCCTCCTGGGCACTGACTCTGACGGTGGTCTCCTGACCAGTGACGATTCTCGTGCCCTCCTGGGCAATGACTCTGGCGGTGGTCTCCTGACCAGTGACGATACCCGTGCCCTCCTGGGCAATGACTCTGGCGGTGGCCTCCTGACCAGTGACGATACCCGTGCGCTCCTAGGCAATGACTCTGGCGGTGGTCTCCTGACCAGTGACGACGGTGCTGGCGGTGGCGTCCCGGCCGCCGGGGAGGATGTCGCCCTTCTCCGCCGTGCTGCTCTCACCAGACTGTGCAGACTTCCTCTAGCCCTTCACCACCTTTGGAGGAGACACAGCTGACTCTGCAATCCCCCTGGGGCCCTTGTGAGCAGTTTTGCCGCCCGGAGTCTTCACCCTGTCCCGTCGGCCACTTTCCAACTTGAGATGCTTTACAGGGGGTGGACTGGCAGTGCTTTGGCTCCGTGTCACACTGCCTGCCCTGGTGGCCGGTGCACTCCACACACCTGTAACACGCACCACTGGTACTGGAGTCTTTTTGGCTGACGTGCTACTATGGGACTTACGAATTGGAGGGGTGGGATGGGGGCAAAGAGGTCAACGTTGCTGAGGGAGAGTTTCTGACGAACACTGGGATGGGTAGCTGGAGGGGGTCTGGGAGTGGAGGAAGAGGAGGTGGTTGTAGGAGGTGTCACTTTAGGTGTTTTGGGTGCAGGTGCAGGTGCAGGTACTGGAGGCTGTCATGAGGTGGATGGATGTTGGGTGTGTGGGTGCCCGCGTTTGTGTACTTTGGGAGGGGGCGTCACAGACACACTGGGATAGGACACAGGGGACGTGTAAATGGGAGTGAGGGTGGTGAGTGCAGGTGAGCGGGGTGTGGTGCTGGGTGTTCTGGTGCGAGTCCTTGTGCCTGTAGATGTAGTGCATGCAGGTGAGAGTGTAGACGACACTGGGAGGGAGACGATGAGGAGGGGGACACAGTGGAGGCAGTGGATGTTGCTGTGTCTGTATGTGTCTGATGCTTGTGTGAGTGCCTGTGGGATGTGTGGTGCCTATGTTTGTCTGAGCTACTTTTGTGTGTTGAGGTGTGTGCATGCTTGTCTGTTGGTGAGCTTGGGATAGGCTGGGGTACAGGGGCTTGGGTCTGGGTGGAAGAAGTTGGAGGGGGGAGGCTAGACACAGGGACAATGGCTGCCATCAGTGCTGAGGCCAAAGATTGCAGGGTTCGATGAAGGGCAGCCTGACCAGAATGAATGCCCTCCAGGAATGCATTACTGTGTTGCAACTCCCTTTCTACACCCTGGATGGCATTCACAATGGTAGATTGCCCAACAGTGAGTGACCTGAGGAGGTCAATGGCCTCCTCACTGAGGGCAGCAGGGGTGACTGGGACAGGGCCTGAGGTGCCTGGGGCGAAGGTGATGCCCACCCTCCTGGGTGAGCGGGCACGGGGCGAACGCTGAGGGGCTGCTGGGAGGGCGGTGCTGGTAGTGGAGATGGCGGCTGTACCTGTAGAAGTGTGGGGCACAGATGGTGCCGCCACCACAAGGGAGCTCCCATCGGCAGACGAGTCCGTGTCGCTGGTTGGTGATCCGGTGGCCGACGTGAAGCTCCCCTCGCCCTCTGTCCCACTGGTGCATTCTGAGTCCGTGGTGTGGCCCTCCATGGCCATGTGGGATGCAGCTCCCTCATGCTCCGGTGCCACTGTACCTCCGCCTGATGATGCTGATGCACAAAAGAACATGGAGAGCAGAAAAAGGGGGGGGCGACAGAAGAAAGACAGGTTAAATGCATGGCATACCGCTACCGTTGGCGGACAATACAGACACAGCAGCCCCCTGCACTATGCCGTGCTCCTGGCCTCTACAGATGCAATTCCTGGGATATGGCCTACATCGCAATGGTGGACATCTGCACACATGGATGCCACAGGGGCATGTATACCTGTACTTGGCACTCTACTACGGTGGGGTGGAGTGCCACATGGCTTGCATTACGGAAGGCCCTAGCCTTTGGAAGTCGCCCTGGCCTAGGGAAACCCACAGCCCTCCTGCCACACCTAGACCCCTCAACTGCGCGCAAAGTCCCCAGAATGATTGTGTACTCACCCCCTTGTGTCTGCTGTGATGCCCTCAAGCGCCCATCCAACTTAGGGTAGGCCACCGCCAGGATCCGGAACATCAGGGGGGTCATGGGGCGACGGGCACCCCTCCCACGTTGGGAGGCCATCCCCAGCTGAGCCTCCGCCGTCTTCTTGCTCCAGCGGCGAATGTCCTCCCATCTTTTACGGCAGTGGGTGACCCGTCTCTGTTGGACCCCCAGGGTCCGGACGTCCTTGGCGATGGCTCGCCAAATGTCCTTCTTCTGGTGGGCGCTGACCTACATGACATGCACAGGGGAAGAAGAGAAGTCATTAGCAAGAGCACCGTCGAAGTGAGTGGCCCCCATCCCTGCCCTTGCCATGTGGCACATGCATTCACAGTCCTTCATGTTCACTGCACTCTGCCTCCTTCCCTCTTACAACCAGCCCTCTCCACCCAGGCATAGCCCATACAATGTGCTCCCTGTGTACTTACCTGTTGGTCTGGAAGACCGTAGAGTAGCGTGTACTGGGGGAGGACCGCGTCCATGAGTTTCTCCAACTCCTGAGCAGTGAAAGCAGGGGCCCTTTCCCCAGACGCAGCAGCCATTGTCTCTTCCACACCGATGTCACAGCAGCACTTGCAGTGTAGGTTCTCTCCTGTCGAAGATCAGGTATCAAGTGATTGAACAGATAGAAAATGGCGGTCACGTCCGCGGCGGTGCGTATCATCACTGCCGGTGAACTTCATCATTGGCTCCTAGGACCCATAGGGTCCAATGTTAACCAATGCAGCATTGCGCCGCGGTCTACGACCGCCTACCGCGACGGTGTATAACGCCAGCGCAGTTACCTCACATCCCACTGTCCCAGTTTAGAGGTCAGGCAGCCGCCATTTCAGGGGCCCACATGGCTTAATTTGCAACTGCGTCACACATACCTGGGCCGACACTCGACACACATACAGGAAGATATTTGTCTTTGGTGTCGCGTTCTGTGTATCTGTGGGTACATACCTGGGATTTTGTTGACTCTGTGGTCGCTGTTGTCCTTCCTAGGCACCATCAGCCTGGACATTTGAGAAGATGGCAGAATCCTCCGGTGTATCGACCGCTGGTGGACCTGTTGACAATGGAGGAGCGACATTTACTCATCACCTACAGGTTTGACCGTGCCACTATCCAGGAACTATGTACCCAGTTGGAACCAGACCTGATGTCACCAATCCGCCATCCCACAGGAATCCCCCCTCAAGTGCAGGTGCTGTCAGTACTCCATTTCCTTGCAAGTGGATCGTTTCAGACAACAGTGGCTATGGCATCAGGGATGTCCCAGCCTATGTTTTCCAACGTGTTGTCCAGAGTGTTGTCTGCCCTGCTGAAACACGTAAGGAGCTACATCGTTTTCCCTCAGGTGGATGATTTGCCTACAGTGAAAGGTGACTTCTATGCCCTTGAACATATCCCCAACATCATAGGTGCTATTGATAGGACCCATGTAGCTCTGGTCCCCCCCCCACAGGAGTGAACAGGTGTACAGGAACTGGAAGAGTTATCATTCCATGAATGTACAGATGGATGTTTGGGAGACCAGTACATCTCCCAGGTAAATGCTATGTTCCCTGGATCACTGCATGACGCCTACATCTTGCGCAATAGCAGCATCTCTTATATGATGGGTCAACTCCAGAGGCACCGGGTGTGGCTATTGGGGGACTCTGGTTACCCCAACCTGTCCTGGCTATTGACCCCAGTGAGGAATCCCAGGACCAGGGCAGAGGAACGCTACAATGAGGCCCATGGGCGGACTAGGAGGGTGATCGAACGCACCTTCAGCCTCCTGAAGGCCAGGTTCAGGTGCCTGCATTTGACAGGTGGTTCCCTATTCTACTCACCAAGGAAGGTGTGCCAGATCATCATCGCCTGCTCGATGCTTCACAATCTTGCTTTGCAACGCCAGGTGCCTTTTCTGCAGGAGGATGGTCCAGATGGCGGTGTTGTGGCAGTTGTGGAGCCTGTGGACAGTGATGAGGAGGACGATGAGGAAGAAGACATAGACAACAGGGAGTCAGTCATACGGCAATATTTCCAGTGACACACAGGTGAGAACAGTTTTCTTTTTACCATTACATTCACTTTCACACTTCTACCTCTATCCTGTCTGTAAATTAGAAGCAGTATTTGGTCACTGAGTTGTACCTTTCCATTACGGTTTCACAGGTGTGGTTAGCAACGTGTGTCATCTGCTTGCATCCTTCAAGGACTTGTGATGTGTGACATAGGTATGTTGGCTATAAAATTGGAAAGCATGTTGACACTGTCATTAATTATACATATTTACCAAATCACAGACTGACTCCAGATTGTTTTGTGGTTCAAGGGTATTTATTTCAGTGCTCAAAAATGGGGGGTAGTGATATGGTGATGGGGGACGGTGGAGGAATGTCCATGGCAGAGTCCAGTCCATTAGTCACACAGGTGCACTGCCCATATGGGCATAGGAAGTGGAGATGGGGCAGTTCCAATCGGGACAGGGTAACAAAGTGAGACAGTGGGAGGACAATCAGGGTGGTCTCATTTCCTGACGGGAGTCTTGCCATCTTGCTCTGTCCTGTTCTTGGATCTCAGGGACCGCTTGCGTGGTGGTTGTCCGTCTGCAGGGGGTGGGGTGCTGGTGTGATGGTCCTGTGGCGGGGCGTCCTGTCCACTAGCGCTAGCGGAGGTGGTGGGCAGTTCATCGTCCATGCTAGTGTCAGGGGCCCCTTGGAGTGCCACGGTGTCTCTCATGGTCTTTTGTATGTCCTTTAGCATCCCTACGATGGTGCCCAGGGCGGAGCTGATGGTTCTGAGCTCCTCCCTGAACCCCAAATACAGTTCGTCCTGCAGGCACTGGGTCTCCTGTAACTTGCCCAGTACCGTGGCCATCGTCTCCTGGGAGTGGTGGTATGCTCCCATGATGGAGGAGAGGGCCTCGTGGAGGGTGGGTTCCCTTGGCCTGTCCGCCCCCTGTCGCACAGCAGCCCTCCCAGTTCTCCTGTGTTCCTGTTCCTCCGTCCCCTGGACCGTGTGCCCACTACCACTGCCCCCAGGTCCCTGTTGTTGTTGGGGTGGTGGGTTATCCTGGGTTCCCTGTAGTGGTGGACACACAGCTGATTGACGTATCCTGGGTACGGAGGTATGGGCCCGCTGGGTGGGTGCTGTGCTGGTGTTACCAGAGGGTGGAAGCTCAGTGTTGGGCTGTGCCTGTGCAAGGGGAACCGACTGTCCCGAGGCCCACGATGGTCCGGGCTGGTCATCAGGATCCAGTAGGGCAGAGCTGCTGTCGTCACTGTGGGCCTCTTCTGTGGGTGGAGTGGAGTTGTCTGGACCCTCCGGTGTGGTGACGTTCCGTAGTGGTCCTGCAGGGATATAAGAGCATGATTAGTGCATCTGCATGAGTAATGGTGTGCAATGGGTGGGTGTTTGGGTACCCCAGTGCAAGCATTCCTGTGTGTGGGTTTGTGTGATGATGGTTAAAGGGTTGTTATGGGTATGTGCAGTGAGCATGCTTTGGTGAGGGCTGACCATGCTTTGTTTTTCCATGAGGGGCTTGGTGTTGGAATGGGTGGTTTGTGTTATGAGTACATTAGTGAGGAGTTGGAGTGATAGGGGAGGGGGTGAGGGTGGGGGTGTGTGATGGCATGCAGGTAGGGTGGGGGATATAATAGTTGAGATTTAACTTACCAGTGTCCATTCCTCCACCGACTCCTCCGAGGCCCTCTGGATGCATGATGGTCAAGACTTGCTCCTCCCATGTTGTTAGTTGTGGGGGAGGAGGTGGGCGTCCGCTGCCAGTCTGCTGTACCGCAATGTTGTGCCTGGATACCACTGAACGCACCTTCCCCCGTAGGTAGTTCCACCTCTTCCTGATGTCCTCCCGATTTCTTGGATGCTGTCCCACAGCGTTGACCCTGTCCACGATTCTTTGCCATAGCTCCATCTTCCTGGCTATGGAGGTGTGCTGCACCTGTGAGCCAAATAGCTGTGGCTCTACCCATAGGATTTCCTTCACAATGACCCTGAGCTCCTCCTCAGAAAACCTGGGGTGTCTTTGGCGTGACATGAGGTGGTGTGGGTGATGTGTGGGGTGGTGTATGTGTTGATGTGTGTGGTGATGTGTAGTGGTGTGTGGTGTATTGTGCGTGTAATGTTGTATGGATGATGGTGTTGTGTGCCTCTGTGTGGTGGGGTTCTCAGTTGTTGTGCTCTCTGTCTATCTGGCCTTCGTCTCTGATTTGTGGTCGTAGGGGTTTGTGGGTGATGTGGGTGTGTGTTTTATATTGTGTTGGGTGTGTGGGAGTGGTGTTTGCATGTGTATCAGGTGTGTGTATTTTGAATTGTCAATGTGGCGGTGTTTTGGAGATGTGTGTGTATTTTGAGCGTGGCGGTGTGTACCGCCAATGGAATACCGCGGTTGAAAGACCGCTGCGTGGATTCGTGTGTCATGATAGCATGGGCGTGTTTCTGTTGGCGTGACGGTGGAGGTTTTGTTTTCGCCAGTTAATCGCTGACCTTTGGTGTGGCGGTCTTGTGTGGGTGTCTGAATTTCGGCGGATTCCGAGATGTGGGTCATAATAGCTGTGGCGGAATTCCGCGGCCGCGGCGGTGTTTTGGCGGTCTTCTGCACGGCGGTAAGCGCCTTTTAACGCCAATGTTGTAATGAGGGCCTTTGTTCGCTTTTTAAAGACTTAAGACACTTTAGATCACTTTTCAGTGATATCTCTACAAATTCACATTGCAACTTTATTCGTTTTGACCTACAATTATCCTAATAAACATTATATATTTTTCTAAACACTGTGTGGTGTATTTTTGTGGTGCTATATGGTGGTATTGTATGATTTATTGCACAAATACTTTACACATTGCCTTCTAAGTTAAGCCTGACTGCTCGTCCAAAATTAGCTTGTGCCCACCCTCTGGTAGATTGGCACGAGCAGTCAGGCTTAACTTAGAAGGCAATGTGTAAAGTATTTGTGCAATAAATCATACAATACCACCATATAGCACCACAAAAATACACCACACAGTGTTTAGAAAAATATATAATATTTATCAGGATATTTGTAGGTCAAAACTAATAAAGTTGTAATGTGAATTTGTGAAGATATCACTAAAAAGTGATATAGAGTGTCTTAAGTCTTTAAAAAGCAAACAAAGTCTCTTTCAAGCACAAAGTACCTGGTTTGGAGTGGAAAATCTCTGCAAATGACCGAAGAAGAAGAGATACGTGGATAAATAGTGTGTGTGTCAATTTCTCCCCAGCACACACGGACTTGCGTCGTTATTTTTAATGCGTGGAAGTCGTGCGTCATTTTCCGGCGTGCGGACAGTCTCTTTCTATGGGTCGCGGGGATTACCAGATGTCCCGGGTCTGTGCGTGGATTCTCCTGCTTGTTTTCCGGCTGCGTGTCGTTCTGCGTGGCTGTGCGTTGAAGTTTCGCTCTCACAGCAGGCATCGCGTCGATTTCTCCTTTGGAAGTCGGGCGGCATTGTCCTTGCGAGGCCGTGCGTCGCAGTTCCGGTCGTCCCGAAGGCGTTGCGTCGATCAGCGTCGGTGTGCAGCATTTTTCTCACCGCGGAACAAGCTGTGCGTCGAAAATTTCAGCACACGAAGCGTCCAAGTGAAAAAGAGAAGTCTTTTTGGTCCTGAGACTTCAGGGAACAGGAGGCAAGTTCTATCCAAGCCCTTGGAGAGCACTTTCACAGCCAGACAAGAGTTCAGCAAGGCAGCAGGCCAACAGCAAGGCAGCAGTCCTTTGTAGAAAGCAGACAGGTGAGTCCATTGAGCAGCCAGGCAGTTCTTCTTGGCAGGATTTAGTTTCTGGTTCAGGTTTCTTCTCCAGCAAGTATCTGATGAGGTAGGGCAGAGGCCCTGTTTTATACCCAAATGTGCCTTTGAAGTGGGGGAGACTTCAAAGAGTGGCTTAGAAGTGCACCGGGTCCCCTTTCAGTTCAATCCGGTCTGCCAGGGTCCCAGTAGGGGGTGTGGCAGTCCTTTGTGTGAGAGCAGGCCCTCCACCCTCCCAGCCCAGGAAGACCCATTCAAAATGCAGATGTATGCAAGTGAGGCTGAGTACCCTGTGTTTGGGGTGTGCCTGAGTGAATACACAAGGAGCTGTCAACCAAGCCCAGCCAGACGTGGAATGTAAGGCACACAAAGATTTAAGTGCAAAGAAATGCTCACTTACTAAAAGTGGCATTTCTAGAATAGTAATATTAAATCCGACTTCACCAGTCAGCAGGATTTTGTATTACCATTCTGGCCATTCTAAATATGACCTTCCTGCTCCTTTCAGATCAGCAGCTGCCACTTCACCACTGTATGAGGGCAGCCCCAATGTTAGCCTATGAAGGGAGCAGGCCTCACAGTAGTGTAAAAACGAATTTAGGAGTTTTACACTACCAGGACATATAACTACACAGGTACATGTCCTGCGTTTTACCCACACAGCACCCTGCTCTAGGTGTTACCTAGGACACACATTAGGGGTGACTTATATGTAGAAAAAAGGGAGTTCTAGGCTTGGAAAGTACTTTTAAATGCCAAGTCGAAGTGGCAGTGAAACTGCACACACAGGCCTTGCAATGGTAAGCCTGAGACAAGGTTAAGGGGGCTACTTAAGTGGGTGGCACAACCAGTACTGCAGGCCCGCTAGTAGCATTTAATCTACAGGCCATAGGCACATATAGTGCACATTACTAGGGACTTATAAGTACATTAAATAGTCCAATTAGGTATGATCCAAAGTTGCCATGTTTAAAAAGGGAGAGAACATATGCACTTTAGCATTGGTTAGCAGTGGTAAAGTGCGCAGAGTCTAAAAGCCAGCAAAACAGGGTCCAAAAAGTGGAGGGAGGCAGGCAAAAAGTTAGGGGTGACCACCCTAAGGCATGTCAGGTCTAACACGCAGTATTGCATAGAATTGCACGGTATTGCACAGTAAGGCATTAACATGTGGCGGCTGGGTTGGCAAAGACTGAACCTGCACCCTAGAATTCAAAATCTGTAGGAAAATTAGCCGCAATACGTCTTGGCTTACATAGTGCTTACATTTTGGATAATTAAAATGATATTTAATGTGCTGCTCGGATGGTTTTATACCAATGTGTGCATGATTTCGCCCGGCGGAGCTTTAGACTCGAGTGTGAAGCAGTTCTTTGGTTTGCTGCACTCAGGTAGTGATTAGTCAATGTCGGAGCTGCGAAGTCTCGGACGGCGGAGGAATACATACTGTGGAGGAGGCTCACATAGCTGTTGTGCTCCAAGTGTAAATAAGGACAGCTCCATTCATCACTGGAATCGGGTACTCAGCACAGGAGTGTGAGCAGGGCATTGATTTTGTCCGCAGAGATTGGACTGGCACTGCCTGCAATCTTTTTTAGCAGGGGAGCGAGACTGTGGGGTAGTGTGAAAGTGGCAAAGGAGTCACCTGATAGCATAACATCTGTTGTTTGTTTACATGGTCTGTGTAATAATGGCTCCGGGTTTCTCTGTGGGTATCTTATGTCCCTGAATGAACCTGCGCTTTGAATGCTGGGTACAGGCCATTTTCATCTAGGATTATTGTAGGTACAGTGGAAGCAGATGTTAGCAGATTCTAGCATTGACAAGTAGAGTCCACAATTTCACCCTGTGCTATATTGTAATTATGTTTATGTGGCACTTCACACAATTGATGAGTCATGTCTATGGGCAGCAATTAGGTGTCGACTCTGCTTGGCTGGAGTGGTGTTCTTATATTGTTTCACTCAGGCGTCTGTGCTAGGTGTGTGAGGACGAGAAGAGAAGTGAGAGATAGAACATATGCACACACTATCCCTTACTCTTTAAAATGCATCAGTGTACATTTCCGTTCCACTGCACTATACGAAGTTTCACATTTATTGTTCTGCTTCCCCAGGTTGCACACCCTGTCAGTGCACTGCAGGAACACTGTGTGTGTTTACCATTGAAAGGGTCTCCCAAGCAAGTCCGACCTTTGCAAGCAGGACTATTGGCCTGCTCCCACAGTGTAATTTCAAAGATCACTATGTCAATACTTCATCTTCACTGTCAGGATCGAGTGCCTGCTCTGCCAGGAGAAGGGCCCTCATCTATACTTTGCCAGTGGAAGTGTCATGTGTACATTTTCGTCTACCACCTGATACCACAATGGTCACCATTGATGAGCTCTGTACACAAAGCGAGTTCTGATACAGCACTTTGATGATATTAGAAGGGTCTATATATTACCACTAGAACTCTGTCCCAATCGGTCCTCTGCCATCAAAAGTGATGCTTAGTCCAAACCTTGTCATTACAAGGATCCCCAAGTCAATACTCCGTTCCAACAAATGTTCGACCGTCATCTGCTAGCAGAAGTTCTACACAATCATACACTGCCCATCTAGGAAGGAAGAACTAATTTGCTTCTCATTCCTTACCATACCATCACTTGAAGCACTTTCCCTAGGGAAATGTCACCTTTCTGCCAACCTACTCTCAGTAGAATCAGTAGGTGCATACTCTGCATCATCTGGTGTGCACAGTACATACTCTACCAATATAAATGCAACCACGTCCATACTCTGCCATCAGTCTGTTTAGCAGCGGCATACTCTGCCATCATCAGGCACACCAAGCAATTCTCTGCTATGAGAAGTGTCATCAAACTCACACCCTGCCATCAGTAGAGACAGTGGGTGCATGATGCGCCATAATCTGACGCAGAGAGAAGATACTCTACCAAGAAGTGCCACTACATTAATACTCTGCCAATACTCCATTAAGCAGCCACATACTCTGCTGTCATCTGGTACATCGTGTATACATTTCAAAAAGAAGTGCAACCACGTCCATACTCTGCCATCTGCCACCCTAAAGAAAACCCTGTACATGTCCTGCGTTGCGAATAGTCCTCTATGAGCGCACTCCATCTCTAACTAGAGATGTGGCCCATACTCTGGGGTTGAAAGAAAAGTCTGTATATTCTCGGTCCAAGTATCATTAAATGGGACACACATAGCCTGTTATTTCACTAAATAGGCCGGAAACATTTACATGATGAGAACAAACAAGGCCAACACAACACAAGATAAAATATTATTTTGACCAAACATGGGCACTGATCTTTGACAAACAGAAATTTGTTGAGAATTAACCAAAACTTCATTCCTGATCGATTTGAGAATAGTCGGAAGTTCACATCGAAGGAAATGACAAAAGTGATCAAGACCAATTAATGTACTAGGATTTATTTTAACAAGTATTCAAACCTTAGCTTATGGTTTTAAAAAGCAACAAGATTATTTTTTGAACAATGCACCCTTCTATTTTAAGCATTCCAGGTGAATTTGAAATTTAAAAAGCATCACTTGTTTAGGCATCTTTCCTCAGGATTCTTTAAAATAAGGGCCCAGATTTATGACAAAGTGGTGCTGCGCCAAAAATCGCAGCCACTTTTGAAACGCAGGGATATGACGGATTTAAAGGAATACAGCACACCCATGCGTTTCCACATGCACTGGTGCATGAATTAAGGTGCCTGCGCCAATGTAGGCATCCTTGCACCATAGTGCAAGGGTGTCTGCGTTGAGGAGAGTGATTGTTTAAGTGCAGGAAGGTGCTCCTTCCTGCACATAAACAATCTACAATGGCGATTTGGCACTTCTATGTGTGCTGGAAAATGGAGCAAACATAAAAGTACCAAAGCCTCATTTTAGAATGATTGTTAATGTGCTGGAAGGGATACCTTCCTGCACATAAACAATCATCAATGGCATTTTGCTTCTTCTATGTGTGCTGCCAAATGCAGCACACAGAGAAAAATCAAAAAAGGAGGAGGAATAAAAACATTCCTCCTCATTTTGCCATGCTAACACCACACATGTTTTTGGCGCTGCCACAGATTTACGTTTTCTTGTAAATCTGGGGCAACATCAAAAGCAATGGTTTTTTTTGGGTGGAATGCCCACAGCAACACTCGTTGCACCCCCAGAACAGAAGGGCCCATATTTACAAGGAGGTGTAACTCCACAAAAGTGCCATAAACCCTCCTTGTAAATATGGAGCAGTGATTAGCGTAACCAGAGCGTCACACAAAGTGACGTTCTGGTGGCAATAGAGCCTTTTAAATCTGGCTCAAAGTTTTTAAAGGATTCTGTTAGATTTTGGAGGAATTGAGTGTTTCCCTCAGGAAGATCCAACTAGATTATCTGTGGCCATCCCAGAAACCATCTAGTCCCCACACCATAACATGCTATAATTTCATGCTACCAAGAAAGGGTCACCAATATCTTATACTCCCATCAGGCGGATCACCCTGGCCATGCTACCCCAAGAAGAGGATCTTCATCAATAATCCTCACTTAAATGATCACACAATATGACATCACAAGAGGCACTTGGTGCATATCTCTTCAGGTGAAACTCAGTCCTTGCTCAGTAATCACCATATTTTCAATTTCCATACAATGCTATTGCAAGCCACGGTCTATTCCCAGCAAATGAACATCTTGCAATCATGAAATACCCCAAATTCCATGTTTTGTCACCACATGCTCTTCAGTGGTCCATTTGTGAGACACTGTTCCTTTCTGTTACCACTCGCTGTTCTCTATTCAGTACAATCAATATTCTGTTTTCAAAAGGCACACATGAAGTCCCTATTTTGCTATTACAAGACTTCCCATATTCAATATCATGCCATCGAGTTGTCCCTTCTAAACTCGTGAAATGGTACCGCATCACAAAGAAAGCCCAATTTATGCTCCAAACTCCATGCAGACTCCATATTTCACCCAAAAGGCCATGCTCATTCATGACAGTGTTATCAAGTTCATCCTCTGCCATCTAATGATTTCCAAATCGATATTCTGCCAAATTAAAAAAAAAATGTCTGATCTATACTCTTCCACTCTGTGTGTAAATCAGAGTATAGATCAGATTCATATATATTAATTCAGAGGTTTCTTCCGAACAACTACTCTGCTATAACTAGCCTTATCCACAGAAATCCAAAACATTGGGCACCAGGTCCATGTTATACCATTATGGGACCTTAACCAGCCCCCCCCCCCTCACAAACACATCCAGGCATCGCAAAGAGGTCATAGTGCTTAATGAGTAGCTTGAAGACAGTTACTGCTTCTTTAACTGTGACATGATCCAGTGTTAAATCTGCAGACAGCATCATTGCAGTCTCCCCTCCCCATGCTGCTTCTTCAAAGACCAGATCCAGGAAGACTAGTGCAAGATAAGTTCAGAGGAGTGCAGGCTCCGCCACGCCCCCTCATGCCAATCTCCTTGTGTTCTACATTCCCTGACAGCATCGTATTTAAGATACAATAAAATGC
Source organism: Pleurodeles waltl (assembly GCF_031143425.1). Taxonomy (NCBI): domain Eukaryota; kingdom Metazoa; phylum Chordata; class Amphibia; order Caudata; family Salamandridae; genus Pleurodeles; species Pleurodeles waltl. Next base: position 1,626,835,913 of record NC_090445.1, read on the forward strand.
AAACAGTGTTCCCGCACATGCATTTTCTGTCCACGCTAATCTGCACTGATTTAGACTCAAAGCCCCACACCCCCTGCTGTGTGCGCAGTGGCTGGGGCACAAGCCTGAGATGGACATGTCTTCGTCTTTAATGTGCTGAACGTGTATCTATCTCTTTTATTCTTCTTTCGGTCTACATTTTAAACCTTCGCAATGCTGGTCCTCTTCCTCCCTCCAGATCACAAAGAAGATGCAATTCAGTAGGATAAAGCATAGTCTCGCGGGCATTGGTCCGTTCGCGAGAAGATTTCCAATCAATCCATACTCTGAATCGCCTCTTGCGTGAGCTGTGGGTGCCACAGACACGGCAGAGAAAGATGTAAGCAGCGGTAGAACTGACCCTCATAGCCTAACCATGAAATATAATGACCCCCATTGGGAATTAAGATCAAGTGAGCAAAGGACAGAGGCTCAGTCATTGGGTGGAAGAGTTGATGGTTAAGGCTCAGAGTTTAGGAGCAGCTTTCCAATTACACCTGCTCAGCAGTAACCATTTTATTTATCTACTTACTTTAGTTGTTTATTTATAATATGTTTTGAGTGTGGACTGAGCCATCCCAAGCAGAGGAGCAATGTTCATTAGCTGGCTCTAGAGCAGTGCTTAATTTGTAAATAAAAAGGTGCCTTTGCCCAAAGTCCGCCTCTTAAACATGCGGCTGCTGCAATTAAATGTCGGAACACGAAATCCTGAAGTCATCTCGGGCCTCCTCAATCCATATAAAGCCACTCCCTGCCCCTTCTGCTCAATCTTGAAGCTTTCTAATTTCTCCCTTTGCGACCCTTTTTCGTTTTTTCCTTCCTCCGTCTTTCCTATATGTGTCTTTTACTCGCAACAAATGCTTGAGGCAGAAGAATAAGCCCCGGCCCTCAAAACTAAACGCCGGTGTTCAGCACCGGAAACAACAAGCACAAATTAAGCAGTGGTCTAGAGCAATACAAATGTGCACACCTTGGACATGGCGTCGAAATATGCAAATTGAATATGTTTTGGCACATACAGCATCACATCAGGTTTTACAATATATAAATTCAGAATACATTAGCAACATAGCATATTACGTCATAGTATACAGTAGTTTGTTCTGCTCAATCCTCCACCTTTAGAGAACAACCTTCAGAGGAGAAACTTTATTCTCAGGTGCGTGATCAGGGTACAAGTGGCTTTGAAGGAACGAGCAAAGAAAGACAGAATTATGTTCCTTGAGACAGACAATCCTAATTCTATTAAGACAGCCACCAGAAAGACCACCTTCTGAAGTTTGTCACAGCCCATTCGATGGGACTGCTGTTCCCTTCACTTTCGTTGGCATACAATTAGACTACTTCCATACATACACCTTTGCACCATGGTGCAATGATTTGTGGGTAATGTCTAGTGTGGGATTTACACTGGACATGTACACTACCAATATAAATCCCTATGCTTAGACAATTTTTTGCACATTTTTACACATTTCGACCGTCGGATATGTGTTGCAATATGCCACAGACGTGCAATGTGTAAAATATTTGGAAAAATGAATTTCCCCTACTCCGTGCCTGCCATTAGGAAGCATTATTTATTTATACAAAACCTGGTCCGATAATCTTAGTAGATCAACTTTTGTGTCAAGATCTATGGGTGCTTTACTGGAATGGCCCATTCATGTTATGCCCTCTTGACATAAAGTGTAATAAAGCTTGATTGATCCGAAAAAAGGCATCTTTCCAGTGCAAAATAACTTCTGTGCTGGAAACTAAAGGCCAGATTTACAAGAAACTGGCGCATCAGTACTGATACAGCAGTTTGCTTGCGTTGCCCTTTCCCCACCTAAGAACATAATGTGTTTGGGCACACCATGGCGGTCGTTAGGGCAATAACGTCAGAATTTTTTAAGCTATTGTGGCGCTTTGCTCCAATACCATCAAAACTTTTGATGCTAGTGGAGCAAAGTTGAAGGAGGCCCATAGATTAATATTGGTGCGTCATTTTAACACCTGCTCTGAGAAGGCATTAAAAATTACACCAAAAATGGCATAGTGAAATCTTGTAGATTTCACTGTGCCATTTTTGAGGGACTCCTTATGCTGGAACACCCCCTCCTTTCATAGATATGCCTGACACAGGCGTAATGTGGTGCAAGGAGGCGCAAAGTGGTGCAATGCATGCATTGTGCCACTTTGTAAATATGGCGTGGCGAAAATTGCATCTTTGAGCCACTTCGCGTAAAAAATAATTATCCTAGTGTTGCACAAGGAGGTACTAGGACCTTGTAAATCTGGCCAATAATACCCTGTCAAAACCTTGGGATGCTTAGGCCCTGATTTATACTTTTTGGTGCAAAACTGCACTAATGCAGTTTTGCACCAAAAAGTTTAGCACAGGCTTGCACCATTTCTGTGCACGAGCCGGGCACCATATTTATGGAATGGTGCAAGCCGGTGCAAAGGGTAGGCTAATGTAAAAAAAAAAAAAAAGTTAGTCGGCTGGGGCTGGCTATATTGAAGAAGGGAGTTTTGCACCAAAAAATGGCATTAGGCAGGTTACAGTAAAAAAATGACTCTAACCTGCCTAGAGTCATTTTCTGACACAAAACCATCCATACCACATGACTCCTGTCTTCGGAAAGACAGGAGTCATGCCCACCACCCCAATGGCCGGCACAGGGGACCAGGGTCCCCTGGGCATGGCCACTGCACCCAGTGCCATGTAGGGGGGCCCATTTCAGGGCACCCAATGGCACTTTAAAAATAAAATAAAATACTTACCTATACTTACCTGGGATGGGGTCCCCCATCCTTCGCTGTCCCTAAAGTGTGGCTGGGGGTGTCCCTGGGGCCTGGGAAGGGCACCTGTGGGCTTATTCCATGGTGTTCCACCATGGAAATAGGTCCACAGGGACCTAATGCCTGCACTGACCCAGGCGTTAAAAAATAGTGCAAAGCAAGCCTTGCACCATTTTTTGACCCCTCTTCCCTCCCGTGCATGATTTTAGCACAGGAGATATATATGACACTAAGGCCATAGAGTAATTTTTTGCATGGGAATGCCTACTTTGCATCTCATTGATGCAAAGTAGGTTTCCACGTCCAAAAAGTGACTTGAACGCCATCAATTTGGCACTAGACGGGTCTAGCGCCAAAGTATAAATATGGAGTTCGTTTTGCACCGAATTTGCGTAAAAAGAAACAATGCAAATTTGACACAAAGCAAGTATGAATATACGCCCCTTAGGATGACTGTGAAGTGGTGCAATATCTTAATAAATGAACCCTAAGTGTTTGTTCCCCCCATCATAGTCCCCTCCAAAGCATCACAGTTACATCCATAGGCAAGGTGAACCCTGCACACACGCAGAGCTTTTTTGTAACATTTCACTAGATATTTTTTGCGTCTTGGAGTGCTTGCTCAAGAATGTACCTGCCTTTTTGATTACCTTGTTATTAGTGGTGTAGCAAAGGCACAATGGACCCTAGTGCAAGCAAGGAAAATAGCTCCCCTCCAATGGTTGTATAGAAAAAGACAGTTGGCATTTGAGTGCTGCTTGCCCATAACTCCCCTAGGTCTCAGTGCCACTGCACCTGTAGTACTCTTGGGTCCAGATTTACAAGGCTCTTGCGCCACATTAGCACCATTTATTTTACACTAATTTGGTGTAAGATAGGCATTTCTGACAAAACATATTTACAAAGTGGTGCAATGCTTGCATTGTGCCCCTTTGTAACCCCTTGCACCACATTATGATTGTGCCAGGTATAATGTATGCAAGGGGTGGTGATCTCCCACAGGGAGGTTCCAAAAAATGATGCAGTGAAATCTACAAGATTTCATTGCATAATATTTCCGTCACTTTTAACACCTGCACATTTCAGGCATTATAGTGATGGGCCCATAATTAACCTGTGGGCCTCCCTTGTGCTTTGCTGGACTAGCCCCATAGTTTATGGTGCTAATCCAGCAAAGCACTACAATTGCATGATAAATTCTGACACTATTGTGCTAACATGCGCCATAGTGCACTGTATTGTAAATACAGAACTACCATGGTAACACTAGGGGGACTAAGGGTGGCACAAGAAAAGTGGCACATCAGGACTCACAACTTGCTTGCAAATCTGGCCCTTGATCTCTTTTGACTGGAGTTGGAAATGTGCTTTTAATGAAGAGTTCCTGTGTGATTCCAGGTGGGATGGTGGGAGAAGATGCACCAGCAACAATTTGCATGTTGTTAAACAACTGCAAGTTAAGTTCAGAGATTAGGATCAGTAGTGGAGCACCAAAAACATAGGCCCTCATTATGACTCCGGCGGTCGGCGGTAATATGGTGGAAAGTACTGCCAACAGGCTGGTGGTACTTTCCACCATATTATGACATTGGCTGTTTGGCTGAAGCCAAACCGCCAATGTACCACACCGACTGCCACGGCAGTAAGGGCCGCCAGCCTGGAGATATCAGTCTCCAGCCCCGCGGCTGTCACTGTACCGCCTACGGGATAATGACCCCACCTACCTCCATGGTTCCTTACCACCACGAAAACCATGGCGGTAGGCACTATCAGTGACAGGGAATCCCTTCCCAGTCACTGATAGAGGTCTTCCCCACCCGCAACCCACTCCTGAGATTCCCCCCCACCACCCCTTCCTCTCCAAACCCCCCCTTCATTCTCGCTCCTCCCTTCACACACACACACACACACACACATGCATACACACACCCATTCCCACATTCATCCACGCATGCATACATCCATTCATAAACACATCCGCACACACTTTCATACATACACCCAGACACGCATTCACAGAACACAACATACACACACATCCATACATGCACACACATTTGACATGGAACACACACCCGCATACATGCATGCAAAAACATTCACCCTCACACACCCACACACACAACACCCCCCCACTCCCCTCCCCTGTCGGAGCACCCACTTACCTGTGTTTAGGGGGTCCTCCGGCAGGAGACGGGACGGGGCGCTGTTGCCACTAGCAGAGTCCAGTAGCAGAACACCGCCAGGCCATATTATTTCTCATAGTACTCCTGGCGATGGTAAACTGATGTAGCGCTGCTGCTGGCAGCAGCTCCACCTTACTGCCATCCGCTGGCAGGGTCACAGCCGGATTTCCGCCATCCTTCTGGCTGAAATCCGTCTGTGGTCACAATATGGCGGGCGGCTGGTAGCCGTTGCGACAGTCTTTTGGCAGCCGTCACTGCTGCAGTAGGCGGTTTCACCGCCAATATCATAATGAGGGCCATAATGTGGATCTCCTGACTTTTCCTCTACTGTATTGGCCCCCAAACAGTCTTCTAAGAGTCATTCTGCTACGTTTTTTTAATGAATGGAGTTGATGGAATGATTTATCTGTAACAAACAAAGTGGAGGAACCTTGTTCCATGTTGTTTCTGCCCAGGTCGATTTCTAGAGAGGGACAAGATCATTACCATATAAGCATCTTTTGTAAAGAAAAGCATTTTGCACAGATCTGTTGTGCAACAGGATCCCTTATTCATTGTCACAATACGCTGTGCTTAGCATGTTATCTTGTTTGCCAGACGGATGCTCAAGGATACAGGGTTATGGTTTGCGATGATTCTTTCAGTTTTGCTACTGGATGTCCATAGATTGCAAGGTGGCTCCAAAAGAGATTCATTTACATAGGCTTCAGTGAATCTTTTGGAGAGCCACAGTCATACGCATAAGTTTATGTTTCACATAATATACAGGAGGCCCTGATTTATACTTTTACACGCAAAACTGCGTTAGCGCAGTTTTGCGTGTAAAATCATAGTGCCGGCTAGCGCCATTCCTAGACGCCAGCCAGTTGCCATATTTAAGGAATGGCGCTATCCGGCAGTAATGCCCGGTTAGCGTCATTGTAAATGACGCTAACCGGGTGGGGGAGGTGTAGGGAGAACCAGAGGTTGTGTGCCAAATAATGGCACTACACTATTTATAGGCCAAAAAATTGTCTAGGCAGAGTAACGCCATTTCTTGGTGCACAACCCCCATGGCATAGCTCCTGTCTTAGTAAAGACAGGAGTCATGCCCACAACAACAATGGCCACGCCCAGGGGATAGGTGTCCCCTGGGCATGGCCATTGGGGCCGGTGCCATGCAGGGGGCCCCAGGTTAGGGCCCTCAAAAGGGAAAAAAAACAAAAAAAATATATAGTTACCGGGACCTACCTGGGATGGGTCCCCCATCCTGAGGTGTCCCTTTGGTGTGGGTTTCCCTGGGGCCAAGGAAGGGCACCTGTGGGCTCTTTCCGTGGTCTCTGCGCATGGAAAAATGCTCACATGTCCCCTAACACCTGACCTGAACCAGTCGTCTTTTGACCCCTCCTCCTCCTGTGCGTGATTTGAGCACAGGGTGATAAATATGGCGCTAAGGACATACAGTAATTTTTTGCACGGGAACGCCTACCTTGCATCTTATTAACGCAAGGTAGGTTTCACCTCCCAAAAATTACTTAACTCCATAACTTTCATGCTAGAGGGGTCTAGCGTCAAAGTATAAATATGGAGTTAGTTTTCCACGAATTTGAATTTAAAAAATGACGCAAATTTGGCGCAAAACAAGTATAAATATTCCCCATGGTTTGAATAAGTTATGTATTATGCCCCAATTTAGAATTCGGCTATAATAGAATACCGACCATAAAAATAGAAGACCTTGGCTGCTATGCCACTGATGCCTTTTATTCACCTCTCTATGAGTTTCTCAGTAGGGTATAAATACCACTATTGTAAAGCAGCTGAGTTTGTCACTGGCATCTGAAACCTTAGTGCAGCAACACTGAATCAAAAGAGAAAACAGTAGGAATAGCATAAAGAAGTGAATTGAAAACGCAGTATCGATCTGCTGGCAGACAACCAGCGACATCTGGCATGGAGCAAATTTCATAAATAAAGACTCCAGCATGGTGGACCCAAGCAAAATACTTCGTTCCACGACAATGACAGCAGTAATAGAAAAAAAAAAACTGGATATTATGCATATTCTAGAAACAGCAGCTGATGATAAGAGGTGTGTCATTCACCACTGTTGCTCACGTTAATCTATAGCACACCAAAGGCTGTATAATAGAAGTGCCCAGGGGGCGCAATGGGCATGTGTGCCCCTTTTCACACCCCTGGGGCACTTTGTTATTTCAGTAAAGGCCACAGAAATTTGTGCAGCCCTTTCTGTAATACAGATAGCGCTGGTGCACAAATAACGCTATCTCCAGAAGGTGTTTCCTCATTTGCATGGGGCCATGGCTGTATTATAGTCGCTGGAGCAGAGGCAAAGAAGCTTCAGGAGATGCACTGACAGTGCACCACCCAAAAAGGGGGTGGATTGTCAGTGTGCCCCCTGTGTCTTTAATCTAAAAATACAACACAAATGTCTCTATTGGATACACTAATTTTAGGGTGTTGACTTTTGGGGTCATTATGAACATGGCGGTAAACACCCTTCTACACCGTGGCGATGGTGAACAGAAACCCGCCATTGGCGGTGAACAGAAACCCACCATGTAAAGATGAAAAAATCTGAACCCGTCAAAAATTTCTCACCCACCAGTCACCGCCAGGACCTTGTCGGTGAAAATGCAGGACATCCCACCCGCCACCGCCGAGCACACAAACTCCCCGCCCTCTAAATAATAATGCACAAATCACTGGGCGGTCAGTGGAAGTCGAACTACTATTGGTGGTACAGACCGCCATGGCCAGCAATGGAACCTCACAGTAAGAATTGCACACATTGTCAAGTTTGAATCCCACACACCTGACACTCATCCACAAGACAAAAAAAAAACAAATAAAATCACAGACACACCCCACAATCCTGTGCATCACCAACAGGACAACTGAGATTGAGAACTCCACAAGCAGACACTGAACGCCACAACACACGAATCACACACCCACCCACCCAACAGCACCTTCACCTAGATCCACACAACGCACCACTCACAATGGATGAGATACTGAAGGTCGAGCCACAATTATTCAGAGCACAGGTCCAGCACACACCCACCGCCAGGAAGATGGAGTTATGGCAGACTATTGTCAAGAAGGTCAACGCAGTGGGACACCATCCACACACAGGGGACGACATCCGCAAGAGATGGAATGACCTGCACGGGAAGGTGAGGTCCATGGCATCCCGGCACAACATTGCAGTCCAGAAGACTGGGGGAGGGCCTCCACCAACACCACCCGACTACACTGACGGGGAGAAAAAGGTACTGGCCATCTTGCACCATGAGGGCCTCACTGGACTCACTGGAGGAATGGACTCTGGTAAGTCATCTACAATTAACCCATATCCATCACACCTGTAATGCATGAACCACCCCTCCCCTCCAACATCCACCAGGACCACTACCCCACCCAGGCAACAATCACAACATCCAGTCACCCTGCATGCCCACAAACCCACCAACAGGCCCACATACCTCCTCATGTGCATAGCCACCTACCCCTGCAAGTAATCACAAAGGCACTACATCACCCACAATGCACCTCCACATCCTAAGCAAAATGCAATGGCAACCTCACAAAGGCACCCTGCATGGCCCAAAAGTGGAAAACCTGCACAAAACAGCCCAGCCCTGTGCAACCCTCAGTTGCAGACAGCCTGGCTGTCTGCAATGTGCCAAAAAGTGTCAAGTACACTTACCTATGGTCCATCCTCTGTCCCCTTGTAGTTGTTCCATCATGTATGGCACACTGCTGTTCCGCAGCACAAAGGAATCATGGACTGATCCAGGGAACATGGCATTCACATGTGAGATGTACTGGTCTGCAGTACACACCAATTGAATGTTTACTTACTCTTGGGCGGATGAGAGCTATGTGGGTTCCATCAATGGCACCTATCACATGGGGAATGTTGGCAAAGGCATAGAAGTCTGACTTGATGGCAGGGAGGTCAGCACTTTGGGGAAACCTCACATAGGACTGCAGGTGTTGTACAAATGCATTCAGGAATCTGGACAGTATAATTCTAAACATTGGCTGTAAAAAACCTTCACCCATGCCCACTGTCACTTGAAATGAGCCCGTGGCCAGGAAATGGAGTGCAGAGAGCATTTGCACTTCAGTAGGGATGGCATGCTGATTCCGATTAGCCAGGCTCAGTGCTGGATCCAGTAATGCACAAAGTTCATGAATAGTAGCACGGTTGAGTCTGTAATTGATAATGATGTGACGCTCCACCATGGTCCCAAATCAACAAGTTGCCTGTACACCGATGGAGCCCTCCCTCGCCACATGGGTCTGTACCTAGCAGGAGTTGAGAACACATGTGAGGAACACACATACATCTGCCCAACATGTTAAATATTCAGCACTGCTGGCATACAAGGCAATGACACATATGCAGTGCTTAATTTGTGCTTGTTGTTTCCGGTGCTGAGCACCAGCACTTATTTTTGAGGGCCGGCGCTTATTCTTCTGCCTCAAGCATTTGCTGCGAGCGAAAGACACATTTGGGAAAGATGGATGAAGAGAAAAATGAAAAAAGTGTCACAAAGGGAGAAAACAGAAAGCTGCAGGAGTGAGCTGAAGGGGCAGGGAGTGGCTTTCAATGTATTGAAGAGGCAGAGATATCTTCAGGATTAGGCTGCCTCAGTATTCTATGCTCGCACATTTAATTGCAGCAGCCGTGTGTTTAAGTGGAGGGCTTTGGGCACCGACACGTTTTTATTTACAAATTAAGTACTGCACATATGCATGGTAGGATGTTAAACTGGAGTGACATGCCCTCAATGATACATCAGGACTGTTGTGGTGAGTAAATGTATATTTGTTCATGCCTATGGGGGTTGCAGACAATAGGGCCTGCATGGGGCAAATGAAAAATGAATAAATGGTTAGTAATGGCCAAAATGTCTGCTCCCTGTAATCCAGAAATGTTGTAGTGGAAGTGACCTTATACTGCTGGCGGTTGGCGTAATAGCGTAAGGCAGTGTTTGCTGCCGTGCAACCATTCATTGATTAACATGGTTGTCAATGGGGAATATTAGCGTATCATGATCGCCGCCGGTGGTGACAGTGCACACCACCGCGGAGCGTACATCATCTCGTCACCTCAACTTCACTTGACTCCCGGATTACGTGCATGCAGGTACTCCACTGAGTGTGCTGCTATGTCCTGACTCTGGTCCTGGAAATGGCACGAGTGGCAAGAGAAAGGGCCCCAGCCTTCACCAGCAATGAACTGGACAAGTTCTTCGACGGGGTGCTACCCCTGTATGCCAAGATCTATGGTCGGCCAGAGGTACAGGTGAGTAGGTGGATTTGGGGGCATGGATGTGTGTAATGGTGGTAGATGGCTGTAAACATGTGTGCACGTTCGACACTGTACAGTCGTGGGATTCATGACATGCTGCGTGTGTGAGGTCCTGTTATGCTGTTGGGAGTGTCCGTCCCATAGGGGACAAATAGACAGTTGTATCCAATGGGCATTGTCTTATCTCTGTGTTACTTTTTCTGTGTGTCCCATATAGGTCAGCGCCCATCAGAAGAGGGGACTTTGGCATGCCATCGCCAAGGAGGTGCGGACCCTGGGGTCTACAACCGGCGGAGCACCCACTGCAGGAAGCGGTGGGAGGACCTGCGGCGCTGGGCGAGGAAGACCTGCAAGGCCCAGCTGGGGAAGTCCTCCCAATGAGGAAGGGGTGCCCGTCGGGCCCCGACCCCACTATTGCATCGTATTCTGGCTGTGGTTTATCCGGACCTGGATGGGCGCTTGAAGGCTGCACAGCAGACACAAGGGGGTGAGTACAGAAACCATTGTATGCCTCCTTGATAGATGTGTGAGTGTGCTGTGGTATGCAGCTGTCTATTGTCAGGGACTCTGACTGATGTCATTTTACATAATGGCCCCCATAGGAAGTAAGGTTGTAAGGGTCAGGTCTGCAATGCTTCAGGTCCCTCCGTGCTGTAGGAAATGGCTGTCGAACAGGGTTATTGCCAATAGTCAGGGGCATAGCCATGTGTATAGCGGTAGGTGCTGCATGGTGGAATATTTGCTGGGTGGGTGCATGTATGAACCAGTTATGTACCTTCATTCAGCTATTTACAATTGTTTCTCCTGTTTTGTCTCCACATCCCTGTTCTCTTGTGTTATCTGTGTACATTAGCATCATCTAGAGAGGGAGCTGTGGCACCCGCGAGTGGGGATGCAGTGGCCCAGGGTTCCACAGAGGCAGAGTCGAGCGACACCAAGCAGACCAGTGGGTTGGAGGGTGACGGGAGTACCACGGGGGAGGCAACTACAACTGGAGGTAGTGACTCTGATACCTCCTCCGATGGGAGCTCCCTGGAGGTGGCGGACCCTAGTGGGCCCACCCATTCTGTGTCATCTTCCGCCACCCCCATAACATCCCCGCCCTCCCATTTGCTCCCCACCGAGTTGCCCGTGCCCGCTCACCCAGAAGGGTGGGTGTCTCCTTCTCCCCTGGCACCTCATCCCCTGCCCCAGTCAGCCCTGATGCCCTCACGGAGGAGGCTACTGACCTCCTGAGGACCATCTCTGTAGGGCAGACAACCATTGTCAATGCCATCCAGGGGCTAGCATCAGAGGTGCAGTAGACCAATGCCTACCTGGATGGCATTCACGGTGCCTTGTCTGACCTACAGAGATCTTTTCAGGCTCTGGCCTCCTCTTTGACAGCAGTCAGTGTCCCTGGTCATTCCGTCCCCCCTCCAACCACCTCTACCCCTTCCAGCACCCAACTCCCTTCACCCGTCCCAAGCACACATTCTGACAGCCATTCACACACCTCAACACACAAGAAGCACATTAAAAAACACAAGCACCACACTTCCCAACACAGACATACACACAGCCAACATACAAAGGCACACACACCAACATCCACTTCCCCCAGTGTGCCCACCTCTTCCACCTCCCTGTCTGTCACCTCTACATGCACACTCACAGGCACTGCACCGTCATTCACTGTTGCTGTCCCCAGTCTGGCAGTCACAACAAAATCAAACATCTATTCATGCACCCCATACACCACACCTGCACTCACCACAACGACTTTGGTTGAAACATGCAGCACACTCACCAAACTTGCAGACACACAGACAACATACATTTACACTGGCAGCCTGTCTTGTCCCACTGTGTCTACCCACCCTACTCCCAAGACACAAAAATGCTCCAAAATACCCACCAAACACACATCCACTACACCTCAGCATACTGTACAGTTCTCTGCACCCACGTCACTCACACCTACACCTGTCACGACCACTCCCTCTACCTCCACTCCCACGCCTTCCTCCAGGTCCACCCCGAAGGCCCCTAAAAAAAAAATCCCTATCCCGTGTTGACCTATTTGAACCCACTGGCCCACCCCGTCTTGTCCCTAATCCTACCCACCTCCTTGCCCTGTCCACTCCTCCCACGTCACAGCCCGCCCCTGTCCGCCCTCAGATTCCCGTGCTACCTCCCCTGTGAGAAAGAGACCCCATGCTGGACAAGGTACATCTGCCGCACCCAAGTCCAAGGCCGCTCCACCAGCTTCAAGGACCAGACCCAAGCCCCCTCCACCTCCCAAATGTAAAGCCAAGCCTCCCCCCCAGTCTTAAGTCCCCAGCCCCACCACCCCGCCCCTGTTACGTGAGGTGCGTGGATGCCCCATTGTTGCCCCTTTAAGGTGGAGTACCATTTGCACTTGTGGGAGTCAAGTTGGGGCCATTTGGGCCCATTGGACTTTGGACTATGGGCTGGCCATTGGCCTTCTGTTGGACTTCTGTTGCTCCTGGAGCTTAATAAAAGTTTGTGTGGCCAGTGTTGGTTTTGGCACACTCTGGATCCGTGGTTCATTGTTTCTTTGTGGGGGGGTGTTGTGCACATGTGCGTACTTTGGGCAGGTTGTCTTGTCCTTGTGTCGGGTAAATAGTTCTTGCTCTGGGGTGTCTGGCTTGTGCTGTTATGAGGGGTTGTGGGGGCTTTGCGGGGTGGGTGGAGTGGGTGGGTCTATAACTGTGCCCTTTCTTCCCTTGTTTAGTAGGTTTCGGTACTTACCGTTGTCGTCTTCATCGTCAATCTTGGTCGTGGAGGTATATGGCAAGAAGCAGGACTGGCATGATTTGGAACTCTCTCTCCGTGTCTGCTTCGGCGTGTTGTGTGAGCCTCTGGTGAGTGTTTCCTTATATTTGGTTCCTTTCCGCCTGGCTTTGCGTTGCGGTGGTTCCTGCCCCAGAACTGACGGTGGTCTAGTGCTTCATTATTTGATGGGCGGGTAGGGCCTTTCCGTCGGCCTGTGGGTGGCCTCTGCCGTCATTGTCGGCACTCCTCTGCTGGCGGTGAGTGGTTTTCAGGCTGCCTGTTTTTCAGGTGGTTCATAATTTGGCGGCCCAGAATGCCTGACTGTTGGCGGTAGTTACTGCTATCGCCGGCGGTGTGGTCTTTCCCGCCGTGTTCATAATAAGGGCCATAATCTTTGAAAGTGGTGGGGTGTAATATAATACTTACCCTACATTGTACTGAGCAAAGCGAATGAGCCAGAGCACTTTTGAATGAAGTTGGGGGTAAAGGGTTCTCTTATAAGAAAAATTCGAAAAATTGGGTCAAATAGTGCATTTTACATAAACCTGCTAAAAATCCATGGGCTATAAAGGGCGCTCATTAAATATATAAGGGCCTAATTTACAGTTCAGCAGACAGGTTACTCCATCAAAAACATCATAAATATTTCCTGTCCACTGTATTACAAGTACCATTAGTTGTAAAATACTTGAAATACCTAAGACAGGATTTTCATCATGTTTGTGACAGTGTAAACCATCTGACAAACTCTAAATCATGCTCTAAGTCCTTTCATGGTGTGCCTAGCCAATGAAACCTAAAATTCTACAGGAGATAACCCCCTGTTTTCAAAATATGCTATCAGTGTCCCCATGTACCAAAAATAGCCCTCAATGGGGCTAGGGCAGCATTTTGCCATGGGTGCCCCGTATGCCATGAGAGCCCCCTCTTTCCAACAATTACATATAATATGCCATTCCAGAAATGTTGCTCCTAATTCTATCCACATACCATGGGTGACCCTTATTTCAAAATTTTCCTGTAGGGTTATAGGGCAAGCACTTTGTCATGATTGCCCCTTCTCTTATACAAATGCTGTCCTCCTTTATACCAAAGAATCACCCCAAGTGCTAGCACCAGGATTTTATCATGGGTGTGCAATACCAAGAATTACCTCCAGTATGCCAGTGCCAGCCTTTTGCCATGGATATCTCATATATCAAGTATTATCTCTAGTGTACCAGGTCCTGCTCTATTAATAATTGCCTCCACTATGCCAACACCAGTATTTTGCGAGTGGCAAAAGCAGACTTGCAAGCATAATACCACATTCTTACTCATGCTAATTTACATTCACTAACTCACACTCATTCTCACAGACTCCTTTATACTCAGTCCTTCTCACTCACTCGCACTAATTTGTTCATGCTCTCTTGCACTCATTCTTACACACACTGACAGATTGTAACTCATTCTTACACTAATTATGTCACACCTTGTCAATCACACTAACTTTCACTCACTCTTGCTATCAGTCTCACTCACCCTGACTCAACCATACCAGTGAGATTCAATCTCATTTCTTGCCACACCCATCTCTTACTGTCAAGTTTCCTCACATACACATGGTCACATACACACACGTTTACACATACAAAACACCATCTCTCACACAAACACACACACCTGCAAGCATGTACACAACATAAGTTTAAAAACATGTTTTACTAACCCAATGTTCCAGTTTTTTTTAAAAACTGATAGTGAATAATATAAAATGATTCACTGTTAGCATAATAAACACGCATTTACAATGCAACGGGTCTTGCGTTTGCTCATGTTAGAGCTGATTGCGTTGTAAACTCCTAACCCGACTTTTCACCGATCGGGCAAAAGTGCATTTATGTACATAACCTGAAAAAGTGAAATCAAGTATGTAAAGCGCTCGACTTCTGCCAAGCGAGATCGGGTTCGTAAATTAGAGAAAAAAAATCCACAAGCCCGATGGAAAACAGCGAGCCTCGCATGTTTTCTGTACTTGGTCGCTGCGCTGGAGGAGGGTTAGCCACCAGAAAAGGCATGACATATGCCTGCCTTCGACTAATGAAAGCAGGCAGATTTTATTAGGGAAGCCCACAAACCAATAAAAAACACTGACGTGAAGTTGACAGGGCTCCGAACCCTTTTCTAAATACAAAAGAGTCTTGCTGCGAAATGCATACGCGAGCGCATGCAACGCAGGCTCGACCCTAAAAATGAGCTGAAAACATGGAGGGCGAATCCGCCCCAGTCTTCCTGGCACTGTTTTGTACCTTTCAGATCAGTGGGTCGCAAAGGCAGTGTCAGAGGACGCAGGAAGCAAACCAGGGGTCACCACTGGGACCTCTGTTGAACCCTAGTGACCCTAAGATTACATTCGTTCTCCTTTTGTCACCTCTGTGATACCTTTCTTTTCCTCCTTTCTTCTGACTTTTCTGCCTTTCTCTCTCTTGCTTTGAGTCAAAGTCTGATGATGAGAATAGATCTTGTTCCCCAAAAATGAATGCTGGTGCTCACCATCCACAAGTACTGATACCAATCAAATACTGTATGTCACCAAAGCACATTCAATAAGTGCAGGGACTGTTTTGGTGACTAAACCCAGTCATAAGAGGAAATTTATATGCAACTAAATGGACAACCACACATTGCTGCACAACAAACGAGTCTAACAAAGGTCTTCCAAAACCAGGTTGAAGAACTTAATTTACAAATGTATGTCATTGCAGAGTGACAAGAGCAGCTTCAACCCAAATGCATGCATATATTTATCTAGTCACAAAAGAGAACATTTTTAAGCAAGCCACTAAAGTCTTTGTGTGCCAAATAAAAGATAAGTGACAACTGAAAGCAGATTAAATAAGAAAGGTGTCGCTCAAATGCATGCTACTTATAGATGCAAAGCTGAGTTAACGACCCTTTAACATCTCAAGTAGTCTGAGTATGTGATATTTAATTAAGAAAGAAAACTACAAGATTGCTACATTATTGCTCTTCAGGTAGACGGAGAAGCTTCACTTTACCTTTCATGTCTAAATGAGCCCCAGATGTATCATATCTGATAGCTATTACTGTTCTCTGACCACGTTTTCAAGGATAACGCACAATATGTTTCAGTTTTAATTGTGAAGCTTCTTTCATTCTCTGACAGGTTAATGAAAGCAGCCTGGATCTTGGAAGTTCATGGGCAAATGACTGAGTTTCTTTTCTCAATTTTCACACTGGGTGTTCAGCTTCGCATCTCTTATTTGCCACTTTTGTTTGTCTTTCAGTTTCAGTTTATTTTTTTGTGGCTTCAGCCCTGCATATCATCATTTCCTGCCTTTGTTCCTAGTTCGTTATGGAGTTCAGGTTTTGTGCTGGGCAGACCATCCTGTGAAAAGAATGATAGATTACGCGCGTATTAGAAAAAGGCCTGAAGACTGAACTGTTCCAGGCTGCCTACAAAAGAAAATACACATGGGGACTGGAGGGGTTGGTGATCGAAAAATATCGGCCAAGGTTTTTGCTCTCACCGCTTGAACTAAAACTTCCCAATCACCATGGCATCCAGACTTTTCATCCCAAACAACGTCCTGATGTAACCACAAGGCAATGCACAGATATACAAAAAGCCAAGCTAAATAAACAGGTACATAGAGAATACATGAAAATAACCTTACAATACGGCCCAATATTGAAATCAAAGAGTTTTGTTTTGCCAAAATAAACCTAAAGGCGTAAGCTGAGTGGTTTAAATATATCACCCAAACTCCAAAATGGGGAAATAGAACCGTTGTACATGTTTACAGTAGATTTATATTACTTCTTAAGTACGGGACAGTTAGCTTGTAAACAGGGATATGTTTATTGAAAATAGTAAGTGGAATGCTGGGCTATACTATTTGTTTGTATGAAGTAAAACAATACGATACCTAATTATGTAATTAGGACGTAGAATATTAGTAAAAAGGCACACTGAGTGCTGTTAAACACACCTTCTGTCTGTAGCAGGCGGCGATTGTTGAATGTTCTCCTTAAAAGTGTAGTTAGAAATGGGCACTAACTAAAATCAAAATAGTTAGTATTTTTTTTTTTTAGCTTTCATGGCTAGACTGTTGATTAAACAATGGTAGTGGCCAGGGGCAATGGGAGTATGAGATTCTGTAGATCTGGTGTTAACTAGATGAATATACATCTAATGAACTTTCCACATAATTTACAGATTTAGCAAAAATATTTTGCTAGCTCAAATCAATAAATATAATATTGCTCTAGACTTTGACTCATAATGCGGCATATCGTGTCTTTTCCTTCTGCCTAATTTAGATAAAGCTACTACATTGCAATATAATCCTGTTAGCCCTGATTCCTGGCAATCATGAAGCGGTGTAGAGTGGTTTTGGGACTTACGAAACCAATATTTCATGTATATAAAATCCTTCAAAACATTTGAAATAAGGGTACTTCTGCCACTGCTCTTTGAGCAATAAATTAACCAAGCATGTAACATATTAACATATACATTAAAGTCCAGCGTGGTTTATAGGTGTTAACATTTCTTCCCAGGGTGTAACCTAATTTCTTGAGTCAAAGCCTCCTGATGAGCTTGGGGCAGTGACAGCTTTCACTTGTCTGGTGATATCTTTATAAACAATAATTTTTGTTATAAAGAATCTGAAAAGCAGATTTATGATGGCCCAGTGGATGACAGCTTAGTCCGAAGCAGAAATGACAATGCTGGGTGACTGCTACACTGAGGGTGACTTGAACACACTAGAAGAGCTTATGATGGGATGTGGCCTATGAGATGGCCAATTCCTGGTCTATGGAGCTGCTATAAAAGCATTGTTCGCACTACTTGGAGAGGCGGAACTGGAAACCCCACTCACGACCTTTTACAGACAGTGATGGCTTTTGAATGTGAGAGCCATCTAGCCTCCTCGTTATATAAGATGACTCATAACATGACAGTGGACATGCTGTGGAATCTCTGGAATAAGTGGAGGCAAAGTTAGAGAGACAATCTGTGGGGAAGGAATGAAAGTGGACTCTGGAGTGTACATTTAAGTATACACCTAACACCAATTTACCACCAATCACCAATCACACAATTTAATTACCTGCACTATACCTACCTTTCAACCCACAAGCTGAATGTGATGTTAAACACAACTGATTTGGGATGCCCCCAGTGTGCAGTAACATAAGCAGAATTTTTACACATGGTGTGGGGGTGCCGGATTATTGAGTGATTCTGGACGCAAGTCAACGAGATGCTAGAATACACAATGGGCTGGACCCAATTAAACAAGGCAGAGATCTATCTTCTGGGATTGCACAGGGGCGCTCACAGACAACAGCAGGTACTAGGGCCCTCATTTATGGGGATTTGACATAGAGCTGTGTGGCAAGTTACCTTGCTGCACTGCCCTATGCCAAAGTGAAAGGGCAGGAATGCACTGTATTTTGTGCTATACAATGCATTCCTATATTTTCTTTCTGCGCTGGTGCCATTTCAACAGCCTAGAAACAACTCAGGCACCCTTGAACCATGGTGTAAGGGAGCCTGTATTGTTGGCAGGATTGTTTTTGTGCTGGAAGGGCCACCTTCCAGCACAAAAATAATTATGAGGGGCATTTTCCTCTTTCTATGTAGGCTGCAGAATGCAGCACACATGGCAGTAAGGTAATGCAGAAACTTGCACTGCCTTGCCTTACTCCATATCTATAAGGCCATTCAAAGCCACCCAAAGTGGCTTTGCGTGGTTTCATAGATATGGTTGAGAGATTTGCACTGCCACTGTATTACTGAAAGTGAAGCAATGGTGATAAATATGCCCCTGATTCCCAGACTTTGCACTGGGAGTAGCCTGCAGAGATATTGAACAACATTGGAAATCCCCGACAGGCCCACCACACAATAGGTGGAAGGCAGACGTCATCTGCTGGGTGCAGTCAGAAGGAGTGACTCTCAGGAAGGAAGAATGTAGAGGGCTCTGCAAGCAGCCCCTCAAGGCCCAATGGGAGGATGTGGTGACAGTTTCTGTGGAGCTGGTGGGTCAGTAAGTTTGGAATGGATGGATGCTTTGGAATTGGGGGCCACTCTGACTCAGGGATGATAGACCTGCACCAGGGTGGATGGACATGATAGCCCCAAACCGCAATGTTGGTTATAGGTATATGCACGCAGACTGAGGAAGTTAGTTCGGCTTTTGCTGAATTTCAGAAATGTGATACTTGATTGGCCCACTGGGACATAGCATAGGCACAAGACATTCTGTTACAATGAAGGCCAGGATCCTTTTCCGCAGGAACAAAGTGACAGTTTAACAGTGCATGTAGATGAATGGGTGGTCTACCTACCAAGAACTGCATGGGTGCCGGCAATATCAATGTAAAAGATGTGTTGCATATATGTTACCATGAGAATTATGCCTATTTGCTAAACCAAGTTACCTACTGCTGAACATGCAAAATTCAATAAAGACAGTTATAAAAACCAGCATTTGCAATGCAATAGGTCTCGCATTTGCTCGAGTTAGAGCTATTAGCGTTGTAAACTCCTAACTGGACTTTTCTTGCCACATAAATTGAAAATGAAAAGTAATACAGTTTCACATAAGTGAGCTGATTCAAAGAGCCACAGCATCAGCGTGAAGCAGCACACAAAAGAAAAAAGAAGTTTGCTTGCAATCAAACCTATCGGCACAAATGCAATTAGCCATGTAACAGGGTGGATGTCCAAGGCGTTAACTAAACCGCCTCAGGAGGAACAAACGTAAAGCATTTACCAACAAAATTAATGGATTTTTGAAGGGCAAGCCCATAAATGAGTGATAATGATTGGCGTGCGGCGGGCGTGGTTAAAAGCCCAGATACATACCAACACGTTGGAAATGCAGCGCTTGTGTGCTGCTATGCTCAACATAAAAAGTGAGATCGCTTTTAAGTAGTTACTAGTTTTGATCAGTGACGGCCTTACAGTATAATTATTTGTGTCACTAACGCATCCAGTGAATAATGTACTCTTTCTAAGATTTATAAAGTTTATTTTCTTCTCCTAACTCCTGTGAAAGACAATTCTTATAAAAAAAGCTTTACGCTATTTTGCTTCTGCATAAATTCAGGTGAAGGGATTGCACAGGTGAAATCTTATAATTTGGATATATTTAAATAATTGTTGGCACCCCAACTTCGCCCCTACATAAAAGAATGGGCAGACTTATACCAACAAATAGTTTTTGTCGTTTTATTGAGAAGTAAAGAGGTTAAATTTGGCTAGACAGTAACGGTGCAGTAGTCGCACAGTGATTTCTAAGAGAAATTTAAGTTCAAATGCCCAAACACATGTATTGTGATTATGCGGTAGGTATAGTTTATTGTGTGCTCTAGTGCGGCTTCGTTGATGAAAATGTTTTTAATCATTTTGATTCTTTTTATCCTATCTAGGTTGATTCGATGGACCGATGTTCCATAGTTTGTAGCAGATGGCTGCAGGGGCAGAATATTTTGGATGGGGATCGAAACTTGCAAAATATATACATACGCATGGATTCCTCTCCAAAGCAATAGCTCTTGCATGTATCTGCTAAAGAGGGGTTGCAGCTCTCCCATCCTCCTCACTCGTGGTTAAAGGTACATGTCTGTACCATCTCCATCTTCATCTTAAAGCTGAGGGGCCAATTTATCCCACTTATGAGATCTTGGATGTGTTCAGCCTTGCCAGTCATCAACCACGTTCTAGCTCAGGCAAAGAAACAAACCAGAGGAAAAAACATGAAAAGTCTATGATGAAGGCAACTATTTATTTCGTTTTCCCACCCTAAGCTGGAACGGAAAAAGTCATTTCACTGGCTTCTGTAGCATGTAGGCAAGCTTGAGGCTCCAATCACATTAGGTATTTGGCCGCAGTGGTTATGCTGAATGCAGAGAAGTGACTACAGTTAGAGGTCAGGAGTTGGTCCCAGAAGCAATGCTAACTGCAAAATGCCCGGAGTATTTACCGGTAATCTCCATTAGTCATTAGCTTCCTCATCCCGGCACTTAAAATGATGAAGTTTACCTTAGTGCACTCCAAGTTATCACGACCACCTAAGGTTTTCCCCTTTCTGTTAAAAACTAGATCACTCCTTAAATGTCCTCTTCCACAGGAGCACTTCCTGGAATATGCCAAAGTCCAAGAACCAATCTTATGATCAAAAGGCCCCAATAAAAATGGGAGGTGGGGAGGCTTGTAAGTACTGGACAAAGAAGACAGAATCAGAGTATTGAAGACTGTCGGTAAGTAAACCAAGCAGAACCTCCTCATCTTTCTTGTCCCATTCCTAACAATCATGAAGATATGCCCAAGCCTTCTGATCATCCCCTGCCAGCACCTGTACTCTCTGCTGAGACTCCTGCCCTGCCATGTGGTGCCCTATCCAGTTCCTGGGGCTTGACAGGTGAAGCTGGCAGACCAAGACTGAAAATCCATGCACAGACCTCCATGCGGGGAAATCTCCGACGCAGCCTCTGAGACGCAGCTGAAGAAACGATGCGCCGTCAGATTTGTGGCTGAAATCAACGCTCCGCCTCCATCACGGCTGGAAGATCGATGCACGCAGCTGGAGAAACGACGCACAACACCGCTAAGAGAGACTGGTAGCATCGCAACCCGCAGAGCGCGATTTTGCCAATACCGTGCAGCAGGATTCTTGACATAAACCTTGCTGGGCACAGAAGAACAACGCAACACCTGCTCGGACTTGAGTGCTTGCCTTGATCAATGCATTGCTCTCCTGCAGAGAGGAAAAACTACGCACGCCAACCTGACTGGAGAAGGAGAAATGGTGCATGTTATTTTGACGCTACCCAGGTACCTTTCAATGCTATCAGTATCTTTACTGTTTACAAAAGGATTTAAGACTCTTTTGCTTTTAAAATTAATAACTTGACTTGTGTATGTTGGATTTTTGTCATTTTGGTCTTGTTTTGAATAGATTTATTTTTTCTATTTTTCTAAACCTGTGTTGTGTCATTTTGTAGTGTTTTCACTCAGTTACTGTGTGTGTTGGTACAAATATTTACACCTTCACTCTGAAATTAAGCCTGCCTGCTTATGCCAAGCTACCAAAGAGGTGAACGGGGGTTGGCTAAGGGTGATTATCCTATACCCTGACTAGAGTGAGGGTCCTTGCTTAGATATGGGGTAACATGACTGCCAACCAAAGACCCAATTTCTAACAAAAAGGATGATGAACGGAGTGCTGGAACTTTTCAAACACTCCCCCCAGTCACAGATATGGGTTTAATCCATGAGGCTCAACTGGAATGGCATGGGTAACAAAAAAAAAAACAATGGATATAGGCCAAGATCTCTGTACTAGGGGTGAATGTTTGACATTGCTCAGCATTCCATCCATCACTTGTGTTGCAAAACTACAAAGAAACCTGTTAGATGACCTTAGAAAGGACCATGAGCCACAATCCTACTCATGCTCCTGCTGCAAATTGAGCTTAAATGAAAATGAATGTACAGAGAGGCATATGTAGCAGCAGGACATATATCCACTAAGGAGACCTCTCCACCCACTCAAGCCAAGAGGCAGCTATGCCCCTTGTGGAGTGAGATACTATTCTGTCTGGAAAATCCCTACCTGCATCGTTGTAGGCCAGGAAAATCATTGTTTTGATCCATCGAGGCTAGGTTGATTTAGAGGACATACAGCTTCTGTTTGCAGTGCCAAACTTGATGAATAAAGACTCTGACTTCCAAACTGACAAGGTCCTCTTAAGACATGTAGTGAGAGCTCTTACCACATCCAAAAAGAGGATCCAGAGAAGTAAGAATCCAAAAAGGATCGGAGAGCAATCTCCTGTGTTCTATGAAATTTCGGGTCCACCTTGAGAAGGAAAATTGACAGGCATAATGTATGGAAAGGGGTGTTCCCCCATTAGGGGGGGCCGAAAAAATGGCACACAGAAATCTAAGCGATTTCTTTGCATGATTTTTCTCTGCACTTTTAACGCCTGCTCAGGGCAGGCATTGAAAGGAGACACACCATTGTTTTCAATGGGCCTCAATGGGCTTTGCAGGATTAGCGTCAACATTTTTTACGCTAATCCTGCAAAGCTCCGAACTAGCATAAAAAATTCTGGAGCTAGTTCCTGAACTACAGCCATGGTGTGCCGTATATTAAATACGGCGCACACATGGTGGTGTTAGGGGGCGCTAAGGGGTGGAAGAAAAGTGGCACTGTCCAGTGCAGTGCTACTTTTCTTAAATCAAGGCCTAAGTATTCCACTGAGTCTGCCAGCATGGTTTGTTAAGTATGTAATTCTGGAGAAAATCATACTGAAGAATCTTATTCTGGTGTCTCCACAAACATGTTTCCTCTGACAAATCCAAGTAAACGTCATTCCCTCAATGTTGAATCTATCGTGGCTAATGCACTTCTGGTTTAAAAACTCCCCGTTACCCTTTTACCAGAATCATATAGATGCATTCTTTTCCTTTAATTGGGACTCTCCACTAAATGTTTCTACCTCACTTTGTTTTGGTTTGGGTGAGTATCCCATGTCCGTCCACACGTTTTTCTCTTCTTGTTTTTTTTTTTTGCTTTCCCTCAACTTCTACCCCTGCATACACTCTTTCACCTCATCACTTAACACTATCCTAGTGTCTCTGACCATAATGTACTAAATCTACTTCCCCGTACCTATTACATTCCCTTCAGTACCTCCGCCACTATGCTTACCCTCAGATCTATTTGTCTACCTGTACCTTAGTACAACTACCCTTGTCTCTGCTCTCATACATCTGCTCCTTCATATAATTTCTTATATCGACTGTTGCCTAGACCCTAGTATCTACCCTGCCTGCACACTAGTACCACAATCTTACCTACATCCCATATATCTGTCATTTGCCACAGCCCAACTGACCCTAACCCTATAACTTGAGCTGAATTGTTGTTCCCTGTATTCTCTTTTCTGATATTGTGTTTGTAAATTGTTGTCAAATGCCTAAAGAAAAGGCGGTTTCCGCATTTTCTAAATTCAACAAAATACAGTTTCACCCACATTAAGTCGTATGGCTGGTTTTCAATATTTTTTGTTTTTCCAAAATTATCCGATTGTCAATTACACATGGTATCCTTTCACAGGCCCCAATTCTAAGAATAGTTTTAATTTCCAGCAATATTTACGACAACCACATCAGTGCTTCCTGGTTACAGCAGGACCTCAGAGCGCTTTATGTTACTATTCTTGCACGTCGCTGGCATTCAGACATCAGCCGTACCTCTTCATGCCTCACTCCATGTGGAAGAATTCTTAGCACTGTCAGCATAAACTCCATCCCTCTCTGCCACAAACACAGGTTTCTCTCTTTGCAAGAAGAGGCTTTATTGCTGTTCACCCAAGAGATCACTCAGGTTCCTGAAGGAGTAATAAAATAGAATTTACTAGAAGTGAATTACAGTCGCGTTAGAGAAAAATGACCCCTTGTGCCAGAACAACATGGCCGGAGATAAATATCAGCATCTTTCCGGTGCTCTTTCAGAATCTGTAATCAGTAACACAGGCTGTTTCCAATTTGATCTATTTGGTGCAATCATATTGCTCTCTGTCCTGGTGCTCTGAAGAGAACATAAGAAAAGAAATCATGGCACTGGTCCCGGATAAACACACAGACGTCCTAGCCCGACCAAGCACGCCCTATTGGAAGCCACAATATACACCGGCCATTGGGACCGGGAGTTTGACAACATTATTGTATTTGAAAGTGTCAGCGAGACGTACTTCTCAACATCAGCCACTTGGATAGCAAAGTGTGGGACATGTGATAAGGCCTGGCTTTCTTCTGATGCTTGCTAAACCCCGTGATTTTATGCATTCCGTAACAAAACCCCTACAATGTTTCCAGTCTCTCGATATCACCCAGTGCTTAATCCATGATTCTCCTCCTCCATAAACTTGCCTTTTATATGCCCACCTCCTGGTGTCCCTGGCTTTGCTCTCTGATGCCCTTGGATGATGGTCTTTTACACATTTACCTAGGGTTCAGACCTCGAAAGATCATCTCCTGTTGCTTGAGCCCTAACATAACTGTTTACATTTTCTGATGATCCTCAAACGTGCCTTGTTTCCTAATGTGCTCAAATACTGTCTCTGCTCTTTGGCACTGGCCTTTAAAATTTCACAGACAAAAGCAATAGGCAATTTGTAGGAGGTAGAACTCATCAGAAGCCGAACCTGCGTAAACAATGTCCTCCGAACCACTCACCCATGCCCCTGTTTTAAAAACAGAGACCCAGCCGCAGCTAGACATCTCTGCAATTTCTATGTGCTAAATCAAAACAGAAGAATTACTAATCCTGCAGCCTCACCTCCTAGCACTATAATCACAATTTTGCAATTAGGGCCGACAGAAAGCAGACTATGGAGTACAAACAAGGGGGCTTCATTTAAGAGGGAAAACACAAGGTATTACTTTAGGCTTGTGAATGTAATTGCATCTTTTGATATTTTACAAATTAGAATTTAAATAACACCGCTTGACTTAAAGAGGTAAGAGTTGTTAACAGAACACACTACTAAACTGACACTGACCAGACAGTTTAGGTTAATAGGAGTTGAAGAAAGGTTTATGTGTTCTTACAACTCTATGTGGGCTAGATACCTTTTGCACCACGTGGTGGCAAACTGTGCACCAGCCTTTTGTGACCAGTAACTATGTACTAACAGGCTTGGGTAAAAAAGTAAGGAATAAGAGAGGTTCGAAATCAGACCTACCTATTGAATATTAATTATATAAGTCACAAATTATGACTCACTCCAGATGGTCACAATCACATGGATGGTGGCCTGCAAGGGTCAACATTTCCCAAGTCTATGACTGCTTCTAAGTAAAGCACACTTTTTTAACAGCAGAACAATTTCCTCAAAGGAAACATGCTGCTTTAAAAATGTATATATATTTTTAAAAATCTCAGTGAGAGGTGGCAGTAGTCCCTGGACCACGTGGCACTCCCCTTGAAAATTTAAGTTCAATTCACAAAGGAGAGTGAGTCGAACATGGACTCCTCCTATTTTTGCGAAGCAGTTACTACCATGTCTTGGGAGTTGATAACTTATGAATGGTTTGTGACTGGAATTACAAATACAAACAACTGATACATAGGGTACCAAACTGCAATTTGGAAGCAACACTCTAAACAAGCAATTTCCAAGTTCTGCTTTGGTATCCATTTCTAAATCCATTTAGTGATTCAAAAAAATGTTTATCGCTAAATGGATAGAGTACATAAAGAAAGGGCCGGACACTCTGATCCTTATGCCTCAACCCTATACAAATGTAAAAAAACGATGTTTCTTTTTGGTTCAGACAATAGAGACAGATGATCATTCTTGAGTGCAGAGGAGAGGGCACAGACAAAGGATTCTAAAATCAGATCATGCCCTCCACAAGAAAGAGAACGGCTGCACCAGTTTTGTTCACAACAGTGCACCCTCCCTTCCATAGTCCAAATCAGTTAACAGACCCCCTAGGATTTTGCGGCTTCAGGTGGCAACTTTTGCAGCCAAAAAAGGAAATGCATGCCCCAAACCTAAAATTGGTGGTATTTCTTTGGTAGGCAGAAAATGTAACTGCCACAAAAATACTGCATGGCTTGTACTGTGTCACTGCTGAGAGACTGTGCGGTGACACAATCTATAACCTTGTAGAGTCTCTGGCAGCACAGTGCCTCTAATTGGAGGATGCTTGATGCCACAGAGAAAGAACGATATAATAAGACTCCCAGGCAGCAAGTGATTTCTATTAAAGCCACTTTCAATCTAACCTCAGACCCCTAAGGTCCCTACAATGATGCCCCTGGGATATGGAATCAGCCTCTTTAAATTGAGATGGCAACAAGAAATTATTTGGAGTATAGCTTCTCTTGCCCATCTAGCCCCTACCTACACCTTCATTACCAGTCCTGAAAATTGGAGTAAAAAGTGCCAGCGCCGAACAGTTCACATTCACTGTGTCAGCCAGGAAGAGAATTTCATGTACAGCGTTACATGCGCATGTGCATCTCGTGAAACAGACATTTTCCAGAAGGGCCTGCTTACCTGTTATAATAGTAATTGAAAATGTAATTGCATTTTTCTGGTGCTTACTAACCCTGGCGAGGTGATGAATCACTGTACAGTGAGTAGCACGCTACTCCAGATCCCAAGGTTGGCGGTTAATCTAGCAGTTGCTATTAATTATTGTGATTGCTCATGTGTTAGCAACAAAAAAAACATGCATTTACTCCAGTGACTTTCTGATAGATAATAGTAATACCACTTAGGTGTGCTCGTTAGTGAGGGCTAGGTGGTTTCAGGTGAGTGGCTGTTGAAATAGAAAGGCTGGCAGAGATTAGATAGTGTTGGGTTGCAGGGATAGGGTTTTAAAGAAGGAGAGGTTGTGATCTATAAAATGAGGTGTGACATTTGTCAGAACTACAAAAAGTGAGATTAAGGTAGACAGGCATGAGACTGAGAGGAGGCTATGCTTCAAAATAAAAGGCATTCGGCGGATAGAAGGTAAGAAGATGGTCACTCTGAATAAAGAAAACGGAGGAATCAAGTAATAGGAAGTCAAGGTCAAATGTCATGCACAGTCTGAGTAGTATTGTGGGAGGCTTTCTGAGATAGCCAGCAATCTAAGGATGTCAGTTGTAGAAAGGAACATTACATACAGTGTCATGTCTGGGGCAGGCAGCTTAAACATGTGAGTTCAAGTGTATACGTTATTTACAGATTAAGACCCCCCGCCTGCTGTGTGCCAAGCCGAAGGCATCCCTTTAAAACATGGTGATGATTATCCCAAGCTTGATGCAGGGTCTGTACACTGCCTAAGGAGATGTGGCACAGGTACCTTCTTTAGGACGATGTCTTCTTTAGAAAGTTTTATTTAATGAGCTTCACAACTTTTCAATATAAAAGGGAGTTTGCACTTACTAAAGAATACGTTATGTGACACTGATTGAGAGCTTCTCGCCAATGTGCAGTTAGATTTATACCTTGTTTTGTCACCTAATCCCATTCTAGGTTATTTCTACGGCATACTACAGCAACTGATGCTACGAAAGTGTCCTAATGCTAATATCCCAAGTGTATGTTGTGTGTGTTTGTGCATGTGGCAGTGTGGTATATGCATTTTACATATAAGTGGAGCACTGTAATGGATGCCTGTAAGTTCTATTTTGGAATCCCTCTTGCCACCTGTTCCTGAGCACACAATGGTGGTAAGGATATTTTCCCGGACAGTGGGAGTGTAATTGCTGATATTCCTAAATCAGGAGGGTGGAGACCTAGATACTAAAGTGGGGCCAAAGGAGACGTGTCTCCTATAGAAAATCCATTATATTCTTTTGTTGAGAAGGGCTTCTAATTAGTCTTCCTGTAGCACTGGCACCCTGGTAGATGATGGGGTGAAGGGAGGAGTTGTAGTCTCTGTTGTCCAGCATTAGAAGGGTACTTTAGTTAAGGCCACCCTTCTGATATTTTTCCTGATCATTATCATTGGGAGTGTTCATGCTCTGGGTGCCTCTGTTGTGGCCACTCTAGGTGGAGACAACTCTGCTGTAAGGAACCTCACTCTGCACAAAAGCCGTGCCTGCAAAACAACACAGAGTGGCACGTTAAAAAAGAAGCCACTCAAACCAGTTGTGTATCTAAAATAAAATGATGTTAGTCTGCTCACACACTAAAACAGTAACTCAGGTTTATGAAACACAAATCAATGGTTAGAAGCGCACTTGCTAACTGAAGCATGAGCCCATCTCCACATGTGTCCACTCTGCTCTGACATCGTCTTTCTCAGCAGCCTCAAGCCCATCCTGTTGGAAAATTTTTGGAACATTTTGCAGACTTCTGAGAAACCTGGGGTGACTATTAAAGCGTGGGCAACCAACAGCCAATCCGGCAGCTCAACATACACCATAGGGGTGGAACAGGGCAATGAGACACTGTTGAAGTCAGAGAATAAGGCAGCTGTCAGTGCGAATTTCCACTCCTTGATGAAACAAAAGAGCAAAACAAAGAGCTACAAAAGAAACTCCCTGAATTAAAGAATTGAACACAACACACTTGGATTTCTGCGAGTGGACCAGTTCAAACATGTTCTGTGCTGCATAGAAAGACTTCCCTAAACTGCACCATCGCGTCTGCCCTGTTCCAGTCCCCTAGAGTCGATCCCCACCTGTCTTGTTGCAAGTCCCTCCATCGCATCCCCCTACTGGAACACAGAAAACCCCTGACATGCAGCGGTGGCTGCCGGAAATCTCAAGGGGATGGGCAGAGAAAGGGGGGTGGGCTGGGAGGCAATTAAACATTATTTAAAAAATAATTTACCTCTTCCTGTCGCCGTCAGCTGCCACCTCGATCCTCTTCTGGTGTCCCAGCATTCACTGCTGGGACACCATCACAGGCTCCCCAGCAATCCTGGTGCTGCTTTCATGCAAAACCTTGCATGAAAGCAGCGTCAGGATTGGTATGAGTGGCAGTGACTGCT
The DNA here is from genome assembly GCF_031143425.1 of Pleurodeles waltl. Lineage (NCBI taxonomy): Eukaryota > Metazoa > Chordata > Amphibia > Caudata > Salamandridae > Pleurodeles > Pleurodeles waltl. The sequence continues at coordinate 1,626,865,536 of NC_090445.1, forward strand.
GCTCAGACACAGCCCTGAGGTGTGTGCAGTTTCTCCAGCCTGGCTGTTAAACACAGCTGGGTTGGAGAAACCTAAGTGCGCATGTGTGTTTGTCCGGCCTCAGACGCTCAGCTAAACACACATGCGCCCTTAGGTGCACTCTCCCCTCCTCCCAACTCCTGTGGCCCAGCACCTCCCCTCCCTGCACTGCTGGCTTTGCCAGAAGCAGAAAAATAAAATGATAGTAAACTATAAACCATAGCGAAGGGGCTGCCCCAGCTGACATGACGCCCACCTCAGACCCCGACACACTAAATATACCTTTACAAATATCACTATTCACATTCATGCCCCACACAATGAGTAAAATGTCATGCATCAGTGCTGCCTTGCACCTGTGGGTGCATAGAACCCCTACAGTCACTTTAATGCCTTGGAGGGATTTATCGTATATTGTGAAATACACGGGATCTGTGCCAATTTATTGTTCATTGTGAAAAATGTATGATCTGTGCCAATGTATGTGCTTTGTGAGAATTATGCATGTTTTATGCTATTTCATTTCATCGTGAGGCATGTTCTGTGCCAAATTATGATCAATGTGAAAAATGCATGACCTGTGCCACTTTAAGGACAATGTGAAATATGCATGTCCTGTGCCAGAAGGGAGTGAGGGGGTGGCAGAGGAGAAGGGATGTGGCTGAATTCCCTTGTGCCAGGTTCCATATATAAACAAAAACAAATTAAAACAGGAGGATACATGGGGGGAGGTTAGGTGTGAGGAGGAGTGAGGTCCAAGCACATGCAAAGCAGAGAACGGACTGTTAGCTAATTACACAGGAAAGAGCTTTGTGCATTTCAAAGGCAGACATAACAGGATGTTAACACCTCTACTGACTGCTGGCCTGTTGCTCACCCTACCCTCCTTTTACTGGCTCAGCAGCAGCAGCTCAGTCTGTAAATAGATTGTCAGTTATTTTTCTCCACTTTTGTCGACACTTTTGTAAAAAATCGCAGGATTTTTACAGAAGTGCCAATTCCACATTTTTTTCTTTTTTTTGCAAATCGCGCCACCTCAATAGCCCGGGGGTTCTGGAAAACTCTTAATATATTATAGCTCATCCGCTGCATGGCTTTCATGAATTACTCCACATTCGTGAACTGCTCACTTGTCCCGACATGGTGACTTCCTCTCACGTTCTGAACTACATCATTTGTCCAATTTATGCCCCTAGAGTTTCTTAATCTATTCAGCAACAACACATCAGATGGGAGAGAACACCATTGCACTACATTTTAGGCCACCAGATCTGTCTGTGTTTTTGTGGATAGTAGATGGGCAAGAAGGTCTGGCAGTCTGCTTTGGGATGCTGGCGAGACTCAAAGCATAACGGTTCAGCCAAGAGATTTTGAAAATAGGATTTTAAACATGACAATAGGACTCATTTAAGAACATTAGCCTTGGATGGGGCTTGCTCGGTGACGTCTTCAGTTCAGAGACCCACCACAGCTCAGACTTCACTTCAAACATTTTACTAAAATCTGAAATCAGTGGTTCATGGTTTTGTGAGCATTTGGTAATAGTTCAAAACAGCAAAGGGGCAGGGCCTGCACCTTAAAGCTGAGCAGTCGTCTATTTCCTTTAGCCCTTTTGGCTGGTAGATGACACCAATAAATCTCATTACACTCTTCTTTTTTGCTAATCACAAAACAAATTACACCTCAAGCAGTACAATCGACACTATAACTAAAGTGGTTGGTAGATAATCTTGATTGATTCAGCCACTAATAGAAAGACAGGCATCAGGTCACAATGCTGTTTCCAGCACTTAAGCCTTTCTTGCGTACATAGAGTCATACTTACATGCCTCTAGAGATTCCGGAGCATCACTTTTTGTGACGCTCCTGTGGGGCTGTGCACTGCAGAATATTTATAAGGCGGCGCTAAGCCACTTTTTGTGGCTTAACGCTGCCTTGTAAATATGGGCCCCTACAATGCAGTTTTCCGCAGCAGAGGGGCGTGCAATGAGTGTTGCTGTGGGCGTTCCACCGCAACACCCATTGCTTTTGACGCTGCCCCAGATTTACAAGGAAACATAAATCTGAGGCAGTGCCCCAGGGGTGGCATTAATATGGCGCAACAAGGAGAAATACTGTTATTTCTCCTTGTATTTACTTTTTCTATGTGTGCTGCATTTTGCAGCACACATAGAAAGAGCAAAATTACCTGAATAATTGTTTATGTGCACGAAGGTGCTCCTTCCTGCACATGAACAATCATTTAATAATGATGATTTACTACCTCTATGCGTGCTGCATACTGCAGCACACATAGAAGTAACAAATCGTCTATGTTGATTGTTTATGTTCAGGAACTTTAGTACTGAATGTTGACTGGTCGAAATGGTAAGATGCACTAAATGAATTATCACAGTCAAAAACATACAGATATTCATAATAATAAGAGTATTATTAAAACAACATGCTTCTTGCATAGATATGATGGCTGTTAGGATAATCTTGGTGGCTAACGAAGGCTCAGCAATAGTTAAAAGTTTCAAGACATACACTGTTGTAGGACTCTCACAACAGCACCATGGAGTGTGGAGGACTGAGTCAAACCCACAGTGTTTGGCAGCTTTTGGCCTAACCCTTTTGGCAAGATAGAAGCACCTCACTGTTAGAAATGGGGTCTTTGGTTGGCAGTCGGTTTGCACCCTGTCCAAGTAGGGACCCTCACTCTAGTCAGGATTAGGGAGATACTCGTTCAGACAACCCCTGCTTACCCCCTTGGTAGCTTGTCATGAGCAGTCAGGCTTATCTCAGAAACAGTGTGTAAAGCATTTGCACATAACACACAGTAACACAGTGAAAACACTACAAAAGGACACTTCACCAGTTTTAGAAAAATTGGCAACAAGACCAAAACGAGAAAAATCCAACATACAGTGTTAAAGATATGAATTTTACAAGATTTGACTTAACAATACAGTTCCTTGAAGTTGGTAGCTCCACCTGGGGCTATCACGGCATTGTGATCAACAAAACCAACAGTTCAGGCCTGCTGCAGCTTCGTGGGCCAGCTACAGTGTCAGGAAGACCCGCAAACAGTAGCTTTGGATTTGCAGGGCATTGTAATCCTCACGGTGATCTCTGGAGGGCGTCGTCGCTGGCTTCCAGGAGTCAGTGCGGGGGTCATCGGTCCCTTCAAATCACACATGTTGCGGATCGAACTCCGAGATGATGAAGTCAGGAGCGCTAGCTGCGGTGCAAAGCAAGACGATGTGACGTGCGGTGCCCACAGATCACGGTGCAGGCAGCAGCTCGGTGACAGCGTCCAGTGGCGTCAGTGAGACCAGGGCTGCGGTGTGAAGCAGGGCGGTGCGATGTCACCAGGTCACGGTGCAGGCAGCGGCGTCATCATTGCTGAAGCGGTGTCGTCGGTAGGCCCAAGTCACTGGTGCAGTGCAGGACGGGCTCCATGCAGCATCCCCGGGTCGCGGTGCAGACAGGAACATCTGTTGACAACACTGGAGTCAATGGTGCTGGCATCGGTGGACCGGGACTGCAGTGAGGAATAGGGACGAAGCTTCATGTTCCTCACAAGCGGTGTCCACAGGCCGTGGCATTGGTGTCAGCAGGAGCAGTGTCGTCGGGGATGCCCAGGCTGCGGTGTGACCAAGGCGATGCTGGAGTGTGGGGCCCACATGTCACGGTGAGAGCAGCGGCTCAGTGATGGCATCAGATGACTGCGTTGGTGAGACCAGGGTCACGGTGCGAAGCAGAGCAGTGCGGCTCCGTGCAGCGTCAGCAGGTCACAGTGCAGGCCAGCGGCATTGTTGATGGCGTTGTGCTGGTTTTTCTTATTTTACAGCACAAAACACACAGTCCCCAGTGCTGTAGGCAGATGAAACTGAAGTCTTTGGTGTCCCTGAGACTTCCAAAGGAGGCAAGCTCTACTCCAAGCCCTTGGAGAACTTTCTCAAGCAGGATACACAGCAAAGTTCACTCTTTGCCCTCTTTTAAGGCAGAAACATCAAATGCAGGCCAACCTAGCAAAGCAACACAGCAAAGAGGCAGTACGCCTTCTCCAGCTCTTCAGCTCTTCTCCTTGGCAGAGGTTCATCTTGATTCCATAAAGATTCTAAAAGTCTGGGGGTTTGGGTCCAATACTTATACCACTTTCTGTCTTTGAAGTTGGAAAACTTCAAAGGAAAGTCTCAATTGTGTGCAAGATCCTTCCTTGTCCAGGCCAGGCCCCAGACACACACCAGGGGGTTTGAGTCTGCATTGTTTCAGGGCAGGCACAGTCCTTTCAGGTGTAAGTGACTACTCCTACCTCCACTCTAGCTCAGATGGCTCATCAAGATATGCAGGCTACACCCCAACTCCCTTTGTGTCACTATCTAGAGCAGAGGTGTGTAAACCGCTGTAAAAAGCTCAACTGTCAAACTGACCCAAACAGGAAATCCACAAACAGGCAGAGTCACAGAGTGGTCAAAGCAAGAAAATGCCTACTTTCTAAAAGTGCCATTTTCAAACTAACAATCTAAAAACCAACTTCACTAAAAGATGTATTTTTAAATTGTGAGTTCAGAGACCCCAAACAACAAATATCTATTTGCTCTCAAAGGAAATCTACACTTTAAATGTATTGAGAGGCAGCCCCCATGTTAACCTAGGAGAGAGATAGGCTTTGCTACAGTGAAGACTGAATTTAGCAGTATTTCACTGTTAGGACATGTAACACACATCAGTACATGTCCCACCTTTAACATACACTACACCCTGCCTATAGGACGACCTAGGGCCTACCATAGGGGTGCCTTACATGTAGTAAAAGGGAAGGTTTAGCCTGGCAAGTGGGTACACTTCCCAAGTTGAATTGGCAATTTAAAACTGCACACACAGACACTGCAGTGGCAGGTCTGAGCCATGTTTACAGGGCTACTCATGTGGGTGGCACAATCAGTGCTGCAGGCCCAGCTAGTAGCATTTGATTTACATGCCCTGGGCACCTCTAGTACACTTTACTAGGGACTTACTAGTAAATCAAATATGCCAATCATGGATAAACCAATCAACAGAACAACTTTAAATAGGGAGCACTTGCACTTTAGCACTGATTACCAGTGATAAAGTGCGCAGAGACAATAAACCAGCTAAAACAGAGTCCCGTACACCATACAGACAGGAGGTCGGAAGGCAAAAAGACAGAGGAGACACACTATAAAGCTGCCAGGTCTAAACACTCACCCAAAACTAGAGTGTAAAGGTGATTGGTGGAAGACTGGCGCATTACACTTTGACTTCACAGGAAATTCGTGGTAGAACTGATCTTACTCCTTTCTCTCATTTGCACACGGTCTCACACGTGCACGACAGACAGAGAAATGCAGGACAAGTTTCAGTATATTTTATTGAAGCAACTGCATTCTACATAATAAAGCTTGAGCTGTGATTATTAGGAAAATGAAACAAAATATGATTATTATGGTGTCCAAGAGTGTGAACCAAATAAAAAGTCCCAGCATCTTGTCACACTAGTGAATCTAAATTCCTACCCATACTTCTAGCTTCTACAGGAGAGCGTAGCAGTGTTAGCCCTTGTCTGCTCGTACTAGTCTCTGGAAGTTAGTCCTGGCCCCTTACCTGAATGATAAGCAGGGGTTGTTTGCCTGTGGTCAGCTGGCATTCCTCCCAGATGGCTGGAGTGAGGAGGCCAAGTTCTGCAGAGCTGCAATGACATGATACAGCATAGGATGGCTGGCTGGAATGCCCCCTCATAACTAATTTGTGATAGCATGGTGTTTTTCTAATAAAATGTTTTGTTTTCTAAGAACTGGCCTGAAGGGGTAATCCATCTTTTCTGTATAGAGTGCACTATATACTTTTGGACAGGCAATATGTGGTAGATTATCATATACAGCCTTGAGCAGAGTACAAGATGAGAATGTCATGCAGAAGGAACTAATTATCCCTCTGTGGAAAGGCAGCTGATAAATACACTAAAACATCACCACTAAAATAAAACCATGCTAAAATAATACAAGGAATAAATAAAAATTAACTAGGTAAAAAGTTATAGGCCGCAGGCCCGAAGTGAAAATAAGTGTTCCTTAGCAGCACGCTGAAATTGACCCATAACAACACCATACAAATATGAATAGATGGGAAACACACAAAGGTCACTTTCAAACCAACGTTATTCTTACAATCACATTCATCACTACAAGTGATATAACAAGTTCCCACTCTCTCAGAAGTCGAGTTCAACATAAGCATGACATTCTTTAATTGCCCACCTGGTTTCAGGGAACCTTTATCCTGCAAGGTCGCTAACCAAGCAAGATCCTATCACTCCACCCATTACATGACGATAGCGAGCAGTGAGGCACTGTTCATCCTGGACTGCTAGAACTTCCACTCATTATGTGACGAGCTGCCTCAACTGGTGTTATTGTCTTCCCCAGTTAGTGCCCTAAACCTATGTTCCTAAATCTATAATAATATATCTTGATATTCAAGTTTTGTCCATCCCACCCTGAAACTCCAAGTTCCTGTGCATAAGAGGCGATGAAAGTGATCCTTGTCTTTGAAGAGGAAGAAGACGATGACTGAAGCTGTAATTCTTTACCCGAATGTAGCAATTCTGGCACCTGATAAGGAACAGGGGATGAACTCTAAATTTAATTAGGACTTTGGACTTTTTCTTTGTATTCAACATTCATTTAGAAGTTTTGAAATAACTCAGGCTTGCATTTTTTTTAGCTTTTCACATTTTTAAATAACATTATCTCCATTTGACATTGTACATAGAACATTGTGCACAAGATCTGTATAACCAGGTCCATGAATGAACACATTCACAAAAAGAATGTAGTAAAACGGTAAAAGTGGGCAAAGGATAATGGAATAAAACAGAGATCCAAGATTCCACCTTCTGCCTTGTCACTTCTGGGGTTAAGGTGGTCCTCAGGTTGTAGTGGATATATATAAGCCAAAAAGATGCATTAAGTAATTGAACAGAATTTATAATTATCAAGTGATATACGTTAGCAATATTAATGTGTTAACATTACCAACTCTCTATGTTTTAACAGATAACTGGAGTATCTTGAAAGCCAAGCATAAAGAAAATATATATACACATATATTTATATACATATACACACACCCTAGTGGCAGATAGTTATAGTTCGGACCAAGTTTCAAGTTTCTATACAAAGAGCAATTTTTGTTTTTCTAATACCTTTGGCATCGCTCAGCGAATCTCCACAAAAATATATTTAAAAAATGATGCTTATTTGAGCTGCTGTCTGAAAAGTTTTGGCGTGAGCCGTCTAGGGAGTGCCGAGAAAAAGGAGGGGTCCCAAAACACTTTTTCCCCATTCATTTTTCCACAGAAACAGCGATAGTGCCAAAACTACTAGACAAAATTACACCAAATTTGGCAGAGAGGTAGGTCCAGGTCCAGAAAGTGACTTTTCCTGCTTTGATGTGAATCTGTTCAGTAGTTTTAGAAAAATTAAGGGGAAAACAAATTTTTATATCTACAGACATGACTGATTTGCGAACCCTTCCAACTTCGTGCTGAGATCTGATTAGCTGCCAACACTTCAGCCAGGATGTGTTGGGAGCCATCTTGGGACTCGGCAGCCCAGTCCCAGAATAAAACGTAAAAAGAAAAGAAAAGAGGCCAGGGTACAGGGATCCTGACCCATTAGCTCTGGTGGTGGGGTCCCAGAGGGAACCCCCAGAGCTTAAAACCATTCTTTAAAACATGTTTGCTGCAATTCATGGCGGATCCTCAGGTCCAGGGAAACTTTTTTTTAAAAACGATACACGGGCTCCCTCGCTTTGTCTTTTTTAAGCCCCCGGGTGGGCCAAGTCCTGGAGGCATTCTGTTATTATTGTGCGGAGGGAGCTGCCTGGCTCCACCCTGCAGACCTGGGGACTGTTACCTCCCCAGTGCGAAGCTTTAATTATGTGTGGGGGGTGCCCTGCCCCCTGCTGCACCAGGGCCCAACACATCCCCAGGGCAAAGATTAAAAAAAATGAAGGGCGTCCATTTCAGACCCTCTGTAGCCCTAGGGACCCTGGGGCTCTTGTTTTTGGTGGTGGGTAGTGTGCCCCCCCTCTTGAGGAGCCACTGATGGCCCTGGGGATCACAACCCCCAGGGCCTGCTCCTGCTATGTCCCGGGGTGCCCACCCCAGGACATAGCTGTTTGCTGTGGTTTGGCTTCAGCTTTAACAGCTGCCTCTAAGTCACAGCAAACAAAGTTTGATTTCTGACAGCGGGAGCTGTCAAACAGGTCCTACTGTCAGAAAGCGGAATTTTCACCTGAGACGAAAGCTTTGCTTCAGAAACCAGGGAGCTGCTACTTAAAGCAGCTTCTTGGTTGCTGGAGCAATGGGACCGTGGGGAAGGCCTTGAGGCTTCCACCGCGGTCCTAGATATCCCATAAAGGGCATGTAATAAAATAAATAAAAAGAATAGTCAGGGACCATGGGGGAGGCCATGAGGCTTCTCCCGTGGTCCCAGATAGCCCATAAAAGGCTTAATAATATATATTTTAAAACAAATGAATAGCTCAAGTGTGAAAGTCACAGATCTTCACACTGAGGGTTTGAGTCCAGCCATACAATGTATGAGGGGCCCGTGTGGCGGCCCCCATTCCCTGGGGACCTCCATCTCCCTGGGGCAACAGATGTGAATTTGATGTGGGGGGGCACTTCCCCGGGGCTCAAATGGAATGATGTAGGTGGTATATTGTGGACCCCCAGCCACAGGCACCACCACCTCTCATGGGCAAAAGTTGTTAAAAGAATGTGGGGGCCACGCAGCCCCCTTTGTGGAGCCATTTATGACCCTGGTGACTGCCACACCCTGGGGCCAGCTCCTGCTACCTCCTGAGGAGAGCCCACCCTCAGGAGGTAGCTGTTTGCTTTTGCTTGGTGGGAGCTGACAGTTCCCACCAAGCAAAAGCAAACATAGCTCCGGATTCAGCAAGCTTCCTGTAAAGAAAGTTTTCATCTGTTTCCCTGTGTGCAAATATATGTGCAGGGAAAGAGAGGAAATCATTGCTCCTGCAAGCAAGGAGCTGCTATTTAAAGCAGCTTCCTGCTAGCAGGAATAATGCCGGGTCCGGCAGGAGATGGGAGCTGGCTGGGACCGTGAGGGTCCCCTGCAGTCCCCCAAAATAAAATAAAAATGATAACAACAATACATTTCATGGTGGAACTGCACATCTGCAGTTCCACCTTAAAAGTTATCTGATGGAGACGCTGGAGGAACAATCACATAGGCAAAGTTACAGACACACACTGTCACTGGAGGCATTTCCTTGAAGTTCTTTCAACAGCTGTAGTATAGGAGATGCACTATACATTTATCCAATGAGGTAGCACTTCCTAATTATTCTATAGAAAGTATTGCAGTTGGGAAGACATTTTGCACAAAACAGTGGCCTCTTCTTTGATAAATACGCAAGGCAGAAGGCAAGATTCATTTTGGCACAATGCTCATCGCAAGGAAATTAAACTTCAAGGGGAAGCACTTACTATTTCAAACAAAGCAGATGTCCACATTTAAGCTCCACTTCTGTAAACTACTAATCATCCTAACTTTGTGCACATGACCTAGGCAAAACAACTGTGCTTTCTCTGCATTTCCACTTTGAAAAGTTATCTGTAATCCTTAATGTGTGAGTACTTGCATCTTTGCCTTTTTCAAGTGCAGTAACTCATGTTGTGACTCTGTTGAGTGTGTCCTTTTTCGTCAACTGCTACTGAGACCCAACCCCACTGCGCACGATCAAAGGTTGTGCACAATGTGGGGTTGGGTTATTATAGGGGAGTTAACTGCAGGGCCTGGCCGCAGACCAGGCCATGTGTCCAACCCCCTTGGCTGTGTGTAATGCAGTGTTGGGTGATTATAAGGGGTTATCTTCATGGTCTGTGACTAACCCCCACCACGCACGGACAAATGTGGTGGTTGAGTAAACATACAGTAATTAAAATTAGAACATAGAAATTCACTGAAAAAAACAAAGGTTACAGGGCCCTAAGGTAACTATAACTCATGTCCTCGCCATGCACTGCTAATTACCCCACATCTTTGATAACATCATTGATAATATCAATGCAATATTTGCAATAAAATATTTGAAGAAAATACTGTTCATGATGGGGCGGGGGGCACGAATTATAGTTACCTTAGGGCATGAGTTCTAATTACTTGAGATAACTATAATAGGTGAATTTCTATGGTTTTGTACGTTTAAAATAAGAGCCTAACTATAATGCCGCTGTGACCTTTATTTTCTACGTGAATTTCTATGCTTTTTAATTCTATTTCATAACTATAATGTCCCTGTAACGTTTTTTCTGAAATGTTTTTTTTTTTAGTGAATATATATATATATATACTTATATATATATACTTGAAACAAAATCCAGAATGCGGATGCTGTAACACAGTGGTCCCAGCCAGGCTCCGGAACTCCCAAACATATATCACATTTTCCTCTTGATTAAAGGAAAGTCGGGACACCTCCAAGCTGCTGACGATAGTGAAAATTTTATTTGGAAAAGGACTCCCCTCTAACGCGTTTCGGCCGTAGCCTTGGTCACGGATGGAGTGTGTATGTGAAACACAACTATAAAAATCATCAAACATAAAAGACGGACAAGCATCCAAATCTTAATGTCAGGACTCCCACAATGGTGGCCATCTTGGAATGGTGTGGTATTTCTCATTATCAATGTTAATGTTCTTTATTTCATACATGAAACATTATACAGATGTGCCTTCTTCTCTTCTTGTTAATATATAATAGTATATTATCATATATCTCCATTCATTAACCCGTTCTGTGCCACAGACGTAACGGTTACGTCCTGCGGCACAGTGCTGCTGTGCCAAGTACGTAACCATTACGTCCTCGGCACACAGCTCAGAGGGAGCGCTCTTGCTCCCTCTGTGTGCTTCCCCCCACCCCCCAAAGGCAGGGATGGAAGGGGAAGCCAATCCCCTTCCACCCCCGCCCCCCTCCCACCCCCCCATAATGACGTCAGCGCGCGAACGCGCGCTGACATCATTACAGGGTGCCGGTCGCGCAAGAAGCCATTTGCTTCCTGTACGCGATCGGAGGAAGAGGTGAGTTTCTCTTCCCGGCAGGTGGGGGGTTTCAAAGAAAAAGGCACAGACGGAAAGGAAAGGGTTTTCCTTTCCCCCAGCGTCTATTTGAGCATTCCTGCTGCCCGATCGCATTGCGATCGGGCAGCAGGAATGCCCACTAGACGCCAGGGATTTCTTTTTTTTTCTTTTTCTGTGTTTATTGTGTGTCGGGGAGCGGCCCCTTGGGCAAGGGTCGCTCCCCTTTTGGGGGCAAGTTGTTCATGGCCATTTCTCCCCCCTTGGGGGCAGATCGGCCTATTATTTTAGGCTGATCTGCCCCCAAGGGGGGAAGAAACCACTGGAACGCCAGGGATGTTTATATTTTTGTTTATTTATGTGGGGGTGCCCCCTTGGGCAAGGAGCGCCCCCCCCAAGGGGGCATAGAACTGTTGGCCTTTTCTGCCCCCCTTGGGGGCAGATCGGCCTATTTTTTTTAGGTCATCTGGGGCAGAAGCCACTTAGGCACCAGGGATTGTGTGTTTAGTGGATGGGGGGGCGGCCCCTTGGGTAAGGGTCGCTCCCCTTTGGGGGGCATGTCTTTTAGGGCCATTTATGCCCACCTTGGGGGCAGGTCAGCCTATTATTTTTAGGCTGATCTGCCCCCAAGGGGGGCAGAAACCATCGGAACGCCAGGGATGTTTTTATATTTGTTTATTTATGTGGGGGGCGCCACCTTGGGCAAGGGGTGCCCCCCCCTATGGGGGCATTGACCTGTTGGCCATTTCTGCACCCCTTGGGGGCAGATGGGCCTATTTATTTAGGCCCATCTGCCCCCAAGGGGGGCAGAAGCCACTTAGACACCAGGGATAGTATGTGTATGTGTTAGTGAATGGGGGGGGGCGGCCCCTTGGGCAAGGGTCGCCCCTCCTTTGGGGGCACATGTGCCAAGGCCATTTCTGCACCCCTTGGGGACAGATCGGCCTATTATTTTTAGGCTGATCTGCCCCCAAGGGGGGCAGAAACCACTAGAACGCCAGGGATTTTTTTTTATATGTTTATTTTTGTGGGGGGGGGCGTTCCCTTGGGCAAGGGGCGCCCCCCCCCAAGGGGGGCATTGACCTGTTGGCCATTTCTGCCCCCCTTGGGGGCAGATGGGCCTATTTTTTTAGGCCCATCTGCCCCCAAGGGGGCAGAAGCCACTTAGACACCAGGGATAGTGTGTGTGTGTGTTTGGGGGGTGTCCCCTTGGGCAAGGGTCGCTCCCCATGGGGACACACTACTAAAGGTATTTTCTGCCCTCCTTGGCGCAGATAGGCCTATTTTTTAGTAGGCCCATCTGCCCCTATGGCAGAATCCACTTAGGCACCAATTTCTAAATGTTTGATGGTAGGGTGTTTGTCAACTGATGAAGTATTTGCATTTGTGATAAAAAAATGTTTTACTCCTTTTTATTCTAGTTCAAAGCTTTTGCTTTCTTTGCTGTGGCTACTTGCGGTTTTGGCGGTGGTTGACCTGCGGTTTGCATAGTTGCATGTTTTATGTAAGTAAAAACAATTTACTCCAAAGGAGTATTGTTGCCATGCATGAATGACATGTTTGTAGGGGGTGTACTAAATGCAGGATTGTGTGTGAAATTGTCGTTAGATTTGTGCACAATGATATTTGTTTTGTCTTATTTCTAATTTGCTTTTCTTTCTTTCTTTTTAGTGGGATATCATTGGTGATTGCTGTGTCTGTGCAGAGTAGTTGCTGGTGATTCAAACTTTTTCAGGCAAGTGAGCGGTATCGTTTTTGAGTTTATAACTCTTACTGATAAAGCTACACTTTATTACTTATCTTACACAGTGCTGGTTGTTGGTGGTGCATTTGTCCAGTTAATTTTAGTAGGAAAGATCATGGCTAGCCGCAGGATGACCGCTCAGCAGGTGGTTGGTATGCTTTTTGAGTCATTGTCTGATCATGATTATGAGACGGACTCTGCATCTGAGGCAGAGGAGGAAGTGAGAGATTCTGGCAGTGATGTTTCTGTTGGAGAGGAATCTTCTGATGAGGAAGCCACACTCAGTGCAGATGAAGGGACTGTTTTAGAGGAGGACACTGATATGCCATTAGTGCAGCAACCTGGGGCTGAAAGGTTTCCCGTTATAAGACCTGATCTCTGGGTTGCCCCAAACATGGAGCAGCCAGAGTTGCCTGCCTTTACTGGTCTCCCGGGGTGTAGCGCCTATAAATAGGACTTTTTGCCTGTCAATTTCTTTGAGTTATTCATGGATGATGTGTTTTTGGAGGAGACTAATTTGTATGCGGAGCAGCATTTGAGGGACAACGCTGCTAGACTTAGGCCACACTCTAGAGCTGCCCAGTGGATTCCCACAAATTTGTAGGAGATGAAAAAGTTTTTGGGTTTGACTTTTTTGATGGGGTTGATAAGGAAGCCGTCACTGGCTTCTTATTGGTCTACTAGTCCCTTGATGGCAACAGCTATATTTCCTGCGACCATGAGTCGTAATCGGTATTTGCTTCTTCTTAGGATGCTGCATTTTGTTGACAATGCATTAGCCTTGCCACAAGATCACCCTGATTCTGACCGTCTTTTTAAGATTAGGCCTGTCCTTGATCATTTTGTAGATCGGTTTTCAGAGGTCTATGTTCCAGGCAAAGAAATAAGTGTGGACGAGTCCTCTTCAAGGGTCGTTTGGTTTTTAGGCAGTACATTCCTAGCAAAAGGGCACGATATGGAATTAAATTGTATATGCTGTCTGAAAGTAGTACAGGATATGTGTATAGTTTCTGTGTCTACACTGGTAGGGATTCCAATATTGACCTCCCTGGTTGTCCTCCCACTTTTGGAGTTGCTGAGAAAATTGTGTGGGATCTTGGTAGACGACTGTTCAACAAAGGTCACCATTTGTTTGTAGATAACTTCTACACTGGAGTGCAGTTGTTCAAGGAATTGTTTAAAGTGGACACTGTTGCTTGTGGCACAATTTGTTGTAACTGGAAAGGCTATCCAAGGGAGCTTGTTTGTAAAAAAACTTGAGAGGGGGCAGTGCTGTGCCTTGTGGAATGATGAGCTGCTAGCTTTGAAATTTTCAGACAAGAGGGATGTCTACATGCTAAGTACCATCAATGATGAGAGTACTTAACCCGTGACTGTTTGGGGCCAGGTTGCTGAAGTGCGCAAAACTGTGTGCATTTTAGATTATAATAAGCACATGGGAGGTGTAGATAGAGTTGATCAGAGGTTGGAACCTTATACTGCTATTCGTAAGTCTTACGTTTGGTATAAGAAGTTAGCAATTCACCTCTTCCACTTAGCAACCTTTAATGCTTTTATTTTGTTTAAGGATAGGTCTCCAGAGTCAAAGATGACATTTGTGAAATTTCAGGAGTCAGTGATAGAGAGCCTTATTGTGGTGGAACAGGCCAGAGTTCCTAGAGAAGCAGTGGTGGAGGATGTGGCTAGATTGAAAGATCGCCACTTTGCTGAGCACATTCCTCCCACACCCAAAAAAGACTTTCCAGCTAAGAAATGTAGAGTGTGTTTTCGAAGAGGTATCCGGAGGGAGACTCGAATGTACTGCCCATATTGTCCTTCAAAGCCTGGGCTGTGTGTGGGTGGTTGTTTTAAGAATTACCACACCAAGAAGAATTACTGGGAACAACCATGAGTGTAAACTCATGTCTGTTTTGTATTTTCATGTGTTCAGTTTCATGGTTAGCAGTTCTGTCATGTACTTAGTTAGAGCTTTTGTGTTTGTAGTTTTGTAATTATTTCTACTTAGTTAGGGGTACCTTTGTTTAAAAAAAAAAAGAAAAATGATGCCATTGTGTGTGGAGTGGGCTTGGCTGAGGGTGTACATAGTGTACATATTAACTTGTTGTTGGCTACTGCAACACACTGCCAGCCAAACACCAGTCCACACACTCCCATCAGCCGGTGTGATTGTTGTATCAGGCATGTGGGCGTATGTAAGTGATGGGCCTTGAGTGGCGCTGTCTGTCGATGTGAGTGTTGTAATGTGTTGGCCCGTGGCTGGCAGTGTGAATAGTCTTGTGCGTGTCATGTATGAAAGGTGTGTGAATGGACTGTAAAGCGGTTGGTTCCTTGTCGCGGCTTTACAGCTCACGAGCTGTGAGTCATTGGTTCCGTTTTTTGCCTTTCAGTTATTAACAGTGCATTTCATTTTTGTGAAATCTCTTGTTAATAAAATGTTATCCACTGAACCATCACTCACCCTCGTGCCAAATCCAACCAGTATGTGTGGTAAAAATGACAAAACCTGCTCCGCTGTAATCAGGCGTCGCAGCACACCTGTGACACGCTAGGTGCCTCGGGTGAGACCCCGATGATGAAGCATACCACCAACTTGGTTGGTGGGTGAGGGGTCTTTTTCACATAACCTAAGTGCATTTCTTTTCACAATTTTAGTGTTTGGCTCATCACAGACGTATGTGGACACATCAAAATGATATATTACAAAACTACCTGTGTTTGGGGGGAGGGAGCACCTATGTTTTTGATCCTAGGTGCCGCCTTCATCTAGGTAAACCTACCAAACCCAGACATTTTTTAAAACTAGAGAGCCCAAGGAGTCCAGGGAGGTGTGGCTTGCGTGGAGCCCCCAACATTTTCTTACCCAGACTCCTCTGCAAACCTCAAAATTTGCTTAAAAAAGCATATTTTCCTGACTTTCGTTTGTACGATCACCGCTCCAGCACAAAATTCCTACTCCCCAGCGTTCCCCTTAGTCTCCCAAGTAAAATGACACCTCACTTATGTGGGTCCCCAAAGCAGAGTCAGCCTAAAGATGTATAAAAGAAGAATATGTCCTTATAAACTCGCTGTGCTATCCCCTCTATCTCTACAAGTTTTGGGCCTTATTCTGTTGCAGGCACCTGGCCCACCCACACAAGTGAGGTATCATTTTTACCGGGAGACTTGGGGGAACACTGGGTGGAAGGAAATTTGTGGCTCCTCTCAGATTCCAGATCTTTCTGTCACCGAAATGTGAGGAAAATGTGTTTTTTTAGCCAAATTTTGAGGTTTGCAAAAGATTCTGGGTAACAGAACCTGGTCAGAGCCCCACAAGTCACCCCATCTTGGATTCCCCTAGGTCTCTAGTTTTCAAAAATGCACAGGTTTGGTAGGTTTCCCTAGGTGTCGGCTGAGCTAGAGGCCAAAATCTACAGGTAGGCACTTTGCAAAAAACACCTCTGTTTTCTGTGAAAAATGGGATGTGTCCACGTTGTGTTTTGGGGCATTTCCTGTCGCGGGCGCTAGGCCTACCTACACAAGTGAGGTATCATTTTTATCGGGACACTTGGGGGAACGCTGGGTGGAAGGAAATTCGTGGCTCCTCTCAGATTCCAGAACTTTCTGTCACCGAAATGTGAGGAAAATGTGTTTTTTTAGCCAAATTTTGAGGTTTGCAAAGGATTCTGGGTAACAGAACCTGGTCAGAGCCCCACAAGTCACCCCATCTTGGATTTCCCTAGGTCTCTAGTTTTCAAAAATGCACAGGTTTGGTAGGTTTCCCTAGGTGCCAGCTGAGCTAGAGGCCAAAACCTACAGGTAGGCACTTTGCAAAAAACACCTCTGTTTTCTGTCAAAAAATGGGATGTGTCCACGTTGTGCTTTGGGGCATTTCCTGTTGCAGGCGCTAGACCTACCCACACAAGTGAGGTATCATTTTTATCGATAGACTTGGGGGAACGCTGGGTGGAAGGAAATTTGTGGCACCTCTCAGATTCCAGAACTTTCTGTCACTGAAATGACAGGAAAAAGTGTTTTTTTTGCCAAATTTTGAGGTTTGCAAAGGAATCTGGGTAACAGAACCTGGTCAGAGCTCCACAAGTCACCCCATCTTGGATTCCACTAGGTGTGTAGTTTTCAAAAAAGCGCAGGTTTGCTAGGTTTCCCCAGGTGACAGCTGAGCTAGAGGCCAAAATCCACAGCTAGGCACTTAGTAAAAAACAGCTCTGTTTTCTTTCTGAAAATGTGATGTGTCTATGTCGTGTTTTGGGGCATATCCTGTCGCGGGCACTAGGCCTACCCACACAAGTGAGGTACAATTTTTATAGGGAGACTTGGGGGAACGCTGGGTGGAAGGAAATTTGTGGCCCCTCTCAGATTCCAGAACTTTCTGTCACCGAAATGACAGGAAAAAGTGTTTTTTTTGCCAAATTTTGAGGTTTGCAAAGGATTCTGGGTAACAGAACCTTGTCAGAGCCCCACAAGTCACCCCACATTGGATTCCCCTAGGTGTCTAGTTTTCAAAAATGCACAGGTTTGCTAGGTTTCCCTAGGTGCCGGCTGAGCTAGAGGCCAAAATCCACAGCTAGGCACTTAGTAAAAAACAGCTCTGTTTTCTTTCTGAAAATGTGATGTGTCCACGTCGTGTTTTGGGGCATATCCTGTCACGGGTGCTAGGCCTACCCACACAAGTGAGGTACCATTTTTATCAGGAGACTTGGGGGAATGCTGGGTGGAAGGAAATTTGTGGCTCCTCTCAGATTCCAGAACTTTTTGTCACCGAAATGACAGGAAAAAGTGTTTTTTTGCCAAATGTTGAGGTTTGCAAAGGATTCTGGGTAACAGAACCTTGTCAGAGCCCCACAAGTCACCCCTTCTTGGATTCCCCTAGGTGTCTAGTTTTCAAAAATGCGCAGGCTTGCTAGGTTTCCCCAGGTGCCGGCTGAGTTAGAGGCCAAAATCCACAGCTAGGCACTTAGCAAAAAACAGCTCTGTTTTCTTTCTGAAAATGTGATGTGTCCACGTCGTGTTTTGGGGCATATCCTGTCGTGGGCACTAGGTCTACCCACACAAGTACGGTACCATTTTTATCAGAAGACTTGGGGGAATGCTGGGTGGAAGGAAATGTGTGGTTCCTCTCAGTTTCCAGAACTTTCTGTCACCGAAATGACAGGAAAAAGTGTTTTTTTGCCAAATTTTGAGGTTTGCAAAGGAATCTGGGTAACAGAACCTGGTCAGAGCTCCACAAGTCACCCCATCTTGGAATTTCACTAGGTGTGTAGTTTTCAAAAAAGCGCAGGTTTGCTAGGTTTCCCCAGGTGACAGCTGAGCTAGAGGCCAAAATCCACAGCTAGGCACTTAGTAAAAAACAGCTCTGTTTTCTTTCTGAAAATGTGATGTGTCTATGTCGTGTTTTGGGGCATATCCTGTCGCGGGCACTAGGCCTACCCACACAAGTGAGGTACAATTTTTATAGGGAGACTTGGGGGAACGCTGGGTGGAAGGAAATTTGTGGCCCCTCTCAGATTCCAGAACTTTCTGTCACCGAAATGACAGGAAAAAGTGTTTTTTTTGCCAAATTTTGAGGTTTGCAAAGGATTCTGGGTAACAGAACCTTGTCAGAGCCCCACAAGTCACCCCACATTGGATTCCCCTAGGTGTCTAGTTTTCAAAAATGCACAGGTTTGCTAGGTTTCCCTAGGTGCCGGCTGAGCTAGAGGCCAAAATCCACAGCTAGGCACTTAGTAAAAAACAGCTCTGTTTTCTTTCTGAAAATGTGATGTGTCCACGTCGTGTTTTGGGGCATATCCTGTCACGGGTGCTAGGCCTACCCACACAAGTGAGGTACCATTTTTATCAGGAGACTTGGGGGAATGCTGGGTGGAAGGAAATTTGTGGCTCCTCTCAGATTCCAGAACTTTTTGTCACCGAAATGACAGGAAAAAGTGTTTTTTTGCCAAATGTTGAGGTTTGCAAAGGATTCTGGGTAACAGAACCTTGCCAGAGCCCCACAAGTCACCCCTTCTTGGATTCCCCTAGGTGTCTAGTTTTCAAAAATGCGCAGGCTTGCTAGGTTTCCCCAGGTGCCGGCTGAGTTAGAGGCCAAAATCCACAGCTAGGCACTTAGCAAAAAACAGCTCTGTTTTCTTTCTGAAAATGTGATGTGTCCACGTCGTGTTTTGGGGCATATCCTGTCGTGGGCACTAGGTCTACCCACACAAGTACGGTACCATTTTTATCAGAAGACTTGGGGGAATGCTGGGTGGAAGGAAATGTGTGGTTCCTCTCAGTTTCCAGAACTTTCTGTCACCGAAATGACAGGAAAAAGTGTTTTTTTTGCCAAATTGTGAGGTTTGCAAAGGATTCTGGGTAACAGAACCTGGTCAGAGCCCCTCAAGTCACCCCATCTTGGATTCCCCTACGTGTCTAGTTTTCAAAAATGCACAGGTTTGCTAGGTTTCCCCAGGTGATGGCTGAGCTAGAGGCCAAAATCCACAGCTAGGCACTTTGTAAAAAACAGCTCTTTTTTCTTTCTGAAAATGTGATGTGTCCACGTTGTGTTTTGGGGCATATCCTGTCGTGGGCGCTAAGCCTACCCACGCAAGTGAGGTACCATTTTTATCGGGAGACTTGGGCAAACACAGAATAGCAAAACAAGTGTTATTGTTCCTTGTCTTTCTCTACATTTTTTCCTTCCAAATGTAAGACAGTGTGTAAAAAAGACGTCTATTTGAGAAATGCCCTGTAATTCACATGCTAGTATGGGAGCCCAGAATTCAGAGATGTGCAAATAACCACTGCTTCTCAACACCTTATCTTGTGGACATTTTGGAAATACAAAGGTTTTCTCTTTTTATATTTCAGCAAATGAATTGCTGTATACCCAGTATAGAATGAAAACCCATTGCAAGGTGCAGCTCATTTATTGGCTCTGGGTACCTAGCGTTCTTGATGAACCTACAAGCCCTATATCTCCCCACAACCAGAAGAGTCCAGCTGACGTAACGGTATATTGCTTTCAAAAATCTGATATTGCAGGAAAAAGTTACAGAGTAAAACGTGGAGAAAAATGGCTGTTTTTTTCACCTCAATTTCAATATTTTATTTATTTCAGCTGTTATTTTCTGTAGAAAACCCTTGTAGGATCTACACAAATGACCCCTTGCTGAATTAAGAATTTTGTCTACTTTCCATAAATGTTTACCTTTCTGGGATCCAGCATTGGTTTCACACCCATTTCTGTCACTAACTGGAAGGAGGCTGAAAGCGCAAAAAATTGTAAAAATGGGGTATGTCCCAGTAAAATGCCACAATTGGGTTGAAAAATGGGGTTTTCCGATTCAAGTCTGCCTGTTCCTGAAAGCTGGGATGATGGTGGCTTTAGCACCACAAACCCTTTGTTGATGCCATTTTCAGGGGAAAAACCACAAGCCTTCTTCTGCAGCCCTTTTTTCGATTTTTTTTTTAAAAAAAAGATTTTTTTGCTGTATTTTGGCTAATTTCTTGGTCTCCTTCAGGGGAACCCACAAAGTCTGGGTACCTCTAGAATCCCTAGGATGTTGGAAAAAAAGGACGCAAATTTGGGGTGGGTAGCTTATGTGGAGAAAAAGTTATGAGGGCCTAAGCGTGAACTGCCCCAAAAAGCCAAAAAAAGTCTCGGCACAGGAGGGGGAAAAGGCCTGGCAGCGAAGGGGTTAATATTATTTATATATATCAACAAACAATAAACCAATTTTTTCTTTTATTATTTAGATATCATAATATATTGTTATATATCCTAATTTATTAATACTGTTGCATATATTATTATTGTGTAAACCAGATTGGGTGTACCCATATTTGTCTCTGCCCTGTTGTACCTTTTCTTATATTTACTAATATTATATGTATATATACACAATTTAAAAATAACCAATCATGCCCCAGTGGGCAAAAGTATATCAATACTACAATCAAGGATCCATTCTTCAGTTTTTGTATTCAGCAGGGTATCCCTAAATCTTTGGATACATTTCTACCAGAATACCACAATTCATAGCTTATCGCACATTTCATCATATGAAATACTTTTATACATATTATCCACACTTCTCTATCTGCCTTCTTAAGATTTCATCCTTTTCACATCCCACCCGGGGTGTGAGTTTAGGGATCACAGAGCACACAGTATTTAAGGCTCCAACCACGGAATTGCAGGCATTCACAACTCATACCCTAGGTCCAGTCCAACTATGGCACTGCAAACCAGGCCAAATATGCCTCAAAGTCCCTGACTCTCAGGGTTGGTAGGGTGAGCAGTACAAAATGTCTCAGGGATGTAATGTACAGGGGAGGGAGGAAGACACAAAACTCAACAAACACCCTTCAGAACAAATAAGTGGCTTACTGTTTTTCTTTGCTCCCATTAAAACATAATATGGTACACAAAGAAAGGAGTATTACAACGGGGATGACCATTATAGAATCTATGGTGTCTGCTATTGTACTGTTTGTTTTTTAAACCCTTTTAACGATTCATCAAAGCTTGATAGAATTAAAGGAGAAAGTAGCAGCAAATGCTTTTAAAATGCTAGTATTTCGTCACAGATCCATGGCCCCTATTTTGAAGAGCCAGTTGACATTTAAACAATTTTGAATTTAGCATACAACATTGAGAATATTCTCATTTCCCCCTCTCAATTTGCTCTCTGATTCCATGTTGTACATGTTGCACCAGCAGTCATAATAATAAGCCTAGCACTACCAAACGACTCTGT
This sequence comes from Pleurodeles waltl, assembly GCF_031143425.1. Taxonomy (NCBI): domain Eukaryota; kingdom Metazoa; phylum Chordata; class Amphibia; order Caudata; family Salamandridae; genus Pleurodeles; species Pleurodeles waltl. The sequence continues at coordinate 1,626,887,150 of NC_090445.1, forward strand.
GTTTGAGAGATTGTAATCACAGAGCTATGACGTCTGTTTTTTTCTCCTACCTTCAGCTGCAGCTTCTTGTTCTAGTTTAAACCTAATAACCAGCAATAACGAAAAGGCAATGGAATAAATACTAATCTTGGTTTCTCGAGAAACAGACTACCTGCTGTGAAGTCGGGGCTAGTAAGCACAGTGTAAATGAAATTACTATACAATAGAATTGCAATCATACATAGTTAAACGCTTTGATTTAGGTGCTTGTGCAGACACCACATGACTGAAATGGAGCAGCTTTCTGGAAGTCTGCAACCCAAAGATCCGTCCGTATTCTTGGCTAATCTTTTGAGAATCATAAGTTATGTTCAGTGTTTCAATGACAAGTTTTTTAATGTATCTCTTTGTCTTGTAGAGACACTACAACCTGCAGACCACCTTCACTCCAGAAGTGAGTGGAGGTTTTCCGTTCAAGCCCTTGTGTTTAGCAAGTTCACTCTCAATGTTCTCTGATGTTGCTGTTACCTGTACATTGATGAGTCCTTGGATTGTCCTTGCACATGTATGCAGTTGTGCTTCAGCATGGGTGCTTGCGGTTACAGGGATCATCGTGGCAGCCCCACCTCTTCAGCAGTGGCTCAGCGAAGGACACAAAGGCCCATATTTATACTTTTTTAGCGCCGCATTTATGCCGCTTTTTATCGCAAAAGCGGCGCAAACTTACAAAATACAATTGTATTTTGTAAACTTGCGCCGCTTTTGCGTCAAAACATGACGCAAATGCAGTGCTAAAAAAGTAGAAATATGGGCCAAAGTCTCTGGTGCTTATGGTGGGGAGTCACCTGCAGTACAAGGCCCTCACCTCTCCTCTCTCAGCAGGCAGACCCACAGCTCCTCCAGCATGGCACAGAGCATTATAAATGACATCCGTAGATCACAGCAGCTTTTTGAGTATGCTTCTTTATAACTTCAACCTTAGTCAATGAAGCAGTTTGGAGCTGGAAACAGATGACACCCACTTTTATACATCATTTTCTGACATGGAATGTAGATCCACTGTCTCAAGTTCAATATGCAGTTTGGGATGGTTCCTTTTCAGAACTTCATCATCCTTCTACAGTGCAGACATTTTTTAAGGTGAGGGCTGTCACAAAAGGTAGTCATGATGCTGGTTTCAAGCAGGAGTACCCATAACATGAGAACAATGAGTGTGAAGCTCTGCAACTGCCTGTCATCAGCCTTCCAATATGTGCCACTCATGGAAGGCCCAGTCTATAAATGTTTCTCCAATTCCCTTACCATCAATCAAATGGCAGTGCTCAGTAAGGTCTAATCAACAAATGCTTGTTAAAAAGGTCATTATGAATTTCTAAAGCACCTCTCTCACCATTTCTACAATCTTCTGAGCCTGGGGCCCAGGAATGAACACAATATATTTCCACTGTCTGTTGAGGCTGTAGCAATACCTCCATCTTGTTCCATGTCAAAACCAAGGGCAAACTAAACATGATCCCACTGTCTTACATCACACACATTACTATAGCCAGCCAGCAGGCCCCTTACACACCATACACATTTAACATTTGCACATGCATGTTAGTGCAGGGTCAAGCATGAGGTATGAATGAGGGAGCCATTAGGCATCATGCTCAGTTCTGGTAGCAGAAAATGGTCTGTCATCATGCTAATGATTCAATAACAGTATGCTGCCACCACTGTGCATGCCCAAGGGATGTGGACTGTAGTCTTGTGTCACCAAAGGAGTATGCTTTGGTGCTTCCCATGTAATCTCAGACCAAGGTTGTGAGTCGCAGGGTCAAGTTCAGAGACAGGCCTCAGAGCATGGTAATATACTCTTGGTGCTAGGGCCCAAAGAAAGTCAGGGCACCAGATACACTTGCAGTTAGGTAGCTGGCATCAGGGGTACACATCCATCTACCATGCAGGAAACATTCTCATTCCAAGGATCCTGTTCCATAACTGGAAATCCTAGCAGAACATACAGTCCCAGTTGTTATAGTTCAAACAAGTGTGTAAATAGTTTGTTTTCAAATTCTATATAACTTCAGGATAGTTTTCTGTAAACCCTACTGTCCTTAGTCCAAGCCTTTGAAACTAGAGGCATTTATGCTTGAAACCCGACATCCAAGCAGCAAGATTGAAGCACAATTGCCTAACAAGGAATCTGAGCACAAGGAGGAAATTTGTACTTGAAAATCCAAGATGGCTGCAGACTCACTTCATGTGAGAATCTGTGGCTCATGCCTGGATCCAGTCAACGCTCATACTCGACAATGACATTCAGCCTTTTCCTCACTAAAAGGCGCTAACCATGAATGGCATCACAGTACAGCTTCTTCACACTCAAATGAGCCATGACTGTAAGCGGCACCTCCAGCCCCGCTTGTTGACAGAGCCCACACAGACAGAATCTGACAACTCCAGCCAGATCTCTGTCTTCTTAGCTCAAGTGAGAGTGTATTGAGGCAGACAATGTAGTTCCCTGTAATGATCAACAAGAAGACATTACAAGGTGTGTCTCCTCCCCTGTGATGTTCCTCTTTCTGTACTTGTTGTGTGGGGATGGCTATATTATGCACGCTGTAGCTGGTCTCTGGGTCTATGTCAGCATACAAAGTAACTCAGTCTAAGCGAAAAAAGGTAGAGACTCGGGTGTGGGCTGTAATTCTGTGCTTGCAGCGTTTGTGTTTGTGAAGTGTGTGTGACGTAGGTCAGGTAAGATTTGTATCTGTATGTCTCTTCATCTTGACTTTTTCATAATGATTAGGCGTAATAAAAAAATACACAAGGTTACAGCTTTACAGTTGTAAATTCTGTTGGGTGAGTTTCCATCCTCTTTCAAAGGGGGTGGAGACTCATAAATCGTGCTAACAAGTGGACATTTCCACCGGCAAGAAGCAAATAGCTAATTTTAGACAGAAATCCACATTTGCGAAGATCCATACAGATAGTTCTTCCTTTATTAATTAGATGCTTATCATTTGGGATAGTGTGAGAAAAAGGTGTATATTATTTCTGTATTTCACCAGCACTATGGAATTTGAGAGCATTCTGTATGTAAAATATGTACAGGAAACCTGTTTGGTCACCCCTAATAGCACAAAGTGTGATGCTCGTTCCATCCCACTACCACTTTCTGACAAGAACCCGGCAATCCAGACTTGTCTACTGACTGTTTTTGAAGTGTTTCTGTAAATGTGGGCGGTGAGCTCTGCAATACGCATCTTATATTTAAAGCTGAATGGGAGAGAAACGTAGATTCCTCTCATGCACTTCGTTCTGTTTTTTTTCTGAAATGTTTCAGCACCTTGGCACAGTGTATATGTTGGAACTATAGGTGTGAAAGGCGTGGAAGCCTTTGTAACACAATAAAAGTAGGCATTGACTTCTTAACAGTGGAAGTCTCAGCATACACGGGAATTCAAAGTTTTAATTATCTTCATACAAGTTAGGTTTTAGCTTGTTACGAATACTAGTTTTAGTGATTTAAAAAAAAGGTTGTTTTTAATTCATTCACCCAGTCACCACAAATAACTCTTTCTATAACAGCAGAATTAATGAAAAGTGACATTAACATGCAGATGTGCTTACCTGCTGCGGTCCCTCTTAGAGAAGTGATGGCCATGAAGAAAATCCGTTTTCTAATTAGCTAAAATTGCAGTATTTGTTTGATAGAAACCAGAGCAGAAAGCACCACATTTATCAGGTCAGACCAGTCCTCTGTTTTCACTGGCGAGCAATCTTTCCTTTCATGTAGATTAGAAGGCAGAGAGACCTCTGGTATCTTGCAATTGGCGTGAAGTTTAACATGTGACTTTTCTCAGAACTCAAACATGCCACAGTACAACTAAGCGAAAGTGTGCTATTAGTACAAAATGTCAATGTGGGTCTGCTTAACTATATAGGGATGGATACATTCTTGACTCTTGAGAAGTATGGATGAAGTACCCATTCTGACTCCCTGGACAAGAAGCTGGGGAGAACGATCTCTCCGCCTAAGGGCACATCCTCAATCGCACCTTAATGAGAGTTGACGAGCCAGGTTCCTAATCTATCCACATGGGCTGTGGTGTACATATCCTATTCTGGGTCCCTCCCTTGTTGTGACATGTTGAAAAAATGCTTATGGTCTGGTTATTTTGGGGCCTTGTAAAACATAGAAGTCAATGGATTCATGAGGCGAAGAAGTAAACAAAGTCCCTAAAGGTAAGGACAGCATTCTAAAAATCATGTGTAGGGCTTTGCATAGGTGTGATAACAATATCAGTACTCACTTGCCAAGTATGATGCTGACTTCGGCTTAAGGGACAATAGAGATGAAAATCTTTACTTATAAAAGGCACTCATTACGAGGCTGGCGGTCTGATGACTCGTAAAGACCATTGCTTTACAAGTTGTGGGGTTTGGCCGAAGCCAAACGCCACAACGCTGCCTGGCCCGCTGGTGCGGTCACACCGACAGCTGGCGGTGAGCTCCTCCGGGCCGGCGGCAGGCCTCTGCCTTCCGGCCGGATTAGAAGACAGCAGACTGCCAGGCTTTCCGTGGCAGTCACCCTGCCACGAAAACCCTACCGGTCACACATGGGGCAACAGGAATCCCAGTCCTGTCGCCTGCGCGCACATGCACACGTGTCCCCATACCTCTGTGCACCCCCAAACCTATCCACACACCTCCATACACCCTTCCACCTGTCCACACACTTGCAAACACCCCCACCCAACAGCACATATCCATACAAACACCCCACGCTCTTACACTGACATACACTCACCCCCACTTGCACTCACACATACACAGACCCCTCTACAATCATTCACACCACCATGCCCCACTTTATTCCTGCACACCCCTACCCCTCCCACACACCAATGCATTCACACACTCCCCCACTCCGCATATGCACACTTGCATCCCCCATCCACACACTTGCACACACCCCCCTCATCTGCACACTTGCACACAGACACCCCACTCACTTGCAGACTTGCACACAGACACTCCCACTCACTCACAGACTTGCACACATGCACCCCAACTCACATGCATCCCAATACACACACCTACTCACTCACACCCTGACACACCACCTCCCCCTCCCCTGCGTATATTTGCAGACACACACCCCCAACTGCATGCATACATCCAGACACCACCACTCGCTCACTCACAAACATGCACTCAGACACCCCCATTCGCCCATTCGCACACATACATGCACTCAGACAGATACCTCCACCCCTCTGCATACAAACACACATGAACTCGCACCCTGACACCCCCCCTCCCCTCAGCATAGATGCAGACACACACAGCTTCCACGCATATGTACACACACACCCATTCAGGCACACATTCACACACAAACCACACACATGCACCCAACACCCCCTAACTCCCTCCTTCAGATGATCAACTTACCTTTTCCGGCAAGGTGGTTGTCCAGGAGGGGATGGGTCCCAGCATATTCGACTTCCAGCACAGCACCGCCGACAGGACTCTGCCATGCCATACTACGTATCGTAATTTGGCAGGCGTGTCTTGTTGTCGTGGCGGTACTGGTGGTGGAACAACTGATTAAGTCAGTCAGCCAGGTCGACGGAGTTGAACCTCCGCCAATACATGGGTGGAAGTCTAAACAGGACTCCTAATATGGCGGTCAACAGACTGCCAACATTGACGAGCTGTTGACTGCAGCGGCTTTGCAGTCTGCTTAAAAGACTGCCAAAGTCGTAATGAGGCCCATAGTGTTGACTGGTGAATACTGACCAGATAGTGCCTGTCTGTGCCAGCGTTAGAGGTTTAATTTATAGACAGGGAGAGGCTATGCAGTATCAACTGAGAGTAGAGCCTGACGGGAGAAAGGTCTTGGGGACTTGTAGTTCACACTCCCAGAGTTAGGACAATGCCTACTTCACCAGAGAAACAAGATGGAAAAATGTCAATGACACAAAATCCAAATTCCCCAGTTACTAATTTGATCAAAGAAGTCTTCTGTTTCAAAAACTGTGGGTGTCCTTACAAATACAAATCTTTGCTAAAACCATTCACAAGATGTGGACCTTTTGTGCCCTGCACCCCAGTAATTGTTATCTACCGTCCCAGTGATAATAGAATTCTTTATTGAACCTTGATTGTGAAGACCGGCGCGAGCTGTATCTGGCTTCCCCTTGAAATGCCTTCAGCTGACACTTTCACTAGTTACTACTTCTGGGCCTTCGCTATTGTTGATGGACACTTCAAACCTTGATTTTGAGGAACTTTTCTTTTTGCTATCTAAAAGCCACCATCTTTGTGGGCTGTAAATCCCAGTTCAGTTTTGTTTGTGGGTCTTTAAAACGCTTTTGAAGTTTTTATATATTTCAGCAGATTCTCTGTAGCCTGAGCCATAATGCACTGCTTTGTTTTCCTTGCATCGAGAACTGTTTATTTTTCCATGTTATTCTATGGAAATACGGATACTTACAGAACTATGGGCCAGGTGTAGCAAAGGGTTTTACCCATTCTATGTCTATGGGAAAATGTGTTCGTACATATGGCCCTATGGCCCACCTTGCTCTGTGGATAACTGGTTTTATGGTGCTGTAAAAGCCCAGTCAGCACATGTCTAACCCCTATACTGTGATGCACACTTATTATTTCACAGAGTTCATTACACCACTGCATGTGCATTTCTGTTCTGATTTAATGTAGGATATTTATATTTACCTGTTTTCTTAATGTGAATCTGTATATTGCTTTAACCACTGTTATTCATGTCCCTTCAAAAGCTTTCCCTCTCCATTTTCATTTTGTTACCGATTCTTCTTGCATTTACTATATAAAGGTCTTCTCCCTCCCTACTCCGTAGTGGTGTACCCCACAATGTCATTACGTCTCCTTACTTCATCTTTATTTACCTCATGAGGGTCTTGTCTCTCTTGATTTACCCCAGGACACTTCTCTGCCTAGGCATCTCTTTGATGGTACCACAGTTGTTCTTTCAGCTCCTTCCTTGATATACGACATGGAAGCTTCCTATTTCACTTTTTGCTCCCTGCTGTCAGCCAAGCAGATATCTGATTGGATGCTACTCATTGGCATTCCTCATGAAACCCTTTCCTCTTCCCGATTCTCTTTAACGTCCTCAGCTATTCCTCTTCTGCTCTTTGTTGTGGGTAAGGGGGCACTGCCAGCTTACCGTTTTTGGCTGACATCACTCAATTGTTCCTATTTTCTGCACCCTGTGATGTACCACATACATTTATTTAATTCCATGCTAAGGCTAGTAGGTGGAGCTGAGGATGTTATTCCACTTTTCAAATGCTAGTCTTTGGTGCGTTCAATTTTACATGCCCGCCCTTCTACAGCTCCCGGTGGTGTGTATGCAATACCCATCTCTTCATGGTGATCCTTGTGGAGAATCACGTTTTTAGATATATTTTTTGAATTTTCTGTTGCTCCTTCATGCACTTAGAGAAGACATTCTCAGTTTCTGCTTCTCTTTAGTTGGCCTTGTACATTTTATTGCTAAATGCCTTGAGGGTTTGCCCCCTGCCTGTTTTTTTAAAATAATTCCATCACTCTGTCTGCATCCCCTTTTATTCCTTGTTGTGCCCTATGAAATCTTACTGTGGTGTCGTTAATTGGATTTGTAGAGATTGATGCGTGTTAATCTGATGATCCTGTGGAGACCACGAAGGCATAGTTAGAATTTCTATTGATAGAGCTGCTGAGAACATTGGCCTCAGTGTTGAAGTTTTAATTACTTTTTCTACTAACATGGGGTGAAGCAATATCCTGATTTGCATACCGGCACCCATGAGGGCTTGCAGCACTTTGAAAGGCTCCGTTGTACCTATCAATCTTAACTTGCAGCTCTCTCTGCTTGAGGTTTCGCAAAGTATCTTTACATTGTGGGTGTAGTAGTAACAGAGTTCTTCTTTCCTCTGAACTACCTCATTTGCAAACAACACTTTTTTGTTGCTACGAATCACTAATTCGGGTGCCACTTCTGCGATATTGTGATCTGTCGTTTGTAAGAAAATCCGTCTTTGAAAAAGCAATTCCACAGAAATAACAGTTCTACAAGTTACCCAAATAAAGAAATAATTTGTACCTGAACCATGTTATAATGTAGCAACAGATGTACTGTTGACAGTTTTTTTTCTCATTCAGAAATTAGCAGTCTCCATCCAATGACCGCTTTCAAACAAACTGCATTCTTGACTACTTTTTTCTCCTTTTGAGAATTAAGCAGTGGCAGATGCCGCAAATCTCAAGGGGAGAGGACGGAGGGAAAATAAAAAAAATAATATAAAAAAAAAGACTTACCTTCACGGACACCGCCAGCTGCCTTGCGCTCCTCTTCTCTTCTGGTGTCCCAGCATTCACTGGGTCACCAGCACCGGCTTCCTCTCAATCCTGGCACTTCTCTCATGCTACACCTAGCATGAAAGCTGTGGCAGGATTAGTCTGAGTGACTTGGCCTGCCGCCGAGACACTACATGGGAGTCTGTGTAGTTTCTCTAACAGTAGGGATGGAGAAACCTAAGTGCGCATTTGTGTTTGGTCGGCCTAACACAGCCAGACAAATACAAATGCACACTTAAAATGCACAGACCTCTCCCCCCCTCCGTGGCCCAGCCCCACCCCTCCCTGCACTTGCTGCTGGCTGCGCGAGCAGCTGTAAAATAAAACAATAATTAAATATAGTTTTATTTTACAGCTCCTGGCTCTTAGCCAGAGGGGCAATGCTCCTTTGCCATTGTGAAGGAGCCGCCCATGGAATTAGGGCCTCATTTACAGTTAGGCGGAGGGGTTACTCCGTCACACATGTGATGGATATCTCACCCACCGTATTATGATCTCAATCTATCCTATAGGAATAGTAATGCGGCAGACTAGATATTCGGCACATTTTTGATGGAGTAAACCCTTCAACAAACTCTGAATCAGGCCCTTAGTCATTGCCAGAAGATTCGACCCCAAGAAAAAAACTGTTTATAAACAATTTCTTCAACGTATCAGGAATGAGTAATTTGTTTCCAATTCCTTCTCCATCAGGTGTTTTTGTGAGCTGCAGAGCTGGACATTCTAGTAACAACTTTATCTAATCTGAGTCAGCAATATAATTTTTATTTAGTTACTTTATTAATTTGCAACAAACTAACAGGATCCCACAAGAGAGCTCTCCTCACATAAATCAATGTTTCAAATACAATATACACCTGTGCCCTCAGTTTACATAGCATTAATGCACACATTTTAATACAAAAGGGCACCCATTAAAGCGATATTTTGTTTACTCTGAAAGCAATACAAAACTTAAGGCATCTTTGTTGTGAAATTAATTAGCTTTTAAAAAAAATCTTTATGATTTGCAACCTATAAGTGATATTAATCCTGTACTAGGAATGTAAACATTTCCGCACGATATGTTGCAGCTGCAAATGCAGAATATTTCACTGATTATTTAATAGAGCCTTTAATCTGTAATCCGTTCTATTCCAGAATCTGAAATCAGAAGTGTGTATTCAATTATGAGAAATGCCCAAAAAACTACATAAAATGCACGTCCGGTATCTTGTGCTAATTTTTTCCCATGAAATGTATCCTCGCATCTGTTTTGAATGTGAGGATGCATGTCATGCCATAAATTACTGAATAATCACATGTGATGTGAACAAAAGCCAATCACATCTGTTTACATTGTTTCGGTGCTCTTGGAATAGAATTTGTACCCAAACGACAATTCAATTATGCAACGTAGTGTGGTCATAGGCATTTTGCATAATTAGCATAATGCGAAATACTGGAAATTATGTGAAATTATGCCGGCGTAATCAACATTTCTTGAAGGTCTAAACAAAATGTCAGTGACAGAAATTACAGGGACAGTGACTAAGTGACAAATTTGAGGCACTGATACATTGTCTTAAATCACCATGGCAAGGTAATCACCCTAGCGAGGCACAGAAACATGGACACACAAAAAATAGCTTAGTGTGTATGCTGAAATTATTTTGATTTTGTTTAAAAAAGATATTCTTCGAAACTTCACTAGCGCATGTAGCACAGGCAAAGTATCAACAATTCAAATATTCCCAGCATGCAGACTAGTTACAGTAAGGACAACAGTAGTGCAAGCTGCTCTATGACACAGAACAAATACAACACAGGGTGCCAGAGGCGTGTCTGAAAACTATTTGGCCTTTTATTGTGGGAAAGGAAATGGTTTCTGGCACAACTTGAGGTGGGTACTGATATTTACCATCGGTCACACAAGGCTTCAGAACTATTGCAAACCCGCAGTAGATAGTACTCAACCAACACCAACTTCCAACTTCAAATTAAAAACTCCTTTACCCTAGTCTTTGACAATCAATCTGATGCATATGGGCAATATGATAAACTATTAGATGCTACATTTTATAGAAATAATGAGAAACTTGAACCACTTCTTGAATAATTTGAGGACACATGAGTTGGCCATCTGCACTGCGTAGGACACTGACAGCAAGCTAGGTTCATATACAGCGGTGAAAGCCATACCACAATACTCTGAACAAAGACAAAAAAAACAGATAATGCTACTGAATTGTGGTACAAATCATTCCAGGCTACAATTTGAAAGCCCTACCCTACACTTTAACAGATTATTGAAATTCTTCAAAAGGAGCGTAGGTGTAATTTTTTTAAATGTTTAACAAAAAAATAAACCCTACATCCTAAATGAAAGCCAAAACCTCCAAAAAAATTAAACATTTTATAGATTAAATATAGATTTGTAAAGGCTACCTCTGAATGAAAGATATTTAAATGTATACAAATCTTACATTAAAATATAAAAACAATGAACATTATAATCATTTCTTGTATCTTAAAAGTACATATATTTCATACATCAAAGACTATATGTTATCATAACATCATATACACATTGTATTAAACAAAACAGTGAAAACCTCCATAAACATATTTTAAAATAAAGTTATACTTACAATTTTGTAGCAGCAGAGTGTCTCCTAAAATCATGTTCTATTGTCAATAACCCACATTGTAAAAACAAAGAAATTGAAGAATAAACTTTAAAAAAAATACATCTATAGATGCAAATTATGAGTGAAATCCAGGTTTTCACAAAAAAGATATAATAAAGAATTCTACAACAGCAAACCAAAAGACAGAAGTAATTGAATAGAAATGTTGAATATAATGATATATCTAACACAATTGTGTTAAAAAAAGCAAAATCAAAAATTAGGATACAATAAATCAAAAAGCTACATTGAGAGAGGTCTACTTCAATATTGCAAAGAAAAAAAGAAACAAACTTCCTATCCCAACACAAAACATAAACATATATAAAAAGCATTTAGCAAATTTAAACACATATAAAATAACATCAAATGCATACATTATTATTCTCCCTCGCAAGCACTAACAATAACATGCTAACACATAACAACCTAAATTCTACACATGTAATTATTTTAACAACACATACAATTCACTACACAAACCTTACTAAACGCTTACCCCCCTACCTCCAATCTTACACTTTGTAGTAAAAGGGAATTAAAATATGAACTTTCATGTTCCAGCAAGCTGCCATCATGCTTCCTTTCACTTTGCTGACCACTGTGGAAAAAAAGAGAAAAAATATATATTAGGCGAATGGTAAAACAAAATGGTGGATTAATTCAAATAAACAAATTATTTCTGTAGAATATAGTATTTTATCAAATATATCATTGTGTTTAAAAATGCAAAAATGTAAATTCCTTACAAATTATATTACTAAACTTAATCTTACATTAAAAATGCTGTAATTTTGTAATTATTTTGATAATTGCACAATCACTTTCTAAACCCTAGTAAATTTGTAAAAAATTATCTATTACGTAAAAGTTAGACTTTTATAAATTTTTGAATTTTTTTACCTATATGAAGAAAGTATGTTTTCATTAATTATTCATTAATTAATCATTAATTATTTAATTTTGAATGGTCAAAATTATTAAAATACCATAACAACTGCTGCTGTTTGTTGAAATTAAGTATGGCATATTTATTGTGTTATTTAATACATTGTGTAAATTAAACTACATAATATCTATAATTTGTTGCTGTTTATAGTTATTTTTCAATAAAATGAAGCATATCTTTTTCTAATTGTTTAAAATTACTTTCAGTCTTTATTTTGTAAAATAATATAGATTATATCAACATTTTGAACTATATAGACAACATCATGTTATACATTTATTTTTCCAAAATCAGTACTACCCTCAATAGTCTCATTTTAAATACCTTGTGGAGTGTCGATTTACAATTAACTATTAGCTGAAAGGCTGAAATCCTTGAGATCAAAAATTATTTTGGAGGACTGCGGATTTACTATTCTAACTTCAAGGTCTATAGCCTTTGGTGCTTACATTTAGAGGAGTAGAGATGTTCTATTGTTACTCCAAGGTCTACAAATATTGGTGAAAACTGCAAATATTTTGTGAAGTGCAATTATAAACTTTTACTTTGAATACTAACTTATACTGGGAAACTGCATACATTTTGGGTAGGACAAACATAATATTCAAACTCAAATGACTACGTACATTGGGTAAGTGTGTATATGTAAAAGAGTGTATATATATACAATTTAAACTTCAAGACCTACAAATATAAAAGTTGTTGCAAAAATGTGGGCAGTGCAAATATATTATTAACTCCAAGACCTACATACATTGTGGTCAGTACATATCAACATATCTAAGGATCACCACCAGCCCTGCCCTGATCTCTTGCCTTCACAGGAGTGGCTGCCATGGTAGCTCCTGTGAAGGCACAAAATGTATGGTGCGCTTCCACCATACATTCCACCATGTTTCTGATGGCATGCAACAAACATTTTTGTTTCTGAGAAGCAAGACACAACCCAGATAGATTTCATTTGGGTGTCTGGGTTATTAAAGGTTTTTTGTCTGTATAACCCCCAAGTAAAGGTGATGGACAGAAAAAAGGAACCGCCTACTCTAAATAGACTGGACAGTCTGATGCTCTTAATTTGACAGCCCCTATTTTGTAAGGCTGTTAAAGTATGTATTCCTACAGCAGAGCCAGCAGGGACACCGTCACCAGAAAAATTATGATCCCTCCAAACTAAAACAGAGTGGTGAACCAAAGGTTTGGTGAGCTGACCATTCCGTCACTACTATGAGAGAGTGCCCAGCCCACCAATCTCAAAATTAGGCACATAATTAGTGGAAGATTAACATCTTACATTATCTGCTTAGTACCGTTGCATCAGTACTTTACTTACACAGACCTTCTTGTCTGCTGTTGTTTCACCAAGCAATTTTTAAATTGACTTGGAGCCCCAGAGCCAGGTGACCTCCTTTTCCTAAACGCACCCAGGATTAAAAGAATACATTGCTGAAAGAGATAACATGAGCTTTTAGTGCAGAATCTGAAAAGGAAACAAAACTAAGAAGAAAGCCATTTGTATTCCCTTCTGAAATGTTTTTTAAAGTAACTATGTTTTCTTTTCTACCTCATTCACAGCATCTTTCATCTACAGTTTTCTAAATTCGATTTGGGACATTTTAGGGGTGTGAATTGTTGCAAAGATTTAGTCTTGCAAACGTCCTGTAAACTTATTGTACTTTTCACAAATGCTATAATTATTATACATAAATTATAAAATGTTATCTCAATGCGGCTTCCCTCATCAAATTGGGAAATTTACAAGTTCCAGAAAACTGTGTTAAGTTATCTTGTGAGAAATTGGGTATCCAGTTCCAGCATCAAGTAGCACTCATGTGGAAATATTGCACTCATGAAGAAGAATTGGCAGTTCACTTGAAAAACTTTCGAAGTGCATGGACAAAATAAAAGAGGAAGCCTCTTTGAACAGGCTATGAACCAATAATTGGGAACTGCACAAGAATACACTATACAGAATAGAAGTAAAAATACCAACTTTTTTCTTCAACTTTTCAAAAGATTTTTTCTCTTCAAGCAAATAATACTTTTTTTAAATCAGATGTTCTTTTTTCCATCTTCCGAGCACCTACCCAGGATGCAGTGAATTGCGGCAATCAAAGCTCTCCACCACTTCTATCTGTAAAGTTACATATGTGGGTCAACTCAGAAACTATTGCCAAGAAAAAGGCATTCCTCTAGAATGCCCATCACTTAGATATTGTCCCTACAGAAGCGATTTTCCAAATTACTATGCTTTTGCCTAACTCTCTCAAGTGAATGTTTAGTCTACAAAATATCAAGCTGGACTGAAATTTCCATTTTGGTCATACTTTCATCAGACCATATGATCCACTAGTAATACGTTTCATATCTACAGCTTTCACCTTTTTTAGAGAGGGCTCGCTTTTCCTCAGCCTGCTTGAATTTAAGGGTTTTCACATCAGCAAGCATTGGATGACAAAGAGTAAACATTGAACTTTCAGTATGTTAGGCTCCTTCTCCTCTGCATCAATTATCATACTGTGAATTTCACGCAGAACTCCACTCTCCCTTGTTTAATTCATATTCACATGTAAACCCTTTTGCTCATCATTCGGATCTGGGGAATGTTAAACCAAAACTATGCTTATGATACCCAAATGATAACTGGTACTGCCAGGGCCACCTACTTACTCTAAACTTGAGGATGACTTTAATGGCATTGCTAAATGCATCGGAGCTGGTTATGAGTGATGAGGTAGATTATGGACATCAAGCTATTTGTCATCCAGGTTGTAACTGAAGAGGACTTAAACTCTGCTTGCGGAGAATATTTTTACTCAAGTCCTTGTGGGGAAAGATCCATGGGATATGAAACGGAATCCCTTACCTTTCCTTCATAAAGTTTTTGTTGCTGATTTACGTGGGCACACACACATAGCTTGTGCAAGATTCCGCATGAGCACACCACACATACTCTAAAATGTTCAGGATGAGCAGGTTATACATATCCTGAAACATATAGGGATAGAAAATCACACATAGCTCCTGAAAAACAGTGTGGGAATATCACACGCTCTTCAAACACTGGTCAAAAAGTTAGTTTCACTCATGTTGCAGGAGCTGGCCTATGTGTAAACACATTTTTGTTGAACTTACATACTGTAAGTTTCAGGGTGATGCCTTTCATTACAATGATAATGTTCCAAACAAGGACATCACTTCATTAATTTGCTCAACAAGACAAAATGCTTTAATCATTCATCTGCACACAGAGGCAAATCTGGAATGTAAGTGTCAATAGATTGCAGATAGGGATTACTTTTGGTCAGAGTATAATTTGGGGCAGTTACAGACGGACGCATCATTTATCCTGATAGGGTTGGTGTTGGTGACTCAAAAACCATTTTCCTCACTTTCTAAGCTGTATGCCTGGACAAGATAAACTTAAGCTAGTCGGGTCCACAAATTCTTCCCAATTCTAAACCAGGACAGGGCTAGTGGTGGACTCCGGCCTATGCCAGCCTCTGATTTGCTTTAAAGCTACATGACTGACAAACCCAGAAGCTCTGTCAATTGACATGTGGTGCCTGAAACTTGTTCAACTTGTCTGACATGTAGTGTTAAAATGCGAGGCCTTGTATTACCATGATTATCCTCTGACATGTGAAAATGTTTGGAGTCCTCCTCTGCTGCTGGCACGAGGTAATAGTTGTTATATGTGAAAAATAAACATTTGCTTTCATGTGAAAGCTTTATGAACAAATTGAGCAGGTAGCTGCAGGGGAAACTATCCTGAACCACGACTCCAGAACAACGAAGTCGTGAACAACGCAAGCGAAACAATGCTGTAGTCAAGGCATTCGTGGTAACAATGCGGTGCTGTTCTGCATGTGTGGTTCCAGGATTCATTGTTCCATCATACAAGCTGTGACAGGCAATTTTTTAGGGGCGTGTAGAACTGCAGCCAGTCAGTTCTCCTGCCTAGGGTCAGCATTAGTGCAAGGGGAAGTTGAAAGCAAACAGAAGATGAATATCCTGTAACTGATGGACAACCGTGAAAGGCTTAAGTGTATCCATGCCTCTTTGAAGAAGGATTATGCAAATATCAACGCCCGGCCCTACAAACATTCATCCACTTTTCTTGTGCATAAATTCTATTTCTGCACAAATAACGCTCTTATAATGGTTTTCATTCGCAAACTGGGTGCTTTCTCCCTTCTGTGTGTGGGAGAATGAAGGAAAAAATCATTGTCAATAGGTGGACAGGGCGCATCTGACAATCCTTGCAACATCATGGCCTCCGACCTCTCGTACCTGAGGATTATTTTGTGCCGATCCCATGCACTCTCCCCTGTGGCATTCCATCACGATGGCATCCACCCAGGCACGAAGGTAGATACATCAGTTTAAGTGGAAGGTTTTTGACAGTTTAATTCAAATTAAGTCCACTTTGTTCAATTAGGGGGAGGGGGCGAAGCGGGCCCGTTAGAGCAAAAAGAACATTTGCTCAGGCGTGAGACATCTGCTGAAAAACTCATCTTAAAATGGAAGCACTAAGCAAATTGTTAATTTATGTAAAACCCGCGGCTGGCAGAGAGGCTGCAGGTGCTGTTTGTTTTGCCACCTTCCTCCACAGCCTAGAAAAGATTTAGAATTTAGATCTGTAACAAAATCTAAGAAAAGTAGGCAAATTAATTCAGAAATTCATGACAAACTAAATCAGACAAACTGTGGGAAATAATCAGTAGGTCTCTGAACTTTAGAAACACATACTTTCACTGCATCTTTACAGGGACCCTGCTCTGAGTTTAAAGTATCCCCTGCTCAAGAGCTATCTGTGATATTCGTAGCTGCCAATTGCCCCTTTTTCGTATGTGACACCCAGTGGCATCTGGTAACTTTAGGAGGGGGTGGTGGAAGGGACAACCGCACACATACACTCTCACTTACACTCAGTCATTCACATATGCTGTGCACACACATTCATTCACAACACTCATTACCAAATATTCAAACATGCACGCACTCACCGAACATTCAGTTAAAAAAAAAACATATCTGCAGCTCAGTCTCAGAAGTCCCAGTGGGGTTGGGACTGCTGCCTTCCAAAGTCAGCCAATGAGGGAAGGCTGCATTCTCAGCCTTGTCACAGAGTGGAATGGGGTCAGTGAGACTGCTGACCCCACCCCACTCTGTGACAATGTGTCACTGATTGAAATTCGACCCTGGGAGCTTCAGGACTTAAAGCTGAAGCACCCAGGTTCGAGGCAATGAGTGACACTATCCTTTGTCTCCAAGGGGGAGGTCCTCAAGGACCTTTTCTGAGCTGAGGAGGAAAGCCCACAAGAGCTATGACCTCCTCATCATAGCAAAGTTCAGCTCATGCAGCCAGGAGCCTGCGCAAATAGCTCATGTCTAGCTCCGGGCTCTCTGACGCGACCAAGAAGAGTCTCTGTCAGGCTGACCTTTGTTCAGTCTCACAGACACTCATCTCAAGGCAAAAAAGGCAATGGGGTGTGGCCCCTCAGCCCCAAGGGATGGGTTGCAGTTGGTAACACCATAATTGAGCACAGGTGTTTCATTAAAAGTACTGCCCGAATGCTGAGAATTGTTAGGACTCTACTTTTTAAATTAAAGGAGTGCAGTTACTATGCACCTAATCATACCGGCCCTTCTAAAGCAATACTTATAGTTTAAAGTTTCTGTTTAGAAGCAAAATTCTGTAAGTCCAACATGTAAAGTTTGTTTACTATAAAATTAGAACTTGCTGATGGTAACCTGCTAGACACTGGGTTGCTGGTTGACTGGTGTGTCAGACCTGGTCAAGCAGCAACCACAATCCCAGTCTGAGGAAGATAAACGCAAACCACAAATTAACCTGTGCTCAACCCCCTGGTAGTTTTGTTTAGTGCAGTCAGGTTTAACTTAGAGCTAATTTTAAAGTAGTAGTGTAACACTTCAAATATTAAAACAGTGAAAGTGCCACACAAAAAGTTCCACACCAGGTTAGAAAAATAGAGCATATTTTAATAAACAAAACAAGAACATAATTACAAAAATTCAATCAGTAGAGCTAGAGTTATGTTTTTTTTTTCAAGAATAAAGGGTAAAACTGTAAAATAGCACCTAATAGCATAAAGCACCAACTGAGGATATCTAGCCAAACATGATGGAATGTGGGTCGGATACAGTCCCAGGTTAGTCCAGTCGAAAGTTTATCTTCTCAAGTTTTCTTCCATGAGTCACTTTTGCATGGAAAAGTTCATCAGGAGCAAGGAGGGTATTGCTGGTGGTGCTCGGTATGGTATAAGGAGTAGACCAGTCATCCTTGACTGCCAGGCTGCAGCCTCACATTGGTGGGCCAAGCGGATTAATGATGCTTGCTGTGCAAAGAGAGGCACATGCAGTGGTGTTAGCGCGTCCAGCCCTTATAAATTACTTGTACTTGGACACGCTGCAGGTCGGTGAACCTTTTAACCAAGTTGGGCTCTCCTCATCCAAGAATAGTCAGATCACTCAAATCAATAATCAATAACCATTGTAATCAATACCCAATACTTAATCAATAGACCAAGCGACACATTAGAAATCAATAACAATCAGTATTTTGACTCACCATGACCTTTCAGTCATGAATAACCACACCAGTTTGTTAGAAGTTAATGAATTTATTTCCCTATATTAACAAAGCTAACACAATATATGTGAGTCTCAAAATCAAATGATATATGTATACGAACATTACTAGCTGTCCATAGCGATGGAAGAAACGCAACCTACACAATATCTGGATTATAATGCACTCGGTTATAGCAATGCAAATCACTAATATAAGAAATTGAATTTGACTAATTTCATACGTCGGTCAGCATAACAAGATTTCAATTTAGTATGGTGCATCAGATGAATACCTCGTCTAGCCTCTAATTAGCATCGGCATGTGGGGCTTCATGCAAAACGAATTTAGACAACATAAATTTAGAAAACTTCTAGCTTGGGCCCTATCAAAATAAGCAGTTGGTACCTAGGAAGGAAAACACAATGCATAATACAATTATCCTTTCATATTTACCAAATACAATAAGAATTCAAGAAAAGTCTTCGTCCTTCAGGTATCGGTTCGATCAGCATGGGGCAGATTTCAGAGGGGCAAAGTTAAGGGCAAGTTTCCTTGCGGCAGCAAGGAGAAAGGGGCAAAAGTTTACTGCATGGGCAAGACGGGGCAAAATCAAAGTTAAAGTCTCTAGGGTGAGAACTCTTAAAGTCTCTTTCTCTGCGAAAGAGAAAAGGCATCAGAGGGTCGCTAAAATGGCTTCTTGAATCCAGCTTCAAAATGGCATCAAAGAAAAATGGCTCACTTCTCTTTGTCCGGTGGGTTTAAGTAAGAAACATTCCAAATCTTTCGGGGTCTTCCATTGGAGGGTTCATAGGATGGCTTCCTTTTGACCAATGAATAGTGTCTTTCTCCTAGTACTCATTTATGCATAAGGTGTCCTTGGAGCCTTGAAACACAAGTTGCAACAAAGTTTGCCAATTATTTCGGTATCAGTGCTTTTATTGTCTGCACCTGCAGAAACTGACCTTGCTTAAAAGGGATGAAACCAGCCTAGCACGAAACCTTGAGATAAGTGTATTAGTCATCTCAAGTGGAAAAATACAACCTTAAAGTAAAATAGTATGTCTTTGTTAATACAAGTGAAAACCACGTAGTTAAATTTGAGACCAGGCAACTAGGCCAAAGCCTCTGCTAAATTTAAGCTAAGCATATAACAGTTCCATCAAGGAAATCATAGAATACATTTATAATTATGACGGATTACTACATTGTCAATTCTTCAAGATTAATTAAGCTCGTTTATAATAATGGCGAACTACCCCGTGGGCACAATTTGCCACGTACATTATTTTTCTTTGCTCAAATCACACTAGCTTATACGATTTTGGTTTACGTGATATATTAATTTTTGCTAGACCTTCTTTTCTGCGTCATCAGTGGCGTGCACTGATTTTTTTGTGAGCTGCATGGGACCGGTGTGAACAGGCCCATTTGCAGTTGCAATGAACCCAAACACTTGAATTTAGGAGCATGAGAGCAACACCATGGGCCCTTGGCCTGAGAGACACCTATTGGGGATCAGGAATTTGCTGATGGGGAGCCTGTTATGTCCCTGAGGCTAGATCAGGAGGCCAGCAGACTAGCCCTTTGAGTCAGTCTGGGGTCCTTGGTTCAACATGTAGTTTCAGATCCAGTTCTTTTGACCAAGGCAAGAGGACAGCAGTCAGGAGGTCAGCACCACAGGTCAGCAGTTCCTTTTAGAGCAGCAGACCAGCAAAGTGGCAGTCTTTATAGCAGCACAACAGTCCTTTTTCCTGGTATAGTATACACAGGTCCAGAAGTATACTGAAGTGGTGGTGTTGGAGGTCCTTCTTTTATACACTGGTGCTCTGGAATTTAGAAGTTTCTAGACAGTGTTTTGGAAGTGCATAGAATTACCGACCCCCTTTGGTTTCAAGATGGTTGAAATGACAGGGTTGTTAAGCCCTTTGTTTGGAGACAGGAAACATCCTATTCAGATGTACATGATCCTGGGCTCAGCTCCTCCCTTCCATCCTGCCAGTGATGTCCCACCCAGCCACACCGAAGCTCCCATTTTATATGTCTGTCTAGGATCAATACACAAATCCCAACTGTCAACTACACCCAGTAATGTGACCAGAGACAGGCTGCAGGCACCAAATGGCAATGGCAAGAAAATGCCAACTTTCTAAAAGTGGCATTTTCAGAATAGAAATTTAAAATCCAACTTCACCATAAATTAGGATTTTAAATTAGGATTCCAGAGACACAAAACATGATCCGGTTATCTTTACCCATTTGGAAATTTTGGAAATTACACTTATAGAAGGTAATATGGCAACTCCAATGCTATCCTATGGGAGAGATAGGCATTGCAGTACTAAAAAATAGTTTTTCACTTCCAGTATATATATATAACTTAAAAGTACATATCCACTTGTTAAATACACTGCTCCTAGTCCTTGAGGCTGTCCAGGGTCTGTTTTAGGGGTGACTTATATGTATTAAAACAAACATTTTGGCTGAGCCAAAGGTTTTTTGCCAGGTTGAAATGGCAGTTCAAACTGCACACACATAGGCTCTGCAGTGGCATGTCTGAGACATGTTTAGAAAGCTATTTAAGTGGGTGGCACAATCAGTGCTGACTGTCAGGTCTCCTTCAGCCGAGGCATGTGTTAGTGCTGGCCGAGGCGAGACTTAAAGGAAGAACAACTTTGGTAGTTCTCCCTGTTAGTCATCGGTGGCATGTGTACATACGCAAGGTCAGGTGCATGAGTAAACGCTGGAGTTTATCTCAGAAATGGCAATTACAAATGCTGCATCTGAGGTAGGAAGGGTGCTAGGCATATAATGTTTTACAGCGTGTCTTGTCAGGCCATGTTTATTTGCCCCACTTCCTGCATGCCTTTCATTCCTCAACAACGCCCAGCAAGAATCCCTTCATGGGTATTTGTAGTCCCGGCTTCCTGCATGCATTTCCCAAATAAGTGACTACCAGCCTGAACACTTTCATGTGCCTTTGAGCCCTGGCTCACCGCATGCACTCCACCCTCATAAATGACTTTCCCAAAGGAAAAACCCTTGTCTACTTCTGAGTCTGGTTTCCCACATCCTTTTGTTTCTTTAAGCATGTTTCCTCTGGGAACTTCCTTCTGTGCTCTTCAAGTCCTACTCCTGGCATTCTTTACAACTCTCCTGAAATTTGGGAGTCCGATCTTGCCCCCTGCATTTGATAATGTCCTCTCCTGCCTCCAGCCTGGAGGAGATCATTGTTCATCAGAAAGGATTGTCATCTGACCCATTCATCACCAGCTCAGTGCACTGAGCCTGTGGCTCCTACAAACTTTATTGACTATTTCACACAACTGTGTTTCTGTTCTTATGGATTGTCAAACATCATTCTCCTCCCCAGACGGGGGAGAGAAAAAAGGATTTTGAACCTTCAATGATTTTGTAAGGAGTGAGTGATTCTGTCAAGGAACAATAGAAATCCTAATACTATGCTATCATAATTACTCTTTGTGATTATCTTAGGTATCACAGTGCCAGGGAACATGAGTCGTCAGATTGGGATAAGACCAAGCCAGGCCTGCCAATCCTGGAGCTTTGTCTTCTCTTCCTCCCTACCCTCTCCTTTCCTTATCTCAAGATGCACTTGGGTATATTCCTCAGACATCCTCGGTTTTCTACGGGTGTTGGAGACCCTTCATAGGAGCTATAGGGAGAAGTATCTTCAATCCTGCAGTTTCCTGGTTTCAGGCGAGTAGAAACTTGACACTGAAGACACACTAGTGATATTCAATTTACAGGCCCTGGGCACATGTAACACCACTTTAAGGGGGGTGTACAAGTAAATTGAATATGCCAACTACGTATAAAACAATTCTACATGTTTTAATGAGACAGCACAAATACTTTATCATTGGTACAGGGGCAAAGTGCACAGTGTCACAAGGACAACAAAACGAATTTAGCAAAAATAGGAAGAGTTAAGGCAAAATGTTTGTGATTGACCCTGCAAAGAGGGCCAAGGGCAAAATAATCTATGTAACACGGGGTCAGTCACTTGCCATCTAGACCTATTCATGGAACTGTGGTTCCCTTTAGGAAGGTAACTGCCCCAGTGTGCCTGTTTGGAGGTGACACTGCTCCAACTATTCCTGCCAAGTCATGCCATGGTGTGTGTCATCCAGTCCTAGCTTTTTGACAGCAACTTAATGATGTTAAAAAGGAAGCTAAGCCTCAGAATTCAAGTTCTTGATGACCATAAGCCAGCAGTGACTAATTTTGTCACACGTGGCATGACGCCACTTGGCACAATCTTGCTCACCAATACTACTATGAATGTTTGTGCTCAAATTGTCTAGACTTCGCTTTTGTTTTCCTAATACAGTCATTCCAATTTTTCTACCCTCAATGCCAGTTACTATATGCCATACCACACAGGTGTTTTTTTCACACCCTTATTAAGTTACAATGTGCAGTTTTATTTTCTTCATACTCACTCTGGTGCTTCTGATTTCCACTGTTGATGCCATCCTTTCCACACCATGCTCTAACCGGTTCAAGTTAGATTCACCTTTGACTCATCTTTGAAGACAACCTAAGTATTTGTCAATGTGTATTTAGGGGGCACGTTGACTCCCTGTTTCAGGCAGGTCACATGTCCCTGAGCCACATGGGTGTATGTGGGACTCATTGTTCAGTGAAGGCAAGATTGGTTATTGCTAGAAATCTATTTCTCTTTGTGCTAACAAATCCTGATTTGTGATGTAACTTGGTGTGGCACCTAGCACCAATCGTACAATCCCCGCTTCTGATTGAGGGTCATGAGAAACTGTTACATGTTTAAAGATTCCAAGACTTTTTGTAAGTGATCCACAGCTCCATCTGAAGGTGTAGCCAGGATTCATATGTTCACAAGGTGCCAGATAACGTTTTACTTTAAAAACTCAAGACTTGTCCAAGTTCCCAGCGAGGAATAGAGGACAGACCCATGATCCCTCGCTGATCTCTTTGCGTCTGTGCTCCTAAAAGATAAATTGATACTTGTAATCTGACCATAGGCCAACTGTTCGAGCAACAGCTGCACTCCTAAGCAAATATCCACAAATCCCAGGGTTCGTGTTTATGTGGGGATGAAGGCTACTATTCATATCTGATTATAGGATCTATCAATATATTCTGGTGTCAATTCACCCATACCTGTGTACTCGCCCCAAGCTCTAGTTTAAGCGGAAGCTGGTTCCATGTGCACGTGTATGTGAAAACATGTGCAACTTAAAATGTCTGTGTGTCAATGAGAGACAAAACATTATGAGGCATATTTACAAGAAAGTGGTGCATCAGCATTGATGCACCACATTTCTTGTGCCCCCCTCCCTGTGCTTTGCTGGACTAGCGCCAAATACCGTCAAAGATTCTGACACTACTGTTATGATGTGTGCCATGGTGCGATGTATTGTAAATATTGCACTACCTTGGTGTTGTTAGGGGGCTGCAGGACGACGCAAAGAAACTGGTGCTTCAGAGCCGATGTGCCAGTTCCTTGTAAATGTGTCTCTAAGGCCCATATTTATACTTTTTGACGCTAAACTGCGCTAACGCAGTTTAGCGTCAAAAAATTTAGCGCCGTCTAACGCCATTCTGAAGCGCCATGGGGGCGCTGTATTTATGGAATGGCGTTAGCCGGCGCTAGCAGACCGGCGCTGCCTGGTGTGCGTGGAAAAAAACCACGTAGACCAGGCAGCGCCGGCGTAGGGGGAAAATGGCGTTAGGGCGTCTTAAAATGGGGCAAGTCAGGTTGAGGCAAAAAAATCGCCTCAACCCGATTAGCGCCATTTTTTTCGACGCCCAGACGCCATTTAAATGACTCCTGTCTTAGTAAAGACAGGAGTCATGCCCCCTTGCCCAATGGCCATGCCCAGGGGACTTATGTCCCCTGGGCATGGTCATTGGGCATAGTGGCATGTAGGGGGGCACAAATAAGGCCCCCCTATGCCACCAAAAAATATTCAAAATATAAAAAATTATACTTACCTGAACTTACCTGAATGTCCCTGGGGTGGGCCCCTCCATCCTTGGGTGTCCTCCTGGAGTGGGCAGGGGTGGCAGGGGGGGTCCCTGGGGGCAGGGGAGGGCACCTGTGGGCTCATTTTGAGCCCACAGGCCCCTTAACGCCTACCCTGACCCAGGCGTTAAATAGTGGCGCAAATGCGGGGTTTTTTGACCCGCCAACTCCCTGGCGTAATTTTTGCCCGGGAGTATAAATACGACGCATTTGCGTCGCCGTCATTTTTTTAGACGGGAACGCCTTCCTTGCATCTCATTAACGCAAGGAAGGCGTTCACGCAAAAAAATGACGCTATTTGCCCATACTTTGGCGCTAGACGCGTCTAACGCCAAAGTTTAAATATGGCGTTAGTTTTGCGCCGAATTTGCGTCGAAAAAAACGACGCTAATTCGGCGCAAACGGAGTATAAATACGGGCCTAAGTTTCTTGCTAAACCTGTGTATGGCAAAGCCCAAGCCTATGGATTAGTTAGCATATCAGTAATAGAAAAGTGGTTTATTGAGTTCAGTTGCCCATTTACACACTCTAAATTAGATAGTCTCGGGGAAATACCATCTAACAAGCAAGGTAAACATGTTTTGCTATTTAAAGTGGAGTTTTATAAATAGGTGGTCTGAAATACGACCCGCATGTGGGCATGAACAATGTCGGGAGTATAATACATGCTTCATATTTACTAAATTCCTAATGAACAGGGATATTTCCATTCTCTAATTTAAACATAAACCTTAACCCATCCTCGTTCCCAGTTGGGTCAAAGCATGGTCTAAACATAAGCCATGCCACTGAGCATTTTATTTATTATCTGGACTAGCACCAAAAGCACTTTCTCAGCTTTTACATTTTTTGATAATATTAGAAACGTGGGATTGGGCACTACATAACATATCATGCTGTCTTAAATTGGGGCTTCAAAGCAAAATTAGAACTGTCTGCATTGTAGCATATATCTGTAATCACAATAAGGCCCTGGTTTATACTTTTGGTGCAAAACTGCACTAATGCAGTTTTGCACCAAAAAGTTTAGCACCGGCTTGCACCATTTCTGTGCACAAGCCGATCACCATATTTATGGAATGGTGCAAGCCGGTGCAAAGGGTGGGCTAGCGTAAAAAGAATTGAAGCTAGTCGGGTGGGGCTGGCAGCATGGAAGAAGGGTGTTTTGCACCAAAAAATGACATTAGGCAGGTTAAAGTAAAAGAAAACGACTCTAACTTGCCTAGTGTCACTTTCTGGTGCAAAAACATCCATACCACATGACTCCTGTCTTAGAAAAGACAGGAGCCATGCCCACCACCCCAGTGGCCAACATAGGGGGCCAGGGTCCCCTGGGCATAGGCATTACACCCAGTGCCATGTAGGGGGGCCCATTTCAGGGTCCGCAATGGCACTCTAAAAAAAATACTTACATATACTTACCTGGGATGGGGTCCCCCATCCTCCGCTGTCCCTCTGGTGTGGGTGGGGGTGTCCCTGGGGCGTAGGGAGGGCACCTGTGGGCTTATTCCCTTATTCCATGGGGTGTAAATATGGCACTAAGGCCATAGAGTCATTTTTTGCATGGGAACACCTACTTTGCATCTCATTGACGCAAAGTAGGTTTCCGCATCCAAAAACTGACTTTAACTCCATGAATTTGGTGCTAGACGGGTCTAGTATAAATATGGAGTTTGGTTTGCACTGAATTTGCGTAAAAAAAAATGATGCAAATTCGGCGCAAAACAAGTATAAATATGCCCCTTAGAATGTTTTGGTTGTGAACTTGAGAACAACTACAGTTACTTTTGTTAAGTTCCTCCAACACACAGATAAAGATGTATGGAAGAAGGATTCTGCATGTACTAACTGCTAGCATAGAGAACAGGTCAAATTCTAAGCGAAGATCCCGAAACACTGCAAGCTATGGCATTTTTAGGAAGCTTTAAAGCCACTATTCCCGACCAATCAAACTAAAGACCAATGTCAAGCAGACACCCTTGAGTACAGTGCAACTGGGAAAATCTTTATACCATGGGGTCTCTCCAGAGGCGAGGTTCACAGTTTCCCCCAAACTCTAATTCAGTGGTTCCCAACCTTTTGACTTCTGTGGACCCCCACTTTATTATTACTGGAACCCAGAGACCCCCACTGAATCATTATTGGAATCCGGGGACCCCCCCCACTGAGTCATTACCGAAAGCTGGGGACCTAGGGCCAGATGTAGCAAGGTCCGAATTTGCGATTCGGAAATAAATATTAATGAGGTGGTCGCATTTTGCGACCCCATAGCGAGTCCCTGCACTCACAGGGATGGTGGCCTGCTGAAGTCAGCAGACCTCCATGTTTGTGACTGCTTTTTCAATAAAGCAGTTTTTATAATTTTATTTTGCAGCCCGTTTTCCTTAAAGGAAAACAAGTTGCAAAATAAAAAAAATAACGAAACCATTTGGTTTCGTTTTTCCAGTGTAGGCAGTGGTCCATTGTACCACTGCCTGCTCTGAAAAAACCTTTTTGCCCACATTCACAAAGGGGAAGAGGTCCCATGGGGACCCCTTCCCTTTTGGGAATGAGTTACCACCAGTGTGATACTGGTGGTAACTGCGAATTGCTTTGCGACCGCATTCGTGGTCACAAAGAAATTCTGCATTGTGATGCGAGTCACAAATAGGAAGGGAAGACCCCTTCCTATTTGCAAGTTACATTCACAATTTGCGGGTCGGTACCGACTCGCAAATTGTGAATGTGCATCGCAGAAGGCTGTTTGCATGGCGCAAACTGCGATTTTCGCAGTTTGCACCATGCAAACGGCTTCCTACATCTGGCCCTTAATCTGCTAATATTATTTAATTTTCTGAACAGTCACTAACTCCCTGAAGAGGCTTCACGGACCCCCAGGGTTCCCAGGACCACAGTTTCGGAACCACTGCTCTAATCAAATTGAGGTAGGTTACACCTAATTGTTTTGCTATTAAACCAGCACCATCCCAGTACGAAATTCAGCTACGTTATGTGTTTAGCAGCAATCCTGGATATTGGTACAACTCATCAATTTCAAATATTCGTCCACCTAAATACCACTTTAGCGATATTCTTATAACCTAGAATATGATTCTGGAGTTTTGCTGTATTATGAGACAGTTGCTAATGTCGTACATATTTAATACTCTAAACTAGCACTGTATTCTATTGAAGATCACTAAATTGTACTTATATGAGGTGCACCCTTTGGCCGCATCTTATGGCAAGCCAGCCAAGTATTTTTTTTCGAGAAGGAGACAGGCACAATCCTTATTTGAGGGTATTTCGAACTCCAGTTTTCTAAATTGAGGAGATTACATCTGTCCGGTTAACGCTATTTGAAGTTCTTGTATGAAGCCTCTCTTCACACATACAGTGTTGATTAATATTACTGTTTCCAAAAATTCTTGGGTTGGTGGTTAGGTCTCAACTTTTTTACTAAAGCCCTGATAATATTCATAGAGACTGAGGGGCATATTTATGGGGATGTGATGCACTACTGGGCAGCAAGGAACCTTGATGCGCTGCGTAGCGTGACAGGAAAAGGGCAGGAATTTGACATATTTAAGGCAATGCAGAACATTCCTGCCTTTTTCCCTACACTCGCACCCTTTTTGCAGCCTAGCTCCAATGCAGGCACCCTTGCACAATTGTGCAATGGCACCTCAATCAGCATGGATGATTGTTTCTGTGCAGGAAGGGACACCTTCCTACACAAAAACAATCCTGAGAGGCATATTCCTCTATAGGTGCTGAAGAATGCAGCACACGTAGAAAGAGGAAGTAACAAGGAGCCTTGTTGTGCCTCTTCAGGTAAGGCATATCTTTTTGGCACATTCCCAGGTATACCAGTTCTGGTAAATCTGGGAATGTGTCAAACACCATGGAAGCTATGTGAAAACACTCATGCACTACCCATGGAATGGCCCCCTTGTGCAGAGTAAGGCAGTACTGCGTTGCTTTAATCCAAATTTATGGAGCTACTCAGGCCCACGCTAATTGGTCTTGTGGGGCTTCACAAATCTCATTACAGTTGTGTCATGTATGTACCACATGGTGTAGTGCAAGCGTGATGCAGCTAGCCTCATAAATAGGTCCCTGAGTGTTTATGATAAAAATCAAGTGTGGGCAGAAAGGAAGTGAGTTCCAACGAACATTTGGTGCCTGTTTTTGATGGACTGGATTTAAATTTGGAACTTTTATGGCTGAAAATTGACACAAAACTTCAAGGATAAAACTGTGATTTGAGGTTTATCAAGCTACTAAACTGTGGACATCTGGATGATACTACAGAGGTAAGCTGGTATTGAAAAGTAACATTTTTTAAATGTATATGGAGAAAACTCAAATGTTAATTTTCCAGTCAGAATTTTTCTGTAATAAAATAGCTTTTCTGAAATGTGCAAACTAGCTATCACGAGTGCCTCAGGATCCTGAGAACAGACAAAATGGAAATTGCCCACTCAACAAGCACTACCTACAGTGCTGTAAGCAAGCTACTCTTGCACTAAATGCACTTTGAACCCTGTGAAGAGCATGAGGCACAATCTAAGTCCAACTAAAATATAATACAGTGCAAACGTTGACAGCTGTACATTGTAATCTGACCATCAGTTATAAGAAGCAA
The DNA here is from genome assembly GCF_031143425.1 of Pleurodeles waltl. NCBI lineage: Eukaryota > Metazoa > Chordata > Amphibia > Caudata > Salamandridae > Pleurodeles > Pleurodeles waltl. The sequence goes on from NC_090445.1 coordinate 1,626,916,370, forward strand.
CAGGTCAGATCACCGCTCAGTGAAAAGGTAAAAATTGTGCCAAAATTGTCCCATTTACTAAGCAAAGAAAAAGCCTTTGTATTTCCTCTTCTAGAATGTTTTAGGCAGGGCATTCTAGAAGAGGAAATGAAAAGATGCTGCACTATCGCACAATTACGGACCATAATCACCTGGTCATCTTGTGAACTTTACTGAGATGGAATTTACACATGACTTTTGCCTCACTGGATGGTTGTATGTCCAAATATTTTTTAGAAAATACTGTGCTATCACCCTAATGTGGGACAAATAATGAGAACCAAAATATTGAGAAGCTATGTGTATATAATTAAGCTTATATTCTTAACTCCACATCTCTGTAACTTGAAAACATATAAATTGTCAAAATGCATGTATCTGGATTTGGTAACGTAATACTACGCGTATTGATATATTCTTTCTTAGTAGATGTTTTTGCTGTCCATGTTTTTCCCATGATGTTATGGTTGCACAATGCTTTTGCTTCTCATTGGCCACAACTTCATTTGTTTTCATTTCCTCCTGCTTTTTCTGTCCATGCTGTGGAGCTTGGGTGAAGTACACCTTCTGGTCACTGACCTTTGGCAACTGGCTAATGTTCTTCCACTGGCTACTCGACTCCTCAGGTACTTTAAAAAAAAATATTTACGAACAAGCACTCCATCTGCTCTCCTGCCCTTCTCACACTCTTGGTTGTTGGTTATATTTGTAGACATGCACCTCCGTACTTGTGGACTCTGGTGGGGCCTAAACTCTGTTGCTTGATTGGTGGTGTTGGCAGCTGTGCTTGTGTTGTTAGGAAATGCCAGCTATATGCTGAGCATGCGTGATATTTCCAAGACCAAGGTGTGGGCTCCAAGAAAGCACTTATTAAGGTGCACCCTTCCAGATTTGATTGTAAGAATTGCAGGTTAAATCATGGAATGAGAGTGCATGGTGCTTGCCCAGCTTCTTCAGGGGGCTTTCTGTGACTTCAAGCGTAAATCATGTGCTGAATGTGAGCTAAGACTTCCCTGTGGCTGTGAGACCCAGGGTCCCAGTTGTAGATCACGTGTCTGCCATGGTAGCAAGAGCTTCCGGGCCTGGCTTTGTTCAAACAATGTAGTCCACGTGAACACAGGAGTACACTGCTGGTAGTCATGGGGGTGTCACTTTGGTCAGTAGACTCCTAACTCCTAACTCCTAACATCCCTGTCTATTGTTATTGCACAAATACCACTTCAGGCAACGACCATAACTCAAGGAATGCTGTCACACTGGAGATTTATTGCCCAAAATTGTGATATGACAATGAATTGCTGATTTCAATCCAGGATAAACAAAGGAATGTTGCTCGCTAATGTAATTTTCTCGTCACCAAATTCTTTGTTGCATGACTGACCAATATCAAATGATACAGTTCAGACAAGACTTAACCAGCTCCGGCCATCGCATGCCCCCATACAATGGTCAAAATATACCAGCAGATGAAACCAACAATCACCAGCAGATGTAACCAATCACCTTTGTACCAGTAATATACTACTCTTTACAAGTAAACACATAGCAGTCATTCTGTTCAATCAGAAACACGTTTCTAGGTGAAAATACAGACTGCAGCAACGATGAGTCCACTGGTTGCAGACAAAACCTGGATCATAACACCAGAAAAAACAGCAACATAACACCGATGACGTCTGATGACGCAGAAATAGAGGGTCCTACATATATTCATATATCATGTAACCAAAATCGTATAATGTAGTGTGATTTTAGTAAAGAAAATAATGTACGGGGGAAATTGTGCCCTCGGGGTAGTTCGCCAATATTATGAACGTGCTTTATTAATCATGAAGAATTGAAAATTGTAGTAATCCATCATAATTGCAAATGTGTGCCATGATTTCTTATTCAAACTGTTCGTGCTTAGCTTAAATTTAGTAGAGGCTTTGGCCTAGTCGCCTGGTCTCAAATTCTAACTGCGTGGCTTTTCCTTGAACTAATGTAAGATATATTCTTGCTTAAAGTTGTATTTTTCCAGTATAGATGACTAATACACTTATCTCCATGGTTTCGTACTAGGCCGGTTTCATCCCCTCTGATCCAAGGTCAGTCTGCAGGTGCGGACAATGAGGGTACAGATATCAAAATAATTGGCAAACCTTGTTACAACTTGTGTTCCAAGGCTCCAAGGACAATGTATGCATAAAAGAGTACTAGTAGAAAGAAATTTTTTATTGGTCAATTTGAAGCTACCCTATGAACCCTCCAATGGAAGACCCTGCAGAATTTGGAATGTTTCTTACTTAAACCTACTGGGCAAAGAGAAGTCAGCCATTTTCCTTGATGCCATCTTTGAAGCCAAACGCCAGACGCCATCTTAGACGACATCTTGATGCCCTTTTCTCTATTACTAAGAAAGAGACTTTTGAGAATTCTCACCCTAGAGATTTTAACTTTAATTTGTTCCCGTCTTGCCCATGCAGTAATTTTGCCCCATTCTCCTTGCTGCTGCAAGGAAACTTGCCCTTAACTTTGTCCCTTCGAAATTCTGCCCCATGCTGATCGAACCGGTACCTGAAGGACAAAGACTTTCTTGAATGCTGAATGTAATTGGTAATTATGAAAGGATAATTGTATTATGCATTGTGTTTTTTTTCCTTTTAGGTACCAACTGCTATTTTGATAGGGTCCAAGCTAGAAGTTTTCCAAATTTGTGTTGACTAAATTCGTTTTGCATGCAGCTCCACATGCCAATGCTAAAATTAGAGGTTAGTCGAGGTATGAACTTGATGCACCATGTTGAATTGAAATCTTGTCATGCTGACCGATGTATAAAAATAGTCAAATTCAGTTGCTTATATTAGTGATTTGTATTGCCATAACTGAATGTACTATCATTCAGATATTTCATAGATTGCGTTTCTTCCGCCGTTATGGACAGCTAGAAATGTTCGTATTCATATATCATTTAGTTTTGAGACTTATATACATTGTGCTAGCTTTGTTAATATAGGGAAATAAATTCACTAACTTTTAATAAACCAGTGTGGTTATTCATAACTGAAAGGTCATGGTGCGTCGAAATACCAACTGTTATTGATTCCTAATGTGGTATCTCAATCTATTAAGTGAGTATTGGCTATTGCGTACAACAGTTATTGATTATTGATTTAAATAACCCGACTATTCGAGGATGAGGAGAGCCCAACTCGGCTAAAAGGTTCACCGACCTCCAACGTGTCCAGGCACAGGTAATTTATAAGGGCTGGATGCGCTATCACGTCTTCACTGAGCCCTGTCTACTGACTGACATGGAGAACACTGGTACCAATCAGTAGGAAACCTAGAATTGTTTGATATTCCTGATAAAATAGTTCTTGGGCATCTTTCTTTTCAGGCTCCAATAACAACATTATAGGGATCTGGCTGCACTTCGGCCTTGCTCTTCTTTATCATGCATCAGATTTCCTGCATGACATTGTAGCTTCACAACGCACCTGCTAATTGGTGTCGGATGCCTGTAACATGGTTTCACAACTATAGAATTTTTGCACACACGCACACACACACATACACCATATGAAAAGAAAACTTGTTAAAGATACGTTAGCTCTGCACATAGGTTATTTCTGTAATTTACAATTCTACATTTATTAAAATCAAATACACTCATATCAGAAATGAAATATTAGAAGTGAAACTGAAGTGCCGTATTCATACCTCAACAAGTAGCTCATAAAATGTTAATTAGTTGCTATACCATATAAAATATCTGCTATCTGCAGTTCGTAATACATTTGGAAGAAGTGGTAAGAATAATACGCTCCATGTTAGTATTTTTAGTCAACCCAATCCATGGAACGTATGCAACATGTAAAAAAAAACATTGACAAAGCCAATAGTTTCTGCATAGGTGAAACCTATTGGCTTTGCCAATGCTTGTTCTGTCTGTGTCTCTTCCCATCCCTTTCCCTTCCTTCCTCTGCTCATATTTTTCACATTATTTATTTTTTCTCTGTTTCATTTTGAAAATCACAATTTCTTACCTTAGATATATCTGACACCTTCTCCATGCTCTACCCTCACCTACACTTTGAGGTCTATCCTTCTCGTTCACAGCTTTCCTCCCAATTATTTTGTTTGTCAGGACCCAGAAGAATTTCCCCTTTATGTTGTTTCTAAATGAATGACTTGCATTATTCTGCTGCTGATGTGAGGGGCGATTTTGTATGTGCCATTAAAAGGTTCGTGGTAATACAGTGTCTTCCTCACTCTTTTCCCGTCCTCAGCTTTTAGTTTTCTTTTTTTATTATTATTTAATTACTATTTGTGATAGCCCAGAGGCTAAGCACTGCTACTAAGCTGCCTGTTTTTTGCAATTGTTCCGAATCCAGAGCCGTCATACCTCTGTATCACCTCCAGCTCCCCACAGGCCCAGCAGCTGCATATTGCTGACGGGCTGTCCACTTCTTTTAATTTGCATGACATTCCTCGCGGTGTGTGGTCTTTATGGTAGCATTAAAAAAGGCAGTCAGGCATCTTGGAATAGTAAGTGGAAGTAAACAAAAATCCAAAATAGCAACCAGTGAATCAGAATACATGAACATACAAGTGCACAAATGAATGAGCATCTTGGAGCACTTTTTCTTCATTATAAAAAACATTCCAAGAAGGATGCCCACACATGTGCATGGGTCTTCACACAATCGGCAGCCATTTTTAAACGGTTTTTATCTTAAACCAAAATCAAAAGCATTCCAAAATGGCTTCGACTGTGTTCAGGTATTCACCAGTGGCCATGTTAGAATGTATTCTTTTTTTTAATTTACTTTAGTTGATGCAAACAAATGGCAAAGCCAATAGCTTCATTATAAAACGCATAAAAGCTGGGACTTAGTGGCTTTGTAATGCTTGCTAATGCTTCTTTTCAGTCATACCTGATTGCATCTTCTGTCACCTCCCTTGCTATTGTATTTTTTACTTCACATTCTCTCCCACCCTTTTCAAGTAAAAGCCCTGTTTTCATCTTTCTTTTACTATCGTAGTGTATGTCGTTTGACCAAAATGCCAGAGAAAGCAGAAATATATGACATTAGGTACCACTGACCCCCCCCGCCCCCCACCCCTCCCAAAATCAAAATATTGACCATTTGTCTCACCTTTAGACACAGAAAACAACCCTCGTTATCCTTTGGAGAAGGAGAAAGATTGGACCCAGAGTATAGCTTACATTCGGTTCCTACTATTGCACTGCTGTCCTTTCAAGCCACTGGTAGCAAGGGAACCGCAACTGTGTAGAAAACAAAATCCGGGCAGCGCCTTCTCCCCCTAACCAATATATGTACCTTCACCCCTTCAGTTGCCTGCTATCCTGTGTTCTATCTCACATCTTCCCTTATCAGTCCATTCCCGTGCTCCTCTTCTTCTCTCCAGTCTCCTTTCCACTTTCAGTTTCCCGCTCCCCCCATCCATGTTCCCCGTATCTTTGTCACTTTCTGCCATTTCCTTTTTCGCTATCGTTCTTGTCTAATTTGCTCCATTCTGTCTCTCAAATATGCAGCATAATGCCTTTCCCTCATCTACCAGTCTACCCCCTCTCCCTTTGCCTACCTCTCCCACTCCCCTCTTTCCACCCTGCGCTCACTAATGTAATTCCTCCTCTGCACACATCCTGACGTGCAGCTATTCTGTATTCAGCACCCAGCGTTAAGAGAGTTCATTAAATCCAGTAAAAATGTATTAAAGTTGACAGCAAATAGTAAGTAATGGAGAAAAGTCTTAACTGCTTCCAGATACCATGTAATGCCCTAAATATTGCTCTTTTAAACAGTGGGCAGTCCTGGATCTTCTTATCCTGAAAAAACAGTGGAAAGACCAGGGCTCAGCACACGGTCTGGACCACTTTCCCCTGGGAAGGTACTTGGCCTCGAATCTTAGGCATGCATTATATTATTAAACAGATGAAAAATGCATTTAGCTATAAATATAATTAAACAACGCGCCAGGCCACACACCACCGAGGGAAATCACAGTCATTACCCGTACATTTAAACTCATAAAAATGTTGAGGATCCAGATGCAACATTATTGAAGGAATATATAAAACGTATACGGCTTAATTCAATTCGAGTTTCACAATTCATGTGATTTATCCCTCAATTTTCTAAGCCACAAATTCATTAATTCCTCCCCACGCATTGATTTAATTATTCTGATGAATCGCACTGCTGCATGAATGCTGCACTCCAGCTCACGTTATTACAAAACGCTCCATAATCAATTTCTTCATTACACCCTGATGGAAATACACAATTACACAACAAAATCGATGCTGTTTCTTCCGCTAAAAGGGTTTTTAATCTGTCACCACCTCTTTGTGTTTTTTTTTCAAACATGGAGCATTTTTAGAGGGTGTAACCATACACGGAGGTTCAGTTTTCATTTACATGTCTAGTCGGATTGGATTTCAGCCATTATTGCCAGTTATAAGATATCAATCCCCACAAACTCCCTTCTCATTAGATCATATAACCTTGTGAGACATCCAGAGTACTCCTCTCTTGCCTCTTAAATTCTCATCAGCAGTTCCTAGGTGCCCCGCTTTGCCCCTTTCTTCAGAAAAGGATACCTTCCCACTATGGATCACAGTCTCGATCTATTTTTTATGTCTTTTGTGCTCCTTAAAGCCCTACAATTAATTCCTTGGTAATTGGGACCTCGTGAATAAATTCATAGAGAAGACAATATATTTGAACATCTTGTAAAGAACGCCTTGAAATTCACCTTGTGATATTGTCCCCCCACATAAAACACTGACCATTCAGATAAAGGATTCTCTCTCTAACCTTCTCAGAAATATCCTGCACTGGATCAGTCTGCTTACCCAATTATCTCGGATTATGTTTCTATCACAGTGTTTTTTCCAAGCAAGCTTGTGGTGGTCGAAGGTAGAAGAGAAAACTAGAAGGGTGATGGATTAAAGAAGGAGAGTAAATAAAGGGAGAAGAAAGAGAGGTAGATCAATACCAGAAAAGAGGTATGTGGAGAAGTTCAAAGGAAGTGAATTCATTGGAGGATGGGTCACTCAAGAAAGGGGTAAAGTATGATGATAACAGTGGCAATTATTCTCACCACCAATGCAAGGATCGAGCTTGAGAGCCCGCCAAAATCTTCATGTGTTCGACCTGGCCCTTTTTGTAGGGTTATCCCCAAACCTTTTGCCTTCCTCCTCCTGTTTTTTGGACCCTCTTTTTCTTGGCTCTAGGAATCTGGGCACTTTATCACTGCTGATCAGTGCTAAAGTGCATGAGCTCTCCCTTCTAATCTTGATATGATTGGCTTACACCTGATTGGCACATTTAGGGGCATATTTAAGAGCCACTAAAGCCACCAGAGCGTCACTTTTCGTGACACTCTGGTGGTGCTATGCCCTGCACTGTATTTACAAAGTGGCGTTAAGCCACTTTTTGTGGCTTAACACCACCTTGTAAATACAGCCCCTTCACATACAGCACTTTGCATAGAAGGGGCGTGCAATTGGTGTTGCTGTGGGCATGCCACAGCAACACCGATTGCATTTTGACGCTGCCCCAGATTTACAATTTTTCAGAAACCTGAGACAGCAACAAAATCTAACACCACCCCAGGGGTGGCATTAGCAGGGTGCAAAAAGGATAAATATTTTTTTTCGCCTCGTTTATTTGCTCTATTTTTGCATTCTGCAGCACACATAGGAAGAGCAAATCAGCATTTAAGATTGTTTTTGTGCAGGAAGGTGTCCCTTCCTACACAAAAACAATCTCCCCCTCAATGCAGCCATCCTTGCACCATGGCTCAAGGGTGGCTGCATTGGCGCTCTGCTGCCAATTTAGTGGCGGCAGAGGGGACAACACAGGGGTGCGCCATATTCAATTAAATACGGCGCATTCCAGCGTTGTGAAAATGACAGAGCGCAGAGCTGCCAATTTTAGTGCAGCGTCGCGCTCCATCATTTTCTGTTAAGTATGGGCCTTAATTTACCTGTATGTCTCTTTTATAGTGGTAACCCTCATACTCAGTGTTGGTAAATTAAATGCTACCAGTGGGCCTGCAGCACAGCTTGTGCCACCCACAGAAGTAGCCTTTGTAACCTGTCTCAAGCCTGCCACTGCAAGGTCTGCCTGTGCAGTTTACTGTCATATTGGCTTGGCAACCACATTTTACTTGCCAGGCCTGGAACTCCCCTTTTACACCATATATAGGTCACCCGTAAGGTACTCCCTAGGTAGCCCTATGGGCAGGATGCTGTGTGGCCTGTCCTGATAGTGAGAAAATTACCTATTTGGTTTCTCACTGCTGTGAGTACTGACCCTCTCATAGGTTTGCATTAGGATTGCCCTTGCATATGTCTAAGTGGCATTTTCTGATCTATGAGGAGTGGCGTGGCCATGTTTTGCATGTTTGGAATGGTACTGAGAAATCCTGCTTATTGATTTAGGTGGATTTTTGATCACCATTGTAGAAATGTCACTTATAGAAAGTGGGCATTTCACTGTGCTTATGACTTTTCTACTATGCAATCTGACTCCAACCCATGTCTAGGGTAGAGTGACAGCTGGTCTTTGTGCCTAATTTCCAGACAGCAATTACACAGGGAGGGTGGAGGTGTAACAGCATTTCATCTGCATACTGAATGGGCTTCCTGGGATGGAAGAGGGAAAGGTGGGGCACACTTACATTTGTATAGGCTGTGTTCTGCCCTCACACAAAGGGCTTGTTTACCCCCTAATGATGTCTGGAGCCAGGGATAGGGTTGAAGGAGGGTGTTGTGCACTTCTAAAGGTCATTTGAAGTGACCTCTGAGATCAAAGACAAAATGAGTACAGGGGTTGTGCCCCATGTTTTTAGACACTGCATGGATTTGGCACCAGATGCTGATGGAAGGGACTGTGATCGCCATTGGGATTGCTTTGCTGATCTTTGGCCTGTTAGGTCACTAGATGGACTGCCACTGAATTGCCAGGACCCTTTGTGCAGGTCTGCTCACACCCTACCTTGGGGTTCCAGGGATCTCCCAGAGGCCAGCATTGGACTGCCCAGTTACAAAATGCTGCCCTTGGCCCTGCTATTACACTGCTGGGTGAGCACTATAATTTTCATGGGGGCCTGATGAGTACTCTACTCTGGGCTGGAACCTTCTGCCACATAGCACCTGGTGAGTGCTGCTGAGAGCGCTCACGCTGAGTCGTCTTCCCCCTACGAAGGGGGGGCTGGAAAGGAGGAGATCGGCCTTGGGTCACACGGCACAGGAGGACCTCAGCAAGCATCCTTTGATTAGAGCACGGACGAAGTACGCACAGCTGGTGCCCCCAGAGCTCATGCGGGCGCCAGCCTTGGTGCATTCAACACCGCGACCTGGCCGACACGAGGAGAGGAGCCAGCCTACGGCTGAAAGGCTCCCCATGCTAGGCCGTCCTAAAAGGAGAAAGGTAGTGACTCAGGAGGCCCTGAAGGGCTCCGGGCATGCTACCAGTGTAAGGCGTTGTGAAGAGAAGATATCAGCTGTGCTGCACGAACACAGGTAGCTGCCGTGCAGCCCCTCTTGAGTCCTTATACAGGGAAGCCCACTGAGGGCTTCCCCCTTCATTCATTTACTGGGGACACCCCTGGTAGGTAGGTATTTCTGGTGGTAGCAACTCTCATGAGAGGCGCGAGGTCGCTCTCCTTTTACAAAGCTCAATCCGTATTTCCTCTAGTGAAGGGGAAACTTTAGTGGCCGATGTTCCCACCGCAGGGAGCTCAGGAGTGATCTCCCTGACAGCGTGGGGGGGTATGTCTTTCCCCCACCGTAGAAGCATACCTTTGGGGACACGTGCCCCTGGCTTGCAGGTCAAGCAGAAGAACCTTAACAGAGGTCCTGTGCCTGCCAAGCTCCTTTTGTTTGCTGCATTTACGATAATAGGAGTGCAGGAGCTCCTGGTCCCAACCCACCGTACAAATTTATAAAAGAAGCGCCGATGTGCTGCAACCTTTGTGTAAAAGGTGTTGTTGGTGATTCCAGAAGTAGTTGCCTTTCACTATGATATTTTTGCCCTCATTTTGTATATTGCATTGTTCATGACCTGACTATTTATATGTCATGCTTGCCATGTTGGGATGACAGACATATTTTCGGGATCTGTCTTGTATGCACGGGAGGCTGTGTTTGCTGACATATGCAGCTTGGGAATGCTTCTGGTATTTGCATTCATGATGATAATGGTTTGACCACTGCATGCTTAGCGGAGTAATACTGATTTATGTTGTTTTTTATCTAATGATTTTTATGCAATACATTTTATTTTTATTTAACTTGTTGCAAAGTCTCTTTTCTTGTGAATGTATTCTGTCACTGGGTTGTATGTGTTGTGAATATGCTTTACACATTGCTTCTGGGATAAGCCTGACTGCAAGCATCTGTATATTTAACTGGCACCGGACACAGTGTTCCCCTGGAGAATACAGATACCACTGGTGCAGTGTACGGGCATCCCCATGGACAACCTGGCTTCCATTGTTCATGTAGTCAGCATGCGAACTGTGGGGAGGCGGCAAGTGTTGCATATTGCATGGGTTTCCATTATCAGAAGGGATCCATTGCCATTTAGCATTCAAGCAGAACATCTGAAACAAAACAACTCGTCACAGGCCTTTTTCTTGAGAATGTGTGCTATAGAACCTTACACATGGCAGAAGAGCGCTACCCAAATGCTTATAGCATAACATGACATAACATATCAACAAATTGACATGCTGTAGATTACAGGCACAAAGTATGTAAACATAAAAAGACCGCCTTCCCAACGTATCACAGTTCTGCGTCATTAGTGGTATAACTCCTGGCAGATATCAAAAGCAACTCAAGTTCCGTGTTTAAACATGAACGTAATTGTTTTGAAATCAATACCTTCCCCTTGTTGAAAGGAAGAAAAGGTTCAAGCTGCATGTGCCACAGGATCATAGGGCTAGCATAAAAGCAATAGCATCAGCCCGTGGCTTTTGTTTCCACATTTCAGGAAAAACTTTACATGCAATGGATTAGCTGGGCATCTTCCTTTAGCACCCTGCCAATAAACAGTGTCAGTTTTAAAGGAATGGAGACAAAAAAACACACTCCCCCTTTTACATGGTGTAACCGGGCGTCTACTTCCACGGTTACGCATAATCGCCCCGAGCCGACTAGCCCATACCCCCTGGGTACTCGAGAGAGGAGCGGCATTGCGGAAATGCCATCAGACGCGGAGTTCCCGAGCAGAGAGACTGAATTAGAAGTAGGACGCCGTACTGAGACGTCAGAGAAGCCGGAAGGAGACCTGCCAATGAAGACCGCGGAGAGGAAGACGCCAGGAGAACCACGAGAGCCGAGAGTTGGAGAATCAGAGAGAAGGAAGCCACCAACGAGAACCAGAGGAAGCTGGAGGCCGGCGAGCCACTGTACGAGGTGCCGAAGACCTCCAGGGAGACGCTGGGGAAACACAGAGAAAGCCGCCACGTCCCAGGAGGGGTGTGGCAGTCTCAGGTACGATCGTACCTCAAGTTTTATTTCTTACCTGAGTGGTTACCGGGCGGGAGGAAGTCTACTGTGGCTGAAGGGAGGACTGGGGAGAGGTGCTGTAAGGAAGGAGAGGTGTTTTGAGGAAATAAAAACGATTAACCCACGGACAACTGGTTTAAAAAACCATCCAGCTATAAAAAGTTAGTAAGAAAGAGAGAGAGAGAGAGTGTTGGAAAATGGGTTATTGGTAAGGGCAGGTAGGTACCTACACCTAGCAACAAGCCACTAACCTCCACCTAGGTACAGTTAGGTCTCAGTAAATTAATCCCAGCTCAACCCTTGGTAGCTTGGCAACGTGTAAAGCATTCAAATATCACAAAACAGTAATCAAATAAAACACAGGAAACAGTTTAAAAATCCAAAACCAATTTATAAAAATAGTTTATATTTTTATCTTTAAAATGACACAAAAACGATTAAAATCGTTTCAGGGGAACCGGAGATATGAATTTTTAAAGAATTACTATTTTTCTAGCGCTTAGAAACAAAAAGCGCCAATCGGGTCATCTGGTTGCACCAGGACCGGGGCAAAGTCAAAGTTTCAGGCCGACCGCGATGGAGCCCTGCTCGGCTACAGGTCGCGGGAGGCCTCGGTTAAAAAGTTACCTTCTGACTTAGTCTTTATTTTGAAGTTTTTCTTCACCGGGACGAACCTGCCAGTTGAATCCGACCTCCTGGAGCCCTTGTCCGGATACGCGATGTGGGTTTCCTCGGTGGAGACTTTTACCTTCGGACTTAGTCGTTTTTTCGAGATGAAAATCCTTCGACCGGGGTAAACCTGGATCTTGATCCGACGTCCATGGAGCCCTTCTCGGATACCATGGCTGGGAGGTCCCGGTCAACTTTTTACCTTCGGACTTAGTCTCTTTTTTGGATGTTTTTCTTTACCGGGACGAACCACGAAGTCAGGCCGGGTCGCGGTTGAGGCAAGCCGGCTAGAATTTCCGCGGCGGGTCGGTCCCTCTCTGGAGCTTTTTTCCAAAAATTCTCAAATCTTTTCCAAACTTCTGGGGCTTCACCCAGATGTTCTTTTAAGGTTCTTTTGGGGTCCACAGCTCACCCCAAGGGTCCAGAAGTTCTGTGATGGTCCTTGGGGGGTGCGGACTTCAACTCCCAGAATGCACCTGGCGCAAACTGCTTTTTGGCCACTGGACAGTGGTCAGCTGGTCGCTTTCTTCAGGAGTTGGTGCAGGGGACTCTGGTTAGCAATTTTTCACCTGTAGCAAACAGGGAGTCCCTCCTTGAACCAGTTGAAGCCAGGCAAAGTCCTTCTTGTGGTGCAGCCCAAGTGTGCAGCTGGTGCAGTCCTTCTGAGTGCAGGGTCCAGGTGCAGGCCAGGGGTCCAGCAGGGCAGTCCTTCTTCTTCTTTAGTTCCTTTCTTGTTGAATTCTGGAGGGGATCTGAGGTGTGGGTGCAGGTCTGCCAGTTTTATCCTTGCTCCTGGGTGAAAAGCAGGGGGGCCCTGGTTCTCCAATCAGGGACAGGGTCGTCCCCCTGTGATGACCACTTCCTGGGAAGTGTGGTAAAAATCCATCCCAGAAGGCAACAGTCTCTAAAAATCCAACATGGATGAATCTGATTTTTGGAGGTTACATCTGGCTGACCCCACCCACTGGTGTGGCTAAAAATCATAAACACACCCCTCTCCTGCCCTCTCCTAATCTAATCAAGGGGGCACCTAATTGTCTGGGGTTGCAGGATGTGGGGGTGTTGCTGGGTGCTGCAAATGTCCTTCTCTGCCTTTGAAGACCAGTTTGGCAGCCCTCCCCCTTCCTGCCTCACCATCTGCTGAGGGGAGATTCTCTCCCCCAAGCACATTCCTTTGTGTGAAGCCAGGCCACTTCACACCTCATCAAGGCAGCCTGGCAGAAGCTGCTGCAGGCTTGCCAATCAGAGCACAGCAGCAAAAACAATGCAGAGCTGTAATTGGCAACTTTTTAGGTAAAGTCTAAACTTTTTACCTGAACAAGTTATATTAAATCCAACAACTGGAAGTTGTGGGATTTATTACAACAATTAATTTGATACCAAATTCTTGGTATGTAACATTTAAGGAGACTTTAAAATTTAAAATAAAGTCTGCCCATTCTAGCCTATGAAGGCCATTTACTTCAATGAGGGAAAAACGAATTTGGCTGTTTTTACCTCACCAGGGCTTATAAATCTATTTTTATAAAGTCCCTGCTTATAGTTACATGGCACCCAGCCCTAGGGGCACATAGGGCACACCTTAGGGGTGACTTATATGTAAAAATAAGGTAGTTTAAGACTTTGGAAGTACCTTTAATTCCAAAGTCGAATTTGCATATAACTTTAATTTAAAAGCAGCCAGCAAGGCAGGCTTGCTTTTAAAATGACACTGGGCACCTCAGCAGTGCACCTAGGTGTGCACCACCTATGCTGTGGTCCCTAAACCTACATGCCCTACCATATACTAGGGACTTATAGGTAGGTTAACATAGCCAATTATAATTAGCCTAATTTGCATATCCATTTTACACAGAGCACAGGCCCTGGGACTGGTTAGCAGTACCCAGGGCACCATCAAAGTCAGGAAAACACCAGCAAAAAGAGGAAAATGGGGGCAAAAAGTTATGGGGCCTCTGCAATCAGCCCTGTTTTCTCACAGAGAGAGAGAGAGAATATTCACGGGGAGGTGAACCCACCATAGAGATACATTTCCATTCACAACCCTGCAACCCCTACCCTCCAACCATCCCTACTAACCACCTAAAACCCACCTGAAACCAACATCTACACTTACCTGTTGTCCCGTTCTTTCTATTTTGGGGAAACCGGTCCATCTCCACGGGACGAAGACCAGAGCCTATTACACCATCGGACGGACAAGGTTCAGATATCCACCCGAACACCTATAGGAAATAAAAACATTACATCACACTGGTGAACTCCCTAGGAACCAAACAAGAAAACCCAGGAAAGAAATAACAAAGAACCGGAAACACAAATAATAATAAAGAAATTACCAAACAAAACCCGGTGCCTATAGCGTTATTCCAATATCCATCCCGTATAGACCTAGAACCCTTTACACATGGAAACAGACCATTTTCTATATTTGGTTTCAAGTTTCATTTGTACAGAAAGAACCCATAAAATTACAAAAAAAACTCAAAGCAGATGGTGGTGGAAGAAATGTCTGACTTTATGGATGAATTTGGTCAACTTTCCCTGTGTGTATCATGTTCAGATGTTGCACTGAATGGCACTCACCTGGTACGTTTCGAAGCACTGACCCTTTCTGACTGGAAAGTAAAGCTCAAAAAACACGTTCTACACATTTGATATAATTCCCAAAATAGCACTGAAAACTAGCAACTGAGTTTGAGCTCTCAGGAGCTAAGAAATGAGAGGACATGCTGCACCCATGCCATGACCTCTGATGATCCTGTGCCCCCTCCTCCCTGCAAACTAACACTAGAAAGACAGAACATTAATTTCATCAAGGAGGGAACAATGCTAGCCCTTCATATGGAGAGGATCTTCCAAACTCCTTGTTTGGAGGGGGAGAGGGTCTTGACTCATTTCCTCCATGGAAGGAGGACATGAGGAGGAAATAACGCAAGAGGGGCTGCTGCGCAAACATTCAGTTTTAATCACGAAACCATTTTCCGGGCATTTAACGTCACATTTCTTCACATCAGTAGCCTTCTTCAGCACCACGGTGACTGTACGTGTACAATTTTGCTAACCCAGCCAGGCAATAAACTGAATAAAAAATATGTGGTGAAAATACCTAGTGCAACGCAGGGAAATGTGGAGATTGTGAGGGAGAGAGTTGGGGGTAATAAAACAAGTCAAAGCATTTTGGTTCTCCCGCCGCCATGGAGCTCAAAGAGGAGAGACAAAGGAAACAATGCAACATATCTGGTGTTCATGCAAAGCGCTCTAATACTGCTGATCCAGTTTGTGCTGTATGAAACTTCAAAGCACCATGGAGCACGGAAGGGAGAGACAAAAGAAAAATTTAGTTTGCACATGCTTAAGTATATTGACAAGTGTGCAATTATCCATATAACAGGGCCAGTCTGCAAGACATAGCAAAACGACCTCAAGGCGTGACCAATGTAAAGCATTTATCAATGATATCAAGGGATGTTTGCAAGGCAAGCCCAGGAATGAATGAAAGTGATGGATGTGAGATGGGCTTGGTTAAACCCCACAAATACCTTACAACAGGTCAGAACAGCACAGGTCTGCTTCCACGCCCTGTGCCTCCTTCGGAAGATCTTCAAGTGGATCCCCACCTAGAAGGACGGGCACCCACGCTCCAGTAAGCAGCAAATTGGACTACGGCAACACACTCTATGCTGGCATCACAAAGAAGCTACAAGCAAAGCTACAGAGAATCCAGAATGCAGCAGCCAGACTCATGCAAGACCTCCCCTGCCACAGCCACATCTCTTGCCCACCTCAGAGACCTCCACTGGCCCACGGTCCACAAATGCATCACCTTCAAACTGTAGGGCACTTCACAACATCAGACAAGACTACCTCAACCACTGCCTGACCTTCTACACCTCCGCCAGGCAACTCCGATCCTCCCACCTCACTCTCGCCACCATCCCCAGAATCAGGAAAAGCACAGCTGGAGGCAGATCCTTCTCCTACCTCGCAGCCCGACATGTAATGATCTCCCACGCAACCTCTGGCAGGCCACTGAAGCAATTCAGGAATGATCTTAAGACCTGATGCTTCAAGTAATCAGCACGCCCACAACAGCACCTTGAGACCCCATGGGTGATAAGATGTGCTCTACAAGTACTGATTTACTGAATGATTGATTGAAAAGCAGCCCTTGTGCGCTGATATGCTTGACCTAAACATGAGTGAGGAATGAAAGTCTTTCCATATTGCCTGCGAGTGATGAAACCTAAATCAAAGATTATAATTGAGATTGAGAAACGCTGTATGCTGGTATAGCCATCAGTGTGGTAGGCTACATTCAAAGATATACTGTTATTATTCCATCAACATTTTAAGGACAATGGAAGTGATACCACATGCTTGCTCACCCCTGGCCAAATTACAAGAAGTGACCTCACATAACATTTGATCTCTCGGTGGTTGACAATTGTACTCTATTTAATTCGAAATCAAAATTTTGACTTGGAAATGTCAGTGAACAGCAATTGATAACAGGCACTAATAGCGGGCTACTAAAAATACAGCACTTGCTACCTAACTATTTAGGAGGAAGCTGGGCAATGTAACCTACGAGCAGCTGCCTTCAGCATCACATAGCGCGCCTCTTCGCCCACTGCCAAGATGCATCTGGTCCCCAGCTCCTCTTCCTTTTGACACATTTTGAAGTTCAAAAAACTGCCCGTGTCTTCTTTTGAAATGGACCCCTCCCACCACCTCACCCTAGTGGTTCTGTTCCTCCTCCCCGTGACAGTTTCTAGGGTAACATGCTAGACTGTCAAATCTGACCTTATAAAGAAAACAACAACATCTCATTGGTGCGGGCAGGAAACTGAAAAGATCAAGCCAGAGCCTCACGTAGGGCCTAATTAAACAAGTGTAATGCGAGGGAGAAGGTCGGCGTGTCAGATCTGCGCGCTGCATCTTTACGGCGCTGTATTTAGAGGCTGAGTGACTGCAGCAGAGAAAATAACTCTAGCAGACGACGAGATTAGAATAGTAATCGCACCCTGGGGGGTGGCCGACTGCAGCATCGCAACACAGAGGCGGGCGGATATCCGAGGATCAAGGCAAGCAGACAGGAAGAGACTCCTGAGTCATACTATTGGGGTGTCAGGTTTACATCTCGAAGCACAGTCTTGCCTGCGGTCAGACTCGATGGACCAATTAACCGTATTAAAGTTTCACTGCTGTGTCCACCTGCTCTCGATGGGCGGAAGTGGAGAGGAGAGAGTGTATCTCAGGTTAGCGCCTTCTTAGACTTCCATGAAAGCCCACCCATTGTTCCAAAGCACAACAAGCTACCTTCATTCATTCATTAATTCTTAAATTCTTTCATTCATCCATCCAAGAGAGGCAAAGCTGGGATCACGTGCTTTACGTCCATGGTGAAGTCAAAGACCAGGTGGTCTTCTGAATCCGAGACATAGTGACATAGAGAAGAGGGGTCTAAAAGAAATGGTATTTAGAAAGAGAAGATAGATGAGACTGTGTAAAAAGTGGAAAATGAGAAGAGAAAGTAATGAGACGATGAAGGACAGAGGAGAAGAAGAGGATTAGTGAAGTGGGGAGTTTTGCGAGCTCATGTATATGGAGCCAAGCGTGGATCTGGACATTTTAAAGGGAAGAGGTGGTAAAATTGAGAATAGAGAAGAAGGAGCTCATGCTGGAGATCAAGGGGCTCAAGGGAGAAGCTAAGCATGTCGATTTGAAAGAATTGATCTGGAAAAAGGCAGTAGGGTGGTACTGGAGAAAAAGGAAAATGTGGTAGGAGGACTACATCCCAGTACTCTCTGTGGCAACAGAGCAAGCCTTCGACATGTTTTGCTTCTTCATTGTCAAATTACCCTGTTTGTAATTTATACTTGATAGTCTTTGAAAAAGACAACCAGACTACCTTGCAAAGACCACAGGTTTCAGTTTAGTGAAGGACAAATGAGGGTGGAAGAAGCTGATCCAGAGTTCCTGACAAGTTAAAAAAATGCAGAAGAGCCATACCTTTAATGGTAGCACTGACTTCTGGGCTTGATTCTGTGTTCTCCCACAGGGAGTTTCTTTTACTCCTTGATGAATCTCCAGTTTTGATCCACAGACTCTGACTTACCTCTCCGCCTTTGGATGTGGGTGTTCAGAGTCAATATCTCATCTAATGAAGGGACAGCCAAGGATTTTAAAGACCTGTTAATATAAAGGTCAAAGCCCTGTGTCACTCACCCTCACAAAATCCTGAACACAAATGTTTGCGGCCCTTTATGACAATTACAGCTTTTCTAGACCCATGAACCTTGAGGCCTGACCCAAATGAAGTGCCAACCCTGTAAGACCCCACTGACAGAAGAATTTGTCCGCTATATGCATTGGTACTTAAAATAGCAGCCTTTGTGGTTAACCCAGTAAAGCTCCAAGCTGTCAGGGCACAGAGCCTGCATGGGAAAACACCGTTTTGACTGTACCACAATCTCATATAAATTTCTAGATTACTCTACAACAGGGAGTGTGGTTTTCCAGACCCCTACAGATTCAGTTAATGTGCCTATCTGAGAAAAAAAACAGTTGAACTGCAAGCAACAAACTACCCATTGAGCAATACTTCATTCAGTAAAACAGACTCATGACCAAATGAAAACGATGGATATATTTTTAAAGATTTAAGTTTAAAATCAAAATCCCAATCTACTGCACACAATATGAATTGTAACCACAATAGAGACAAATCAAATAGCAGCAGCAATGTTTGCTAAAAGCTTAAATAACAAGGAGAATCCCAATGTATTTGCTGCATACTTTTCAGAGCATTCCGATAGTCCTCGCACAACAAAAATAGAAAGTCTAACTTGTTTCAACAATAGTTCACACCTTATCTGAAGATATTAAAGGCAAGCATTCATAAAATGGAGACTGGAGAAGGAGTATGGCCCCTCCCACCACCACTGGATGCTTCTAGTGTGTTTGGGCCTAGCTCACGGATTTCCACTCCATGGAATTCCGCGGAGTTGATTTGAATTTCCATGGCGGTGGAGTACCACTGCCTCCTGCCCTAGTGGCATCCTGTCCTGAATGCGCCCGATCTCTGAAGCGCTAAGCAGGGTCAGGCCAGGGCCATAGGCAATGAAAGCTGCTGTTTCAGGCTTTTCTGCACCGGTCTGCCCTGCCATGTGCACCCATAAGAGAAAGGGAAACAAGGGTCTTACCCGGGTCCAGCATGACGCCATGGTCCCTGTTCCCACTTGCCAGAGGCCTGGTTCTCTGACTCCCTCTGCCCTCTGCTTCCAGGCCCAGCCCTGGACTGCTGATGAAGGGAGGCCTGGATCCAGAGCCAGGGCCAAGAGTGAGAACTGGAACCCAGTTATGGCCATGCAGCACAAGCGCAGACAATCGGTGCTTGCGCTGTGTGGCCCTTAAAAGGGCTGCAGTGTGCATAGAGTGAGCTCTGCTCCCCTGGCGGGGCTAGTGAAGTTTTTGGTCAAACTCTGCACTCCAAGTGGAGCACTCAGTGCCAAAAAACTCTGTTAGCTCTGCCAGTGACGTGGCTCTCACTGCCTACCCCAAACTTCTAGACAGTACAGAGGGCAAAGGTCAGGAAGTTGGAGATGGATTAATCTTGGGTGTCAGGACTTTGCCAGTATGTATGTCAGAGAAGAAGTCTGTTACTGAAGGGCGGCAGGCCCGGTAGAACCGAACGACAGATAACAGAAGACTGCCATGCTAAACAGAGCTAGTAATTTTGGCAACTATATAGCCTTACACAGAGACAGATCAGAAAACATAAACACAATAGTAAGCCTGTGGCTTGGCTCCAGAAAACCTGCCCATTGACGAGCATTTTTTTTTATTTTAGCTCCACAGAATAAGAGTTGAATACAATTGGTTTTATATTTCGACAACCCTAGGTGCTTTGCATTTCAAGTTTTTTCTACTGTTTTTTCTTCTAATTGACCTATTTCCAATTTTAAAAGAAATACCTCCGGTTGGACATCCATCTTTATTACTTGTAATATGCTGTGTTTTGTAGCTGGGTCTAAGCTCCTAATCCCCTCCTAGAGTGAATCTGGACTGCAAGGTAATACTAACAATAAAGGAACAAAGGGCATTAATTCTCTCCTAAATTAACCATCTTCCCCGGATCCTAGGAAAAATGTTGAGAAACGTGAGCTGTTGGAGAAGCAAATTGGAGAAAGGGAAAAACGATTATATATCTGCTGAAAAAGAGAGAGGGATGGAGGCTAACGATTGAGGGGTTCTGGAGCAGGAAAAGCCACTGTAGAAGCACAGCTGTGTTTGGTCTCATGGCCCCGTCTTTGTTGGAAACAAATACTCAAGCACGCTGATTCCCTCAAGTCCCCAATGCTTTTGCAGCTGCAAGGTATGGTAGCTTGTTCAACAGAGCCGTGCCCTGTGAATATGTGGTACAAAATGTAGAAAAACAATGCTCTTCATGAAAAAATAATTTTAATTAACTAAAGGAGAAAACTGTTTTCATCCAAAGCATTTCTCGAATAGTCTTTTGCTCTAGATGGATTATGCATGAGAATCACAGATCTTATGAGGGGTTTGCAAAGTTGTTTGGTGAAAGAGAAGACAATTGTGCATTTTTGATGCAAGGATGGTTTATTTCATTTTTTTAAAGTTGTTATGCTCTCTCTCCGACATAATTCGACTGGGGGGGTCAAACTTTGTAATTTTCCTGTAACTCCTGATCTTCCCCAGATCCAGTTATCTGTCACCCACCTGTGATTTAAACAGATGTAAATTACAAGAAGGGATGCGTGTGAAGGTGATAAAACCTTCAAGCAGGTTCATCATTTGGAGAACATAGTTCAGTGTTGAACCTGATCACAGATCTGCCATTGGCGAATGATATAGCATTGATGACGCTTGCCAAGGAGCTAGAATGTAACCTATGACGTTTTCTGCACACTGCCACCTGCAAAGGCGGATAAATACTTTCTATATGTCTTCTGTAAGGAAATGCCTCCTTCTTTACAAAGTGTCAGTGATGGAACAGTATGAAATAAACTGATTAATCCCTTAAAGGCCAAAGGATATTTTCACTGGTGATAAGCTCTAATATCAGCTATTTTGCGTGTTCACACTCTAAAGCATAGGCCTCATCAAAGTAACCCTAAATAAAATTACGTAAGTTTTCTTATATGGTAGCAGACATCTTGGTACATAAGACATTTAATAGTTTCTTATGTCTACTATTAAAAGCATTTACATATATATTTATATGTAGAAGGTTTTTCTGCACGGTCTGTCATGAAAGTTTTTTTTCGCGAATTATAATTTGTTAAAAAAAAGAAAAATAATAATAAAAAATACTTTCCTAAGGAACCTGCAACAAGTGGTGCAGAACGCCACCGCTAATTAACGTTGATTGCAACTCATGCCCCTTTCTTCAACCACCCTACATTTCGTGTTATATTCACTCTTGCAGAAACCCTGCTGAAGCCCGATATTGTTAATTTCCCATCTTTCTCTTTTTATATTTACCCTTCCTTCTTTTCCTCCTCTGTGTAACTCTAGCAATCGAAGCAGAAGTAATCACTGCTTATTGATGACCAAAAATTACATTTTCGGATTATGATGTGGGGTCTGACTGCAGCGGTACAACACAGGTGTAACAAAAACCCTTCAGGGTAAGAAGGGGCGGTGGCATTGCTATAATTTGTGCAAAAGATGTAGTGGCACCAAGCCCCATGGGGTGTGACTGACCCGCTACAAACCAATTCTGGAGTTACTTCATTAGGGACCACTCTGTCCTTCCTATACTACTGGTAATGGATGGGGTGGCAGGGTTGGGGTGTTTTAATCCAGCAGCAAAGCACTGAGAACTTGCATATAGCAACTCTCGGAGCTTTGCAGCCATAATCAAAATATACATATTTGTGTTGATATAGCACCATTTAACATGCTTCTTTCAGATGTCTCCCTTTCCTCTAGTGACACAGTGCTCAAACAACAAAACTGGTCTTCTTTTGCCTGCATGCTCTCCAATCTCAATTAAGATGGTATCTCCTCCTCTCTCTTCATTCTCAATTGCCATTTTTCCTCTCTTTAGCCTTCTTTCCCTGAAAGGTATTTATTTGTCTCTCTTCCCCTCTCTGTTTCCTGAGATATCAGTCCTCTCTTTCCTTCATCCATATTGTCTTCACAAATCTGACCACTCTTTGCCAATCTTTAACGTCGAACATTCTCTCCTCATTAGCAGCCACTTCAGAAATATGGTGCCCATTCCTAGAAACTGGGTCTCTGGTCAGCAGAGGTATGCACCTTGTCCAAGTAGGGACCACAATCCTAGTCAGGGTAAGTAACAACACAACCTAAATTATCCTGTGCTCATCCTCCATAAGCTTGGCACAGAGAAGGCAGGCTTAACATAGAAGGTAATGTGCAAAGTATTTGTGCAATAACTCATACAGTAACAGTGAAAACACCACAAAAAGTACTCCACACCAGTTTATGAAAATAGATAATATTTATCTGAATAAAATAAGACCAAAACGACAAAAGCCAATATGCGCAAGTCCATTTTTAAAGGATTAGATGAGTCTCAATCCTTAAGAATCAGTGGTTGTATCCTTTTAACACACTGTACCTGGGATGCATCAAAAGTAATGATGCAGAGGGTCGCATAGGAGGAGATGTGTAGAAAAGTAAAGCAATGCATCGATTTTCCCGGTGCGGCAAAGGTGATACGCCGTTTCTTTCCACACTGCCAGGTGATGCATCGGTTTCTGGGAGCGCAGCCGTGGTTCCTCACTGCGATGCGGGGGTACTTAAACACCCAGGGAGGATGGATGCAAAATATAGAACGTGTTGAGAAGAGACAACAAATTCTGCATCAATCCAGTAGGTTATGCAGTGATTTTATGCAGGCCAGCAGGCCTTCCAGCAAAGCAGTCCAGATGAGTCCTTTTGAAAGTGAGGCAGTCACTGTGACAGAGACCAGTTGTAGGTTCAGAAGTGTCTAATTTGGTGGGGTCACAGACCCGGTATATATATCCCCAAAAGTGCCTCTGAAGTGGAGGAAACTTCCAAGAGTGGTTCTGAAGTGCTCAAGTGCCCTTTCAACCCAGCCCTTTATGCCAGGAGCCATGTGGAGAGTTACCAGTCTTTTGTGTGAGGGCAGGCTTCTGTCCTTTGAAGTGTAAGTGAGAGCCCCTCCCCCCTTCCTGCCCATGAATACCCATCAGTACGCAAATGAATGCAGATGCAGCTGAGTGTCTTGTGTGTATGGCTGTCTGGGTGGATTGCACAGAGAGCAGTAAGTGCAGAGAAATGCCTACTTTTTAAAAGTGGAATTTCTGAAATAGTAATGTAGAATCCCACTTCACCAGTAAGTAGGATTTCTCACTACCCTTCCGAACATACTAAACATGATATAAGGGAATTTCTAATGCTGGCCTATGAGAGGAGCAGGTTTCACAGTACTGAAAAACGCCTTTGGGGCTTTTTCATTACTTGGACATGTAAAACTTATAAGTATATGTCCTGCCTTTTATTTACATATCACCCTTCCCTATGGGTTACGTAGGACCTACCTTAGGGTCACTGATATGTAAGAAAAGGGGGAATTAAGGCTTGGCAAGTAGGTGTAAATGCCAAGTCGAAGTGGCAGTGAAACTGCACACACAGGTCTGGCAATGGCAGACCTGGGACATGGTTTAGGGGCAATTATGTGGGTGACACAATCAGTTCTGCAGGCCCACTAGTAGCATCTAATTTACAGGCCTTGGGCACATCTAGTACACTTTACTAGGGACTTACAGGTAAAGTAACTTTGCCAATAGGGCATGTGCCAATGTTACCATGTGACCACGTTTAGAGGAGAGAGCACAATCACTTTAGCACTGGCCAGCTGTGGTAATGTGTGCAGAGTTATAAAACCATAAAAAATTAGTTCAGAAACATGAATCAAGACAGGAAAAAAGTTGGGGGAAGACCACCCTAGGCTTTCAGGTCTAACACCCATCCTCAATCTCTTAACTGGCAACTTACCCGTATGTGGCGGGTGCCTCCCTCTTTTTACTTCTATTCACTCAGCTGACAAACAAAATGCCTCTAAATAATTTTCTTTATATTTTCTTATGTTCTTTATATTATCCTCCAAAAAAAGGGTTCATTCACCTTTTACCTCAAAAAGACCACCCTCTAAAATGGCTGTCTCCTCCCACATTTTTAGTCAAGAGGTTCACAACTATGCTATCTCTCTTCTTCTACCTCACCCTCTCATTTTTCACAGCTCCTCTGATCTGTTCTTTTTCTCATGCACTTTGATTTTGATCTCTTTGACCATTTCTCTTATCTGTCTCACTCTTTTTGTATTGCTCACTTTATTTTACACTGGCATTTACTGTAATTCTCATAGACCCTTATCGCTGTCTCTTGCTCTCATTGGTTGTCTTCCATGGTCTCCCTTCATCCCATTTCCTTGACCGTTTCTTCTATCTTCATTTTGTATTGATCTTTCCTCTTCGGCAATATATGCTAACTTCCTGTTACTCAATCTCCTTACTATCTTCTCTCCTTTTCTTTCTTGTGTCTTCTCAAATGCCATCACTCTCACTCCGTGCAATTGCCTCCTCCTTGGCTTAAAAAATTTCTTACTCTGTCTCTCTCTCGTGCATTTGAAGTGGATTTCTTTGACCCCTCCTTGGCTGCCAATATGGGTCTCTATTTTCGTATGTGTTAATCTTCCTTCATGTTCCTATTATAGGGCCAGACAGTGTGTGTTTGTGTGGAGAGAATAGGGACTGCTGATGATGGACTGTGCTGGTTAGTATGATGACGCTACCACAGGTGGCAGAAGGGGTGATAGACAGCACTGGCTATTAAAACCATTACCACTAATAAATCATTGTTTTATGTTTCTGCAAATATGTCTTCAGGCACCCCAAAGATTAGATCCAGTGCTTCTTTTTCCCTATCTTAGAAAGTGGAACCTTTGATGGACCTGTGAAAGCAACAAAGCTTTGCAGTAGAAGTGTTCATGCAGATTAAGTAGTTATGTGTGAACTTGACACATATCGGAGTTGCATGCGTAGATTTGTACACCTTCATAGTTTACTTTTAATGCCATGAAAAGAATTAGACAAGGTAGTGTTTTAGAGTATATATTTTAAGTAGAGGCTGCGGATAGAATACTGAGGCACAATGTAGAGATGTTTGGCATCTGCAGCTACGATCCTGAAGCTCAATATTATTATTTCTTTTTCTATATTTACCCATTGTCATTATGCCAATTTCTGTGTTGTCATGGGACTTAATGATCATATTATAATAGCAGCACAACATGGCTGTGTCAAGAGTGCTATGTGTGTGTGTGAACGTTAGACAGAGCAAGAAACTGTAAGGGGCTTATTTAAAAGCCCCTAGCTCCTCCTTGCACCACATTAGAGTCATTTTTTACACTAATGCGGCCCAATGAGCCCAAAAATGCAGCGCCATATATACAAAGAGGCACAATGCATGCATTGCACCACTTTGTAACCCTTTGTGCTACATTATGCCTGACCAGACATAGGCCCTCATTCTGACCCTGGCGGTCGGCGGAGAGACGGCGGTCGGACCGCGAACAGACCGGCGGTATTAAAAATGGCATTCTGACCGCGGCGGTCCCCGCCGCGACCGACCGCTACTTCTCCACTCCGACCGCCACGGCGGTCATGACCGCGGGGCTGGAGTTTGCGCACTCCGGCCCGGCGGTCGTCCCAAGACCGCCAAGGGTATTATGACCCTGCCTACCGCCGCGGTTTCTTGCGGGCGGGAACCGCCGTGCGAACCATGGCGGTAAGCACTATCGGGGCCAGGGAATTCCTTCCCTGGCACTGATAGGGGTCTCCCCCACCCCCCACTACCCACCCGAGTCCTCCCCCCACACCCTCCACCCCCCTGCCACCCCCCAGAGGTGGTACGAACCCCCTCCCCACCCCCACCCCGACATGCACATACATGTACCCCGACATGCACACACCCCCAACATGCACATATACACACCCCCTACACACACATACACAACGGGGACACATACCCGCACACATACATGCCGACATGCGCACCTGCCGAACAGCACACATTACCCATAGACACAGCAGCACCCCCCGCCCGCATACACGCACTCACACACCCCCTCTACACACTCACACGCACACCCCCATGCACGCCCACATCACACAACACCCCCCCACCCCCTCCCCTCACGGACGATCAACTTACCTTGTGCGTTGGTCCTCCGGGAGGCGACGGGAGCCATAGGGACGTGACCGCCAACAGAAGACCGCCAACAGAAGACCGCCACACAGAAATGTGGGTCGTAATTCTGTGGGCGGTGTTCTGCTGGCGTGGCGGTGGAGGTTGACCAGTCTCCACTTTCCCGCCGACCGCCAGTGTGGCTGCTGGCGGTTTTCCGGCGGAACGCTCCCAGCGGTCAGAATGCGCACAGCGGCACACCGCCGCGGTCGGCGGTCTTCACCGCGGCGGTAACTCAGCGGTCTTGCGAAAAGACCGCCAAGGTCAGAATGAGGGCCATAATGTATGCAAAGGGGGCCTTCCCCCGTTAGGGGGGCAGAAAAATGGCACAAAGAAATCTAAGAAATTTGTTTGCGTCATTTTGTACGGCACTTTTAACGCCTGCTCAGAGCAGGCACCAAAAGGAGGCACACCATTGTTTACAATGGCCCTGAAAGGGTTTTGCAAGACTAGTGTCTACATTTTTGACGTTATTCCTGCAGAGCTCCAAACCAGCGTCAAAAATGTTTACGATAGTTCCCTAACTACCACCATGGTATGCAGTATCTTAGATAGCGAGCACACACAGTGGCATTAGGGGGGCGCTAATTGGTGTTATAAAACTTTTCCTAAATCTGGCCCTATGTGTGTTAAAAAGACAGACAAAAATTGTGTTGGAATATTAGAGCGTGTGAAGCAAGTGTGAGTAAGCCTTGTGTGAGAGGAGTGAGCATTTGTGTGACTACACTTTAGAGGAAATCAATGTATTTGAGTGTGAGCATGTGAAGAGCATCTCAGAGAAAATGGGAGAAGGAGCATGTAAAAGAATGAAAAAGAGAGTGATCTATTGTTAGTTATTGGAATATTGCATTATGTTTTAGTTAGTATGAGATCACTGTTTTCCACGGCAGTTTGGAGGAACCTCTACATAATCACCTCAATAAATGTGTCTTTAAACACTTTCATGTCTGGATCAATTTGTCTGATTCAATATTTGTGCTTAAAATGTTTACATAATCTGCTTCACAATGCACACACCTTTAACTGTTTTCCAAACAAACTCTCCGAGGGGAACTCCTCAGCTTCCTCCAAATTAACTGTAATCCCTGTCAAGTTTAAAACAGTGCTACTTGACCAGAGTGCTTTATAAAATCACCTCCAGCAAACCATAGAAAATAAACTCAATGTTATGCTTTTGAACATCACAGTCAACTGATTTTTGTGGCATTATTTCACAAAGTGATGGCGGGGGGGATAAACACTAATGTTGATAAACTACTATGCAGGGATCCTAGCAGCTCCTCAAAGTTTCCTAATGGGGAGGCTTATCTTGAGTTAGATCAAACGTCATCATATGTCGGCAGGAGTAGAGAGTACGGGTGAGAGTATCTTCTGAATATTTTGTGTTAGATGACTCTTCTGGTACTGTTTCCTGATGAAGAAGATGCCATTTGAATGGAGGTGATCACTACATCTCCACTGCAGCCAGTTGATGCTTCACTCTGCACGCAGTGCAACGAAAGCACTCCTCTGGCAAAGGACAAATACATGAAGGGTGCATTTACTTAATACTATGCCACATGGGCTTCTTTGTTGAAAAATGCCACACAAGTAGTTTTCATGTGCCAATGCTAGAGAACAAGATGGTGAAATCACAGTAAGATTCAGCACTGATCATCATCCTGCTTACAGTCTCCAATTCAAATAGATTATACACCTCTCTGTGACATACTGGTGCCTCTGAAAGGCTGTTGGGGTTGGATGAAGAGTCATGTTGAATAAGTGTGTTAATGTACCTGGTGCAGAGATATGTGTGTGAAATATGTGTACCCTGCTGATCACAGGCTCTTCTTCTGATTGTCCACCAGTTGCATGAGTGTTACTGCTGAAGGGGTAGCAAATAAGACAGTTTACTATTTGCAACCCCCAGTAACTGTCTACAAACACAGGAATGGTGGCTACCAAGAAACAGCACACCACAATCCCCCTGTTTGCCTTCCTAAAATAGATTTTTTAAAGATACTAGTGGTCCTTAAAGGAAAAAATGCTGCCTTCAAAACCGAAGTGTTTCCATTTGTGAAGACATCTTGGACACATCCAGTGGTCCTCCCTTCAGCTGCCTCACACAGTTCCCAAAGGGAAACCTGGCCATTGGGGACAGTTTCTCCTTTGTGAATGGGTTACCACCTTGTTTCTTTCAATAGTTTGCAATCGAAATTGCAGGCACAAACTCCTGACACATACCGTGGAAATCGCAAATAGGAGGGAATGCTCTTGTCACACCCCACTCTTTTTTGTGATTTGAAAAGAGTTGGTAAGACCATTTTGCAATACTGAAAAGCTTTACTGAATTGCAGAATGTATTTAGTTCATATTAAAAAGGCATCTTATGGTTGCAAACCCTATGACTGTGAATCTCAGGGACTGAGAATCCAGTTTTGGGGGGGTTTGGGTTCTTAGGTAAAGAATGAATTTATGTTAAAGTGGTATGTTGCGTTTACAGATCGAATATGTTTTAAATTGCGCTTTTTTGTCGTTTTTCAGTAAAATATTTGCTTTTCTCTTTTGTGTACATGAAAACGAAATACAAATATAATAAGTAGAAGTTAGGTCTGCTGGTTTTACTATGAGCAATCCCATATCTAGATTATAAATCATCCTATCAATATATGTTTACTGGAAATTTTTGGAGTGGGGAGACATGTAGTGAGGGCCCAATTAGCATATCTTGCAGGGGGGCCGTCTCAAGTTTCATTACTCCACTGCGGATGTCGTGGGTGAATACCTACTCCGTGGCTTTGACTGTTCAACCCAATCTTAATTTGGCTAGATATCATTCTGTGTACTCTAAGGCCACCTCTCTGGCTCAGCCCACATGGTTATACAGTATGCCTCCATATCTCAAAAGGCCCTTTCTGTGACCATGTTGAGCACCACCCACTGTTAAGATGTCTATAGCTACGACCACTGAATTTAAGTGATCCTGCAGCAGTGGTGTTTTCCTCATAAATACGAATTTATCGCACTTCAGTACACACTTCACCATTTCTTGCAGAATTTACCGATTTCAACTAAAAATATTTTTTGCTTCAAGTGGATCAAAATTTAGAAAACAACAAAACATAAAAAAAGGGCGGCACAGAGAAAGCACAGAAGCAGACCTTTTTTTAAAGTTTAATTGGTGCCTGTTCAGTTGCTGAATCCTGTTTTCAGGTGTTAATCAATCTAAGCCAATTAGTGGTACCATAGATAACGCAGTTCATTCTTAAACTATGTAGAGTTTCTGTGTCCATCCTAAATGACCAGTGGTACTGTGGACAGTGTTGTCTATTCTTAAACTGTATACAGCACACTGCTTCTGTCTTAAATCAATCAGGGGTGACGTGGACAGTATTCGCTACACTATGCCTGTATCTAACCTAAATCAATATGTAGTAAGTGTGCAACACCATGCACACTTTAACTACTTACATCCCACTGAATCTATGCTAAACTGACACGTTGCACTGGGGACAGCACCCTTTATTATTCTGTGTATTCAGAGGCCTTCATTACAAGTCCAGGTCTAACTGCTGATCCCTGTGCAAACAATATTTTGTAGTTCTATGTTGTAGGGGAATTGTCACAACCCTTTATAGTTTTCCCAGATACATTTCAGCAGGTCAAGCCTGCGACAATTCATCATCGGACCCAATGTGCCACTTTTTGAAAGTTTGAACACCATTGTGGTGCTTTCTAGTACTAGCGTTAAAATGTTGAGGCTAGTGCAACAAATCACAGGGAGACCCACTGATTAAAATGGGTGCATAATTTAATGCCTGCTCTGAGCAGGTGTTAAAAAATAACAGAAACTCAGAGCAGGCATTAAAATAACAAAAAATAATGGTGCAGTGCAATGTTGTAAATTTCACTGCGCCATTTTTTCGGGCCTCCCAGCATCAGAGCCCCCGCCCCCCTTGCAAACAGTGCGGTGCATGGATTTACAATGTTGCGCTTAAAAAATATTATGCTAATGCAGCTCAAGGTGGTGCTTGGAAATATGCCCCTAAGTTTGTTAAAAATCAATTCTGAATGCTATGCCTTGTTTCAAAGACTTGATCCCTATTCCAACAGACTTAAAATAAGGGCATTAATCTATCGTACACCAACCAGTAGTGCTATGGATAGTATCATCCACAAATTACGAGCCCATTGCACTTATTCTTACCCGACTTGGGGTACCATGCACAGTGCGGCATATGTTTAACATTTATAAAACACATTATATATAAACTAAACCATCCCATGGTAAAGTCAACGGCACCTTCCACACTTTACCTCAATATAATGAAATGTGTTTATCGAAAACCGATGCGTTTACTGGTAACGTCAATTGCACTGTCGCGATTTACCTGCGAGCAGCCCACTGCCTGTTACCTAAATCAACCTGTGTTGTCATAGATTTAGCCATCCATTTTTAACCTGTACATGAGCCCGGCAATATGAACAGTGCCATCTATTCAGCCCACTGTATCTATTCCACACCAACCTGCAGCACTGTGAACAGCACTATTCACACTTTACCTAAGTACAGACCATTGCACCTACCATAAACTGACTAGTGCTGCCAGGGACAGCACCATTAGCATTTTACCTGCGTACAGCCAACTGTATCTGTCTTAATCCATCCTATGTGCCATGGACATCTCTGCATTCACTTTACCCACACACTACCCACTGTCTCTATACTAAACCAATCAGTGGTGATGTAAACAGCTCCGTTCATCGTGATTAGGGCCGAATGCATCTATCCAAACCAACACCTGGGAGCATGGACAGTGACGTCCAGCCTTTAATGCATAAATCTATTGAATCATCCTACACTGACCAATGGTGCAGTGAACAATACCATCTAATCTGGTTCTAGCCCAGTGTATGTTTCCTAAACCAATCATCTATACCCTAAGTAGGGTCAACCACACTTAAACTCTAATGTGCAGGAAAATAGGTTGCCAGGGAGAGTGCTGTCTATTTTTAAATTGAATACAAGTCCCCAAATCTAGTCTACACCCAACTATATGCTTTCTCGTTCCAAAAACGATGTGTGGCACAATGAACAACTCTTCACACATATTGAATACTGCAATGATCCTTAATTGACTTGTGCTATCATGCGGAGTCCATTGCATTTTAGTGTTAATCTGTGTCCATCCCACTGTATCTATTCTAACCCAACCTATGACACAGTGGACAGCGCTGCACACACTTTAAGTGAATACAGACCACTTCATCTATCAAAAACTGAGCATGCGCAGCGTTGTTCACCCTTTACCTCCATGCCGCCCTCAGTGTGCATTTTAAAACAAACTGAGGCACCGTGAACAGAGCTGCCCAAACCTTAGCTATAAACTGAGACCGCCTCTATCATAATCTGACCGGTGGTACCATGGACACACACTGCACCTGCATACAGCAGGCTGTATCTACCCTAATCCAACCTATAGTAATGTGTACAGCTCTGCAGACGCTTTACGTGCATACAACCTGTCACAACCGTACTAAGCTGACAGGTGGTACCATGGACAGTGCCGGTAACACCATACCTACATACAGCTCACAGCATCTACCATAAACTGACCTATGGGGCCATGGACTGCACTGTCCGCACTTTACCTGCACACAGCCCACTGCATTTATCGTAAATTGACAGGAGATATCATGGACAACCCATTCACACTTTAACTTTATACAACATTCACACTTTAACTTTATACAACTCTATCTGTCCTAATCCAACCTGTGTTACAGCACACATTGCACTGCATCTATCATAAACTGACCGGTGCCACCATGGATAGCGTGGGCCCACTCTTCCGTTTGACATCCCATTTATCTCTCCTAATCCAATCTATAGTAACATGGACAGCGGTGAATGCACTTTACCTGCATATAGTCCAGGTATCTATCCTAATCCAATCTATGGTAATGTGGACAGCTCTGCACTCATTTAACTTCCAGACAGCATACATCATGTATGGTAAACTAGCTTTTGGTACCATGGACAGCATCATTCACACTTTACCTCCATACAGCCCAACTGTATGTGTCATAAACTGACCGGTGGTACCATGGAAAGTGCATTTCACGCTTTACCTCCCTGAGGCCCGCTGCAGCTATCTTAACTCAACCTATGGTACCTTGGACAGCCCTACACACACTTTACCGGCACACATTCCACTGCATCTGTCATAAACTGACAGCTGGTACCACTGACAGCGCCGGTCTCACTTTTCCTGCTTACAATTTACCCGTATCTTTCCTAATCAGGCCTATGGTCTTGTGGGAGGTGCCCTCCACACTTTACCGGCGTACAGACCATTGTATCTATGTAAACTGGCCGGTGATCATACAGGCAAAACTGTTCGCCATTTACTTGCATACAGCCCACTGGATCTATCTTAAAACAAGCTTTGGCACCATGGACAGCGATGCCCAAACTATAATTACATATTGCTAGTACATTTCTCATAATCTGACCGGTGGTCCTATAGGTAGTGTCGTTCACACTTTAGATGCATAGGGCCCAACTTTATCTATCTTAATCCGTAATCTGGTCACATGGACAGCTCTAAATGCACTTTACCTGCCAATATCCCTCTCCGTCTATAGTAAAATAACTGCGGGTCCCATGGATAGCACCGTTCAAACTTTACCTGTATAAAGCCCAACTCTCTCTATCCTCACCCAGCCTGTTACAGTAGACAGTGCTTTCACAGTTAACCGCCATACAGCCCATAGTATCTACTCTAATCTAACCTACGGTACAATAGACAGTGGTGTCCACACTTTATCTGCATACAGTCCAATGCTTCAACAATATTATGATTTGATGTACCATGGACAGCACCATTTTCACTTCAACTGCAGTCTACTGTATCTAGTCTAATGTAAACTATGGTACCATGGACAGCGCTCTCAACACTTCATCTGCATACAGACCACTGTTTCTATCTTAAAAAACAACCTATTATACCACGGAGAGTACTACCCAAACGTTACCCAGATACAGCTAATTCACCTATCACAATCCGACCCGTGACACTGTGGACAGTGTCAGTCATACGTTACTTGTCACCATCCTAGGATATTTATTGTAATCCATCCCATGTCACCATCGGCAGGGCTGCTCACCCTTTACCTATATACAGCCCTATACACCTACTGTAAACTGATGGTTGTACCACTCTACGCACCATTCGCACTTTATCTGCGTGCAACCCACCGTATCTATCATAAACTGATCCGCAGTACCATGGGAAGCGCAGTCCACACTTACAGATGCAGTGGACTACCGCCATGTAGTGCACGGCCTCTATCCTAATCCAACCTATGGTAATGAGGACAGCGGTCCAGACACTTTGCCTACATAATGCCTGTTAAACTTGTAATACACTGATAGGTGGTACCATGAGTAGTGCCTGTAACACCATACCTACATACAGCGCATAGTACCTACCACAATCTAGCCTGTGGGACCATAGACTGCACTGTCCGAAGTTTACCTGCACACAGCCTACTGCATTAATCCTAATCTGTCCGCTGGGACCACGGACAGCACCATTCACTCTTTACCTGTATACAGCTCAGCTGTCTCTATCCTAATCCAACCTGTGTCACAGTCGGCAGTGCTTTTCACACTTTACATGCATACTGTCCATTGCAACTATCATAAACTGACTGGTGGCACCACAGATATCTCCGTTCATTGTTTTCCTTCTTACAGACGATTTTATCAAAATCCAACATATGGTGCCATGGTCAGCGCTGAATGCACTTTACCTGAATATAGCCCAGGTACCTATCCTGATCCATTTTATTGGAATGTGGAAAGGGCTGCACTCACTTTACTTGCATATATAACAAGCATTTGTAAAGCAATTGGTCCGCAATTGCTCGATTTAGAGCTATTAGCATTGTAAAGTACTAACCGGAATTTTACTGCCACATAAAATGAAAATGAAAAGTAACACAGTTTTACATAAGCAAGCTGATTTAAAGTGCCACACCACCAGCAAGAAGGAGCACTCAAAATTAAACAGAATTTCACTCACAGTCAAATGTGTTGCTGCGAGATTGCACTGGGTAGGAAATAAAAAGAAAAAGTAGTCCAGAAATCATGCTGAAAACATGTAGCCTCGTATATTTTCAGTAGTTGGCCGGTGCGCTCAAGGAGGACTAAACACCAGGAAAGGCATGAGGTATGCATGCCTTTCACAAATAAAATCAAACAGTTTTTAAAAGGCAAGCCCACGAACTAATGAAACTGATGGGTTTGTGGTGGGTGTGGCTAAAAGCCCACAGAGAGATCACAGGAGACTACAGAGCGTGCATGCTTGACCTTGATAAACTACCTGGTGGTACCATGGACAGCACCGTTCAAATTTTACCTGCAGACAGCCCACTATATCTGACATAATCCAACCCTTGGGAGCATGGACAGTTCTCTCTAAACTTTACTTGCAGACAGACCCCTGTATCCACCTTAAAACAACCTGTGATACAACGGGCAATGCCATTCATAGTGCATACAGCCCGTTGTATCTAGCCTATTCCAGTCTACGGCGCCATGGGCAGGGCTGTTCACGCTTTACCTGCATACAGCCCACTGTATCTATCATAAAATGGCCTGATGAGAGCTGTGTGAAAGCACAGTTCACAATTGATCTCCATCAGGCCCACGGCATCTGTTTTAATCCAACCTACGGCCCCATGGACAGCGCTACACACATTTTACCTGCATGTAGCCCACTATATCTATCATAAATGGGACAGTGGAGCCATGGACAGAGCCGTTCTAACATTATCTGCATTAATCCAACTATATGTATTGTAATGCAACCTATGATACCTTGGACAGTGCTGTCCACCCTTTACATGCATACAGACCCTTTCATCTTTCACACATTGACTGGTGATGCCACAGACACTGCAGTTCGCTCTTCACTTGCATTAAGCCTACCGTATCTATTTTAAAACAACGGTGGTACTGCGCTATTCATACCTTACCTGCATACAGCTTCCTGTATTTATTATATTGCAACCAGGGCTATTGTGGGCAGCGTGGAATATTCTTTATTTTCAGTACAGCCAGCTGCATTTACAATACACTGTGCATGATACCATGCAAAGCCCTGTTCACAGTTTACCTGCACACAGCCCACTGTATCTACCCTAATCCAACCTGGTCATTGCTGCACGAGCTTTATCTGCAAGCAGTTACTTGTGGTACCATGGACAGCGCCATTAATGTGCATCTATCTTAAATTAACTGACTTGCGGCTACATGTACAGTACAGTTCACGCTTTACCTGCATATCACCCATGCACCTATGTTGCTCCAATCATTAATACTGTGGTCAGCAAAGCACACACCTTACACCTACTGAGTCTATCAGGAACTTACAGGTGATGCCATAGACAGCACTGTTTACTTGTATACAACCCTCCCTGCCTATTTGAAATGACCCAGTGGTACTGTGGACTACACAATACCTGCATACATGCCAGTGCCTATATCCTAACAAAGCTCCACCTTTCACACTTTAACTGTTTATATCAAAGTGTATCCTAAATGTACCTTTGCTTCTGTGGGTACTGCCATTTATATTTAGCCTTTAGAACACCCACTGATCCCAGTGATACTAGATTTTGTTGAATAGTGCAGGGTTACACTGAAGTGAAGATTAAATTAAGAGGGCACTGTTCATGGTGCAATAGGTCAGTTTTGGTAGTTACATATGGGTGTTTGAAAGTGAGTATAATAAGAAGGCTTAAGATCGATGATGTGGGTACTATACATTTTCCCCTTTGATCTTCCTTTTTGTCGTCTTTCAGCATTTTCTCACTGGAACCCCTCTTACTCATCTCACACATTCCCTTGTGATTTCTTTCAACAAGCATTTCCACCATCAGAACAAAAACAATGTATTCAGCAGACCAAAAACCTGAAAAATATTGAGGGCACCATAATTAGTAAAATGAAAGAGGAGAGGAAAGGACCAAAGCCAAAGTAAGTGCAGTCCTGCTTACAACAATCCCAGAAAAGATGTCTAGAAAGTTGACATTTTCCTATCCTAACAATGTGGTTCCTCCACCTTGTTTACTGGGTCACATAACTAGGTGCATCTGGCTGTTGGTCTTTGTGTATTGCTCCCAGACAGTGAAACAAAAAGACATAGTTGTTGGCAGGGTAGGCTATCTCTGGCTTGATGAGGGGGAGGAGCTGTCCTACCACACTTGCACATCATAAAGGCTCTGCCTGAGCACACTTACAAAAGTTTAACTTTAGTCTATTGTGATCTCAGGCAATCTGGGGCCAGTGCAGGGAAGTAGGAAATTCCAACCATCTCTACAGGCAGAGCTCTTTCGACCCTTTTCCTACTTTAAAGTGGAGACCAAATATAAATATTGGGCTCTAAACCGAACCTCTTAGTACACCTCTGGACTTGTGGAAGGCTCAGCAAGACTGCTGTGCTGCTCTGCCAGAAGGGCTACTACTCTGTTGCCCGGTTGCCATACTGCCTGAGTGAAGGACTGGGTCTGCATCTTAAACCCACAACCACCAGAGAGAGACTCCAATGGCCAGGTGGCTGCTCTCCTAATCAAAAAGCCTGAGGGATAGAACAGGCACCAACCCTTTGAATCTAGCACCTTGACTCAGTCTGCTGTGAGTCTTGTCCTCCAAATGGTGCTACCCCAGCCATGAACCATTGGAAGTGGACCTGGAGGAGCTCTAGCCAGTCCAGTTATGGTCCTGTGCTCAGAACCAATGCAGTGTGATGCATCTCTTTGCACTTCTATTTTAAAACATGTGCTGCATGATGAATCCCAGCACAGGACTTTGCATTGATGCCCACAGCCTCCTCGGAATTGCCACTGCACAACCCATCCTTAATATAGGGCTTTGAATCACAAGCCCCACGTCGATGGCATCCTTGAAAATGATGCAGGATTTCACATTGCAAGCTCCCAACTTCTGTGGAACTAGCTAGTGTGTGATGCATATTTGATGCAGGGCTTTGCTTTACAATCCCCTCCTTGACAACATGCTTGACAATGACACAGAGGCCTTGCATTGCTCCTCAGCTCCTCAGAACAGCCACTGCGCAACACATCATCAACAGGGGATCTTTCAATGTTCCACAACCTGGATTTAAGGTACTCTTGTTCAGCAGGTCTAACTTGGTCCCTCATCTGCCGCATGCTCCATTGTGGTCAGCCTAAACTTGTGACTTCATCCCTGGCCTGTGCGACCAGATAACCACAGTTGGTGCTTTGTGCTTCTAGGTACTAGCTTGATCTAGATATTTAAAATTTCATATCTTTGGTTCTACTTATAGGATTTTTAGCATTTTGGTGTCAAATAGTTTATTATATTTTATTA
This sequence comes from Pleurodeles waltl, assembly GCF_031143425.1. Taxonomy (NCBI): domain Eukaryota; kingdom Metazoa; phylum Chordata; class Amphibia; order Caudata; family Salamandridae; genus Pleurodeles; species Pleurodeles waltl. The sequence continues at coordinate 1,626,954,259 of NC_090445.1, forward strand.
TATTTTACTTTGTTTTTAATTTGGTGTGATATTTTTCATGTGTTCTGTTGTCACTTTATTACTGTTTGAAATGCTGCATAAATATTTTACACATTGCCTCTAAGTTAAGCTTCACTGGGTTTGTGCTAAGCTACTATGGGATTAAGCACATGTTCATTTGAAGCATGGGCTTTCTTGTGTTTCACCCTGGCAGAGACTGTGATTCCTGCTTAAGTAGGGTTTCACCCCTGTCAACCAGTAACCCAAAGTTCAACAAAAAACATGAAAAGATTTTATAGACAGCCACAAACCTGGCAATCGATCATTCTATATTTTAACGAAAGTGAATTTTTTATTGACCATTACAAGTTTAACAGTGAGTCATGACAGGGCTCAATCAAATTCATTGTACAATGGCTCCATCCCTAGTGAATTTAATGATGCTAGGTAAGTTGCATATGGCAAATATCCATTCTATTAATGTGGTGACACAATGTCAAGGCCAGCAGACCTACTTTAGATTTATGTCTAGTGTATGTGGTGAGTATTGTCATTTTAGGTTTCAAGGCTCACTAGAGGTGTGAACTATTAGAAGGGTGTCACCATAGGATTTTCCACCTGCCTACATGCATATATTTGTAAATGCATGTGTAGTATTTAATAGTGCGCTTGGTAAAATAGCTTTCCTTTTTTTCCTTCTTATTAGTAAAAGCAAATGACTGGGTCTGATTTATTAGGTGTCATTCATTGTGTGGTTGCGGACTGGGATACTAGTCCACACCACCTCCCATGAGTAGTCGTGGAACTGTTCTGCTTCACTAGTTTTAGAGAGTCAATGCTATAAAAAGGTACTGGATTACTGTTAGACCTGTCAGCCTTCAGATGGTCTTCCTGAATTTTTTTTGCCTTCGCTCCTCCTGATTTGCTGAATATGTTTTTGTTGGCCTTAGGACTCCGCACACTTTAACACTGCTAAACAGTGCTAAAGTGTGTGTGCTCTTTCATTTAAACAGTAAAATTGGCATACACCCAATTGGCACATTTAATTTACTTATAAGTCCCTGGTAAATTGGTGCTACACGTACACACGGCTGGTAAGTGAAATGCTACTATTGGGCTTGAAGCACTGACTGTACCACCCACTTAAGTAGCCTTTTACAACATGCCGCAGGCCTGCAATTCCAGTCTGTCTGTGCAGTTTTAAACTGCCATTTCAGCCTGCAAAATTAACCTTTTGTCAGGCCTAAATCTACCTTTTTAATACATATAATTCACCCTAGGGTAGGCTCTAAATAGCCCTCAAGGCAAAAAATGGCCATGTACTTTTACATTTTACATGTTCTGGTAGTGAAAACTCTTAAATTCATTTTTTACTACTGCAAGACCTACTTCTCCGATAAGATAACATTGGGTTCCCTTATGACCGGTCATGTGATAACTTTATGTGGGTGCAGGTATGAATGTCATGTTTGGTTTAACAGGAAATGTAATTTAAAACTGCCACTAATGTTAAAGTCAGATTTTAAGTCACAATTCTGAAAAAGCTACTTTCAGAAAGTTGGCATTTTCTTGTCCTAACCGTTTAATGCCTGCAGCCCGTTCCTGGGTCACATGACCAGGTGTAGTTGACAATTGTCCTTTGTGTTTTCCTCCCTGACAGTATCACAAGAGAGAGTCTGGGCGTTGGTCGGGTGGGCCATCCTGGCTTGACTTGGGAGCGGAGCATTCACCGACCACATTTGCCCTTCAAAGGTGCTGGTCCAGCTCACACACAAAGCGCTTCACACTAGCCTATTTTGCTCCCAGGCAGACTGGGACCAGGGCAGGTGGGCAGGAAATTCCAGATACTTCTGTAAGGAAAAAAGCCAGAAGCTTCTCCCACTTCAGAGGGAGCACCAAGTATAGAAAGGGTTCCTTCAGACCTACTCTTCAGTACACTCCTGGACCTCTAGATACGGACTGTTCTGCTGCTTGAGGCTTGGCCTGCTGTCTAAGAAGGATGACAGGTCTTGCACCTTTCATTCCATGCTGAAGTGACTCCAAGGGTTAGCTGACTGGCATCCTATTTTGAGCTACCACAACACAACAATCTCCAGGGGCCTCTATGCAACTTCCCAGCTGACCTGCTATACTGAACCTGCCTCGACCAGCAACTCGGCCTGCCTGAGCACTGCCGGCCTCTGCTGGACTCAGTTCCTTATCCCCATGAGGTGCCCCTCAGGTTCTAGACACTTGACGTGCCATCAGTTGAGCTCTTCCTCAAAGAAGAAGAGAAGTCCGGAATTTTTGGGCTCTTGGCAATACCAAATAGGCCCATTCGAGCCAAGATGTTGCTGTCTGTGAGGACCACCAGTGCGAAGCTTCAGTAAATCATACTCTTCACGCTCCAGCAACAGCCAAGGATGACCCGCGAAGCAAGATTTGCACTTCGCTCTTTGGCTTCAGTAGCACGTGTTGACTGCTAATGCAAATCTCCAGCAACAACCGTCCTCAACATCTGATGGGATCTTCACACCACAGTGACAACTAACAGTGCTTTCAGCCTGCTCTTTGTGCTACAGTGACAACCATCATCAAGGCTCTCAAGCACCTTGTGGCCTCCTCCACCGTGAATAGAACTCTTCATGCTGGACTTTTGAAGATAACATTTTTAGTGGAACTAACCCAGTCCGTGTATCCGTTCGTGCTCCATAGCGATAAGCCTGCACTTGTGACTTTACCCTGGTCTCACAGAACCAGCTAACTGCAAGTGGAGCTTCATGCTTTTTGGTGTTATACCTACCTTAAATCTTTAAAATTGCATATCTCTAGTCCTGCTGCTTGTTTTTGTCACTTTGGTGTCAAATAATTTTTTGAAGTTTACTCTATTTTTCTAAACTGGTGTGGGATTTTTCTTATGTTGTGTTTCCACTTTATCGCTGTTCATGTAGTGCAAAAATACTTTACAGGTTGGCTCAAAGTTAAACCTGACTACTTTTGTCTCAAGCTACCAGTGGCTTAAGCACAGGTTAATTTAATGAGCTTATGTACTTCACCCTGATGGAGATTGTGGCTACTGCTTGACCTGTGCTTACACCCATCTCATCAACAACCCAATTTTTCACACTTACCAGTAGAAGTAAAGTTTCAGATTTATTATCCACATCCTTCACAACTAGTAACCCACTTTCTTATCACCGGTATGTTACCATATTGGGTGTTTGAGAAGGACTTGGATTTTGAAGGATCTTTACATTTAATTTTGTTGTCAGAGGTGCCTTGACCTATAAATATCATCAAGTACTACATTGATGATCTGCGCCTAAGAGAGGGAAGTTAGTCTGGGAAAGATTCAATTTCATATCAGTACTGTCTGATTGACAGACTATTTTCCTGCTCAGTTGCTCAGGTTCTCCCCCCTTTGCCATATAGGTGAGTACCTCTCAGCTTGTTGGTGCGCAACTCCCTCGTGAAAGATAATGGTGAAGTGGCTCTGAAGGATGATAGGAAGGCATGGTTCATGCAATAACTGTGTTGAAGGAGAAAAGGCAGCTGCCGCCTCTGCAGCGATAGATGCGTAGGCCTTTCACTGTGTCCCGGGTCTTTAGAAAATTGAAGATGCCGCTGTGGCAAGAATATCCAAAACACAGGGTGGATGTCACTGTCTTCTGCTTCCATGAACAAAATGCCCTAGTGTAAAGATAGCATGGTGAATTCAGATTGCGAGGGGATAAGTGCCTAATAATAGCCCGACTCACGAATGCGCATGTGGCAGCTTATTGGAAAGATGGAATTGGCAATTTATGCCTGTAACATGTTGTTCAAGTTTAAAAAGTGACTGCGTGAATCACGGGAAGAGCGTATGACTTAACACGTTCGGTAATTTGTACATCCACTTTTGTCATCTGCATTGAATGTACGGCTCACCAAAATGTCTACTGGTACCACGTGTCACTCTCTAGATGCGTCACTCTGAAGATGCTTCTAAGCCTCTCAGGTTTAGTGCTGAACAGACAAGTCACGGACTTTAACAGGGTGTTTTTGAAGGGCACACGTTGTGTCCAAGGACGGCTTTGTGTGAGTGTGCGTTCTGAAGGTCAAGCAGCCCTTCCAATATGTTTGTATGTGCTTCAAATCAGACACGGATCACTTGTGTTTATCTGTGCATTGTTTGGTAGGAACAGGAGATGGCTTGTGGAAATGCCAGACAAAGACAAAAAAGTGTGTTTGTGCTACAGACGTGAAACCATGATAATCACGAAAAGAACGGAAACATTCGGTAAAATGGCACCAACCATTCCGGTTTCCACTCTGCGTGCTAGTTAAGGACATGCACTTATGTGTGCTTCATTAGAGGTCTGGCTGAACAAGTGTTTGTACGCATTTAATGCGCCAAGTCTGGCAGAACCACTGCTTGTGTTGAATTTTCTGTGCCAGGCTGCAAGAAGCTTGGTTTAGTTTTATTTTGTATCCCAGGCCTGGCCCAGCGCATGGTTGTACTCGGATTGCCATATTTCGTCTGCCCTAGCCCCCATATGTTGAATCAGAAATTTAATGTAAGCCCACCAGACTCTACCCATCTAATTTTTTGCGCATGTTCTGTCTATGCATCGTGCCAACCGTTTCAATGATTGTGAATGTATGCTGTTTATGCCATACCTGGAAAATACATTTTTTTTTTATTTCAAGCCTGCCTTACTTGAGTGCGTATTTTGTTCACCAGGTCATTAAGAATGTGCATTTTTTCATGAGCGGAATTTCAGATAGTTTGCTGAGTTTCATGACATTCCTATGTCGAGAATAGATTTTCTTGCAGGTATTTTAGAAGGAAAATCTGATTTGCCTTTTTCACACAAACATTGTGAAAGCACCTAGCACCAGCACCTTGTGAGTGTTTGTAAGTCACTTAATTGATCATTCAGTTTATATAGTGATGCTCATCGCCTGACAGGGTCTTTAGGTGCTTGCCCACAAAAGTGGTCAAACAGTCAGGTTTTGAGAACTTTATGGAATTACAATAGAGAAGGGGAGGTCTGGAGCTGCAGGGGAAGGTCATTCCATGTCTTTGTTGGGAGGTAAGAGAAAGAGGACTCTTTTCTTCTACTTCAGTAGATGTGATGGTGTCGGCAAGCAAGAGGTACATGAAGTGAAGATGTCTGGATGGTGGGTGGAAGTTCAGGCAGTGGCTAATGTAGGCGGATCCCTGGTTCTCTGAGGTGAGGGGTGATGCAGGTTTGTTGATTTAGGATGATAACAATTCTGGCTGCAGCATTCTGTATGGTCTGAGGTCTCCATAGGAGGTGTGCATTGATCCCTGAGTAGAGAGTTTTGTAGTAGTCCACTCAGCTGGTGACTGGGTCCTGTGTGATGTGGGTCTTGTGTTCTGGGGAAGCTATTTGATGATTTTTTGCAGAGTGAAGAAAAAGTGAAGTAGACTCAATTCATTAAAAAAAAAACATTTATAAAGCGCGCTACTCACCCGTGAGGGTCTCAAGGCGCTAGGGGGAGGGGGTTACTGCTGCTCGAAGAGCCAGGTCTTGAGTTGCCTCCGGAATGCGTGGTGGTCCTGGGTGGTCCTGAGGTTGGTGGGGAGGGAATTCCATGTCTTGGCCGCTAGGTAGGAGAAGGATTTCCCACCTACCGTGGTGCGGCGGATGCGAGGGACGGCGGCGAGTGGGACTTCATGGTCAGCTTGCTGTCCATGATAATATTTAGGGCATATTTACAAGCTCCTAGCACCTCCTTGTGCCCCAGTAGCATCATTTCTGTTATGCTGCTGTGGTATTAGAAAGATATTTTTGCGGCGCCTGATTTACAAAGTGGTGCAATACATGCATTGTTCCACTTTGCACCCCCTCGTGCCACATTATGCCTGTGCCAGACAAAATGAATGCAAAGAGGGTGTTCTGTTGCAGGGAGGCCCAAAAAAAATGGTGCAGTGAAATCTAAAAGATTTCACTGCGCCATTTTTTCCGTCATTTTTAATGCCTGCTAACAGCAGGATTTAAAGTGACACACCCATTGAAATCAATAGGCCTGCCTCCACTTTGCTGCACTAGAGTCAACATTTTTGACACTAGTACTTCAAAGCCCCACAATAGTATCAAACATTATAAGGCTATTGGTCTAACGGCAGCCATGGTGCGTTGTGTTGTAAATACCATGCAACCATGATGTTGTTAGGTGCTGGTAGGGACGCAAGAAAGGTGGCGTATCGGGTCAAATGCTCAACTTTCTTGTAAATCAGTGCAGATGCAACAGTTGCTTGTAAATCTGCCTCTTAGGGTTCTAGCATGGATGGTTGGAGTGGGTGAGTGTCCTAGATCTGGGCCACCAGGAAGTGTTTCAGGGAATTATGTTGTTGCTGAAGCTCAGTACTTCCATTTTGTCTGTGTTGAGCTTCAGGCAGTTGTCCCTCATCTAGTTGGTGATGCTCGTCATGCACCTTTGGAAGTTGGTTCTGGCTGTGGTAGGATCTTCGGAGAGGGAGAGTTCAGTCAAGTGCATAACTTGCTTAGGTATTACTCATGAGTAATTCAACATTAATGAAGATTCAAATTAGAGTGAAGCTTAAAATACTGGAAACGGGGTGTATGCAGTATTAAAGCAATGCAAAATCCCTGATTTTCACATGAAAGCCAAACATGTGCAGCAAAGCATCACCTGTGTAAATTGTCATACTTTTTTGAATAAAATATGCAAAGGTCATGAAGGAAACCTTTGCAACTCCACCCAACCATTGTACCGTATTGCAGTGTGAAACGAAGGGTTGCAGGATGGTGCAACCACCAGAGGAGAACCCATCAGCAGTCTGTTGCCAGCTTCATTAACAGAGAGACAGCATACACAAACCTGCAGTTTGTATTTGCATTTCTACATCCCTTAGCATGATGCTGAGGGGCCCACTAGTTCCTTTGAACCCATCAATGTTCTAAAAGCCCCTCCAGTGCCCAGACTGCTTTTTAAACACGACATAGGCCCTGCTTCCGGCACCATGGCAGCACAGTGTCATTATCGAATGGAATCTCACCAGCCACGCCCTGTCCTTTTTTCTAACCCCTGCCTTCACCCATGGCAAGCCACCTGCACGTAGGAAAAACAGACCACGCTGTTCAAGGGCATGGCAGAGCCAGGATTAATTGCAATAAGTGGCAAACGCTTCACAAAGTCGTCCCTTGCATAGTTGATGTGTGTTGTTACATTAGTTGTCTGTGATCGCGAACACTTCTTTCATAACAGGGGACATCATTAGGCTTCGGGCCGTGGGGGAAGGTAGGCGGAAAAAGTGTTATTAGCGAAAAGCTAATGAGGGCGCCTGGTCAGGCCTGAGAGCCCCAGCAGATTTTTCTCAATGGGATTAGAGTCACAAAATGAAGAAAATAATAATAAAGGAATAAAAAAGATACATTTGCCAAATGAACAAAGGGACTAGAAACAATATGAAAAAATCCCGAGTTGATAGCATCAGTCGTTTGAGGATGATGGTCTGCGGAGACCACTTACAAAGCGTAGAGACGGAGACAGCAGAGCGCGGAACGACTGAAAAGCAATTCCCTGCAGCTCGTCCTGGTTGGAATTGTCTCGCTAGATATATGTTTTATACAAAAGATTCTCTGTTCTTTCATTTTTTTCCTCTGGATTCTACTTTTTTCCACACGCTGGTACGTGAAGGGACTCTTCTGATTTTTGCGCCTTCCCCCCACATCATCGGGGTCCCCGGCTCCCAGAAGCAGTTGCGCTCCATTAGGATGGAGGAGATAGATTAGGGGGCCACAGTTGCTGCTGATATGGATGAGCGTAATCCTCGGGATAAATGGATTTCCATTCCCTGCCCCCGCGAGTGATGTATGAACTGTCTCCAGTCCCTCCAAGTTCCGAATCCTCGATTCGTTCATTGCTTCCCATCGTGGCCAACTGGTCGTCTCCCTGAGAATTGATGAACGCGGTAGATGCTGTGGCTGTCGAGGGCTTGCAACGCGCCAGAGCACAGATTTCTGTTTTTCCTTCTTGTCATCTGTTGAAAATTTACAAAGAAAATCCAACATTTATTTTGTGCAAGTTTCTTAGGTTAACTTAATCAGACCAACATTTTTTAAAATCATGGAAAGTATATGAATGGGCTAAAATGGGGGGTGTGGGAGCAGCTATGTAACACCTACTCACCGGGCTGCATTTCCCGAAGCGAATTGACTCAATAAATAAGGCACTAACTTCACTTTGATTTTACTGAAAATCGCCCATTCTCTCTATAATTGATTAAAGTAAAACCTTAGATTTATTCTCGAAATAGGACCCAGTGCCATTTGCAAAATAGCTTTTTAGCCAAAGAAAAATCACCTTTTATAGACGAGGTGGTGCACTGAACAGAACATTCCACCTCCTCATTGTTTACCCGTATTTCTCATACCAAAAAAATGATCACCTGGGGTGTCCCAACTTCCCCTAGTTCAGAACACTTACATGAAAAAGGTAAATTAGACATTCATGTTTAAATCCTTAAAAAGTATTTGCAAGTGGCAATGAGTGCCCACTTATAGGGAAGCTGGTTGAAAGGGGTCTTCTCTTGAGGGTAAGGCTTCCTAGCTCAGTATTATTTTGACCTCTTGGGTATGTCTATATAGTCTGCTGTGAGACCGTGACGTTTATATAATCTACATCAGGTTTTGAGACCAATCTGCTTCTTTTTGTAGGTAGTAACTGTTGTGAGATCAGCGTGGGCAATCTCTTACTCAACTATCCAATAAGTCCTAGGAACCAGTAGGTGACCCGACCCAGGGTGCCCACTCTGGCAGGAAATGACGAAGTGCTCGCCGGGCCCTCGGAGCAGGTGCTGCCTCCGCTGTAGTGACTGGAGTCAGCCCTCGTGCAACCAGGGGTTGCTGTTCTTAGCAGTTCTGTCAGCCACCCCCAATTTAGAAGCTAACAGTGGTCCACCAAGGGAAGATGTCTCTGGTAGGTTGTTTACAACATAGCTGCTGCAGAGGTGCAGAGACACAGTCACTGTTTTTGGTCTGTAGGATGCCAGACACAATAATAGATTTTCATGTAATCCTGTGCTACGTTTTTCTTCTATTTTGTCATTACATTTTCTGCTGATTCTCCTTATTTCTTACTCCCCACAGGTTATGTCAAAGATATTGTAAACAGAAATATTGTCTACATAAATACCGTGTCCCAAATATGGTTTACATAAACATTGTCTTTTTGAGTGTAAATATTCTGTTATTAACTCAGTGGGGCGATTTTATTTTTAGGCTATATTTTGTGTACAATATGTATGTCATTTTATAACCTGATACTGTGACTCTTGTATTACACCACCCCTCAGTATACATTAGTCATAGTTGCTTTGAGGCAAACAATATCGGGAGAGTAGTGGCATTAGACATCATGTCACCAGCGGTGTCTTTCACTCTCACAGTCTCTATTTCTCTTGTCGTAGCACTTGCTCTATCAATCTTTTACTTCCTTATTCACAATCGTGATGTCTCTCACCTCTCTATCCATCACCTCTCCTTCTGCCTTCCTTTGGTATTTAAGCCTCTGTTAGACCTGACAGCCTTAGGGTGGTCACCCCTAACTTTTTGCCTGCCTTCCTCCACTTTTAAGATACTGTTTTTGCTGGTTTTAAGACTGCGCACTTGACCACTGCTAACTAGTGCTAAAGTGCATATGCTCTCTCCCTTTAAACATGGTAACATTGGTGATCAGTGGTGAGATAAGACTTGTATTTGTGCAGTGACATACAGTAGCTAAGTATTTCACTACTGTTAGAAATGGGGTTTCTGGTTGGCTAGGGTATGCACCTCAGCCAGGCAGAACTTACCCACTCTAGTCAGGGCAAGGGAGTTACACGTCCAAGATAACCCCTGCTCACCCCCTTGGTAGCTTGGCACGAGCAGTCAGGCTTAACCTGGAGGCAATGTGTAAAGCGTCTGCACAACACACACAACACATGTGACGCAATATCCCCACCACAAAGGAAACACAACACCAGATTATATGAAAATATACTGTATTGTACACAAGGCAATTATCAGACCAAACATCACATATCAGTACTATCCTGCTACCTTAGCAGTTGTCAGAACGGTACACATTAGTTACTCTGCAAACTAGCAGTAGAAACACATAACACACAGGTTACTTAGTATTCTGCAACATAAGCAGTAGTCAGGAAACACGTTATCACATTAGCACACTTTTTCATAAGAATATAATAAAACGCCCATAGTAGGAACATTAGAAAACATATGGCAAGTTAGGGAAACATATTAGCAAGCATGTCCATAAAAGGAACATTTGCATACACATATGTAAAAACATCAAACACAGGTAGGTAATCTATGAAGCAAAAAAAAGTCTGTAGGAAGAACTTTGGATTGCAACTATATTGGTCCTTTAAATAGTACCTGGTTGGATGAAGGCACCTCCAGTGCCTAGAAGGCGAACAATGGGGCCCCCGGCGCTCCTATGCGCAAAACGGAGGCCTCCCTTGTACTCTGGGGTCAGAGGAGGGCGACATGCACCTCCTCTCTTTTATAGACAGGCCCCTCCAGGGACTGTGATTACTGGGGGCCCCCCAGGGCTTCAACCGGCCCTCATGAGGGGGGCCAAAGCCAACAAAAACAACATAGGGCAGGAGGGGGGCACCACGCACCCCCTCCGGTTTAATGACAGGCCCCTCCCGGGACCCGTGATCTCTGGGGGCCCCCCCGGGCCTCCACTGGCCCTTCCACCAAGCTGGGGGGGGGCACAATAATGCCCGTTTTACCTAACAGCAGAAAAGGAGCGTCCTGCTCCTAACGCAGAGGCCAGGGGGAAGGGGGCACTCCCCGCGCCTTCCCCTGGTCCTGCCGTGAAGCCACAAGAAGATCAGACCCCTCCTGGGGCCTGAGCAGACACTCGCCTGCACCTGATGCGGTGCGCGAGTGTTCTTCCACCTTCCCGGGCTGCTGCGGTGATCTTATTTAAAGGGACACAATGCAGCAAGGAGCCTACGAGCTCCCAAGGCTACATAAGCGCGCTGCAATCAGCGCTATAGCAGCCGCAACCACGGAGAAGCACCCCTCGTGAAGAAATGGATGCAGGGGTCAGGGGCCACAGCACCCTGCCCCTGGGGAGCAGAATCTTAAGACAAGGTCCTCAGGTGGAGGGCCCAGCTACAGGCCAGCACAAGGGAAAGGCAGCAAGTGGCAAGTCCTTCACAGTGACCAAGCAGGTCACAGGTCAGCACAGCAGCAGCAGTCCATGGCGGTTCCTGGTGCGTCCTTTCAGCCTTTGGTGTCCAGTTCCAAGATGATTCCAAGAGTCTCCAAATTGTGGGGAAAATTCCCCTGTACTTATAGTCAATCTTACAGTGTTTTACAATTGTAGGGAGAGGAGGTTCCAGCCAGTTACAACTGGTTCTAGGAGTGCCCCCTCTCTCCTGTCAGCACAGGCTCCAAACATCAGTGGGGGGTTAACGACCCTATTGTGTGAGGCCAGGGCACAGTCTTTACAAATGCAGGTGTGCCCCGCCTCTCCCTTCTCTCAGCCAAGGAAGACTATTCAGTATGCATATGCACCTCTGTGACACCTCCACCCTCCCTGTGTACAGGCTGTCTGAAAAGTATGCACAAAGCCCCAACTGTCACTCTGCCCAGACGTGGATTGGAGTCAAGCTGCAAAACACCAGAGTCATAAGCACAGATAAATGCACACTTTCTAGAAGTGGCATTTCTGTGATAGTAATAAAAAATACACCCACACCAGTAAGCAGCATTTATTACCACCATCACAACCATACCAAACGCGCCTACGCTACCCCTCATAAATCAGACAATACCCCTTACACATAAGGCAGGGCATTTCTAATGCAATCCTATGAGAAGGCAGCACTCACAGCAGTGAGACACCAAGTTAGAAAACATATGGCAAGTTAGGGAAACATATTAGCAAGCATGTCCATAAAAGGAACATTTGCATACACATATGTAAAAACATCAAACACAGGTAGGTAATCTATGAAGCAAAAAAAAGTCTGTAGGAAGAACTTTGGATTGCAACTATATTGGTCCTTTAAATAGTACCTGGTTGGATGAAGGCACCTCCAGTGCCTAGAAGGCGAACAATGGGGCCCCCGGCGCTCCTATGCGCAAAACGGAGGCCTCCCTTGTACTCTGGGGTCAGAGGAGGGCGACATGCACCTCCTCTCTTTTATAGACAGGCCCCTCCAGGGACTGTGATTACTGGGGGCCCCCCAGGGCTTCAACCGGCCCTCATGAGGGGGGCCAAAGCCAACAAAAACAACATAGGGCAGGAGGGGGGCACCACGCACCCCCTCCGGTTTAATGACAGGCCCCTCCCGGGACCCGTGATCTCTGGGGGCCCCCCCGGGCCTCCACTGGCCCTTCCACCAAGCTGGGGGGGGGCACAATAATGCCCGTTTTACCTAACAGCAGAAAAGGAGCGTCCTGCTCCTAACGCAGAGGCCAGGGGGAAGGGGGCACTCCCCGCGCCTTCCCCTGGTCCTGCCGTGAAGCCACAAGAAGATCAGACCCCTCCTGGGGCCTGAGCAGACACTCGCCTGCACCTGATGCGGTGCGCGAGTGTTCTTCCACCTTCCCGGGCTGCTGCGGTGATCTTATTTAAAGGGACACAATGCAGCAAGGAGCCTACGAGCTCCCAAGGCTACATAAGCGCGCTGCAATCAGCGCTATAGCAGCCGCAACCACGGAGAAGCACCCCTCGTGAAGAAATGGATGCAGGGGTCAGGGGCCACAGCACCCTGCCCCTGGGGAGCAGAATCTTAAGACAAGGTCCTCAGGTGGAGGGCCCAGCTACAGGCCAGCACAAGGGAAAGGCAGCAAGTGGCAAGTCCTTCACAGTGACCAAGCAGGTCACAGGTCAGCACAGCAGCAGCAGTCCATGGCGGTTCCTGGTGCGTCCTTTCAGCCTTTGGTGTCCAGTTCCAAGATGATTCCAAGAGTCTCCAAATTGTGGGGAAAATTCCCCTGTACTTATAGTCAATCTTACAGTGTTTTACAATTGTAGGGAGAGGAGGTTCCAGCCAGTTACAACTGGTTCTAGGAGTGCCCCCTCTCTCCTGTCAGCACAGGCTCCAAACATCAGTGGGGGGTTAACGACCCTATTGTGTGAGGCCAGGGCACAGTCTTTACAAATGCAGGTGTGCCCCGCCTCTCCCTTCTCTCAGCCAAGGAAGACTATTCAGTATGCATATGCACCTCTGTGACACCTCCACCCTCCCTGTGTACAGGCTGTCTGAAAAGTATGCACAAAGCCCCAACTGTCACTCTGCCCAGACGTGGATTGGAGTCAAGCTGCAAAACACCAGAGTCATAAGCACAGATAAATGCACACTTTCTAGAAGTGGCATTTCTGTGATAGTAATAAAAAATACACCCACACCAGTAAGCAGCATTTATTACCACCATCACAACCATACCAAACGCGCCTACGCTACCCCTCATAAATCAGACAATACCCCTTACACATAAGGCAGGGCATTTCTAATGCAATCCTATGAGAAGGCAGCACTCACAGCAGTGAGACACCAAGTTAGGCTGTTTGTCACTACTAGGACAGGCCATGCAATATGGCACATGTCCTGCATTTCTACATACATGGCACCCTGCCCATAGGGCTAGATACGGCGTACCTTAGGGGTGACTTACATGTAGTAAAAGGGGAGTTCTGGGCCTGGCAAGTAAATTTAGATGCCAGGTCCTTGTGGCAGAAAACTGCGCACACAGGCCCTGCGCTAGCAGGCCTGAGACAGGTTTGAAAGTCTACTTCAGTGGGTGGCGCAAGCAGCGCTGCAGGCCCACTAGTAGTATTTAATTTACAGGCCCTGGGTATAGAGATACCACTGTACAAGGGACTTATAGGTAAATTAAATATGCCAATTAGGTATTAGCCAATCATACCAACTTTAGATGGGAGAGCACCTGCACTTTAGCACTGGTCAGCAGTGATAAAGTGCTCAGAGTCCTAGAGCCAACAGCAAGAGGTCAGAAAAACCAGGAGGAAGGAGGCAAAAAGACTAGGGATGACCCTGCGTAAGGCAAAAAGTCCAACACAACCCCCTACCAGCCAAAAGCCAGGGGAGAACAATCAATACCTTGATGTACTTCCCTGATTGGGGCGATAGAACAAGGACCCAGGCCCACAACAGCAGGGGCATGTTCCAGTTCTACGCCTTCCTGACTCCACTTGGATCTCTCTGTCAATGCTTCCCAGGCAGCCTAGACCAACCCACGGGGGTTCTCTAGCTGCCAATGGCCAGAACCAGGCCCCAGGCCATCCAGGAGCCTCTGGTCTCTGAAACCATAACGAGTGGGGGGCGGTAGCCCCAGGTGCAAAGCAACCAGTCTCCACTCCATTTCCAATCAGTTCAGGGGCTCCACCCTGCCACTGATCCACCAACCTAGGGTCCGCACCCATAGGTTCTACAGGGGCTAGAGGCGAGGCTCTCCTTCCTCTACCCCTCCGTCTAGGATCCTGCCCTCCTCTCCTGGGAGGGGTATCACCAGAATCCACACTTGCCAGGGTGCTGGGTACAGCAGCCCTGCACAACTCTCTCGCCAGCCCAGGATCACTACCAGGCGACTGACCACCCAACCTAGGGACGACACCCTTAGGTTGCACCGGGGTCCGGGACGGGCTTCCCCCTCCCTGAACCCCACTTCCAGAGTCCTGCGTCTCCCCTTCTCGGGAGAAGCCACCAGAAGTTTCACACGGGGAGGTGAGCACACTAACCGCCCCCCCAACCAGGTCAGAGTTTACCCCCTGAACCTGTCTACCTAGTCCAGGGACGACACCCTTAGACTGGACCACTGCCCAGCGAACCAGGACTTCCTTGGGAGCACACCTACCCCCTACCAGATCAGTGATTACCCCCTGAATCTGGCAATCCAACCCAGAGTCACTACCCTGCGGTTGAACCACTGCCTGGCGCACCAGGACTTCCTTGGGAGCACACCTACTCCCCATCAGGTCAGAGTTTACCCCCTGAACCTGATCATCCAACCCAGAGTCACCACCCTGCGGTTGAATCATTGCCTGGAGCACCAGGACTTCCTGGGGGGCACACCTACCCCCCACCAGGGAAACACCTTCCCCAAGGGCCACACAAGAGTCTGGCTGGCGCAGGTCTCCTGACCTCGGCCCATCTGACAGAGTCTGGATTCCTCCCAGCCCAGAAATGGTCTCACCAAGGTCATTCCTGGGGGCTCTGCTCTCAGAGCTGACCCCTGACCCTCCAGGTTCTCCACTGGGGCCCGCAGCCTCCTCTTAACCCTATGCCTGGATTTCTGCCTCCTCCGCTGTAGAGCGAGACTACCAGACACCAGGACCGGCGGAACGCTATCACCAGCCACCCGTCCAAGTCCTAATGACAAAATGGGATCCTTCTGAACAGCTGGCCCTACGGCACAGGCTAGGCTCACCTCCTGGCGTTCACTCATGGAACCCTCCAGGACCTGGGACTGGAGCTCGGGTACCCTGGGCCTAAGCCCAACCCCATTCCCTCTCCTCTGAGACTGGACATGGGGTGCCTTACCCGCCGCAATACACTGGGACCTACCTGGGACACAAGCCTTTCCCACCACACCGGGTTGGGAAAAACCTAGACCACTCTCATTAGGAACACCCCCTAATGCCACACCAGACCCTATGGTACGCAACCAGAAGTCTGCCTCCTTTGCAAGCTCCCTGGGGTCAGAGAGCTCACACACTGACAAGTGTTGGCGTAACTCTGAAAAACAACAACAAAGCAGGTGCTCTCTGACAATCAGATTAAACAGCCCTTCAAAATTGTTTACTGTGCTACCCTTCACCCATTCATCTAGTGCAATGGAGCAATCCTCCACAAACTCCTCCCAAGACTAGTGGGACATTTTCTTACCGCCCCTGAACCTCTTTCTGTATTCCTCAGGGGAAAAACCCTACTTCACAATCAGTGCATTCTTTACAGCGGGGTACCCCTCCCTGTCACTCTCTTCTAGAGTTAGTAGGGCATCCCTCCCCTCCTCAGGAATAAAGCTCCCTAGGCCAGCTCCCCAATCCTTCTCAGGGATCCTGCGCTCTACCAGAGCCCTCTCATTTTCCTTTAACCACTGACGTATGTCACCCCCCTCTTGGAACCTAGGTACCAGATCTATGGGTATGTGAGGAACATCTTTGCTACAGCACTGTACATTGCTGCCACCACCGGACTCCACCTGCAGCGCTGGTGAGTCCAGAACCTTCAGACTGCGCTCTAGAGTGAGTCTTTCTCTGGCAAAGGCCCTCTCTGCCTCTGCCATCCTCTCCTGTACTAAGGCCTTCTCTACCTCAGCCCTTCTCTCCTCAACAGCTAGGCGTGCTAACTGCAACTTCAGATCCCTCTCTTCCCGCCTATCTCTTAGCTCATCAGGCGTCAAGGAATGAGAGGTAGCCCTGCTTCTTACACTGGACCCAGCAAGGGACTCACAATCACTCGGGCCTTCTCTGTCAACTGGCGTCCCCAACCGGTCATTCTCACCCTCCTGATCAGTCTCTCTACCACTCTCTAGGGATGAGGTGTGGGAGCCCTCCCATTGGGAACCCTCGCTACACTCAGGATCCTCTGGGTACCCCCTAAGCACACTCCCTCCCTGGGTATATGTCACAAACCTTTCAAAGAAATTCAGAGATCTCCTGAGGTCCCCTTCTACAGGCAGCCCTCTCTCTCTACAGGACCCCTCTAATTTCTCCTGCGTGTAAAACAGCAGGTCCTCTAAATCAAAGGTAAGCCCCATCTTGAAAAGGTTCAAATAACTCAAATGTGACAACCACAATACCCAAGCATGAGAACTGAAAAGAGGAAAAATGACCAAAGAGAGAAAGTTAAGAGAAGCCAAACATGTGATGGTCTAAACGCAATCCTTGTAGTGAAATAATGAGTCACAATGGTATTGTGCAAGTGCAAGTCCTATCCTCACCGCTGACAACCAATGTTAGAAATGGGGTTTCTGGTTGGCTAGGGTATGCACCTCAGCCAGGCAGAACTTACCCACTCTAGTCAGGGCAAGGGAGTTACACGTCCAAGATAACCCCTGCTCACCCCCTTGGTAGCTTGGCACGAGCAGTCAGGCTTAACCTGGAGGCAATGTGTAAAGCGTCTGCACAACACACACAACACATGTGACACAATTTCCCCACCACAAAGGAAACACAACACCAGATTATATGAAAATATACTGTATTGTACACAAGGCAATTATCAGACCAAACATCACATATCAGTACTATCCTGCTACCTTAGCAGTTGCCAGAACGGTACACATTAGTTACTCTGCAAACTAGCAGTAGTCACACATACCACACAGGTTACTTAGTATTCTGCAACATAAGCAGTAGTCAGGAAACACGTTATCACATTAGAACACTTGTCATAAGAATATCATAAAACGCCCATAGTAGGAACATTAGAAAACATATGGCAAGTTAGGGAAACATATTAGCAAGCATGTCCATAAAAGGAACATTTGCATACACATATGTAAAAACATCAAACGCAGGTAGGCAATATATGAATCAAACAAAAGTCTGTAGGAAGAACTTTGGATTGCAACTATATTGGTCCTTTACATAGTACCTGGTTGGATGAAGGCACCTCCAGTGCCTAGAAGGCGAACAATGGGGCCCCCGGCACTCCTATGCGCAAAACGGGGGCCTCCCTTATACTCTGGCGTCAGAGGAGGGCGACATGCACCTCCTCTCTTTTATTGACAGGCCCCTCCGGGGACTGTGATTACTGGGGGCCCCCCAGGGCCTCAACCGGCCCTCACAAGGGGGGCCAAAGCCAGCAAAAGCAACATAGGGCAGAAGGGGGGCACCACGCCCCCCCTCCGGTTTAATGACAGGCCCCTCCCAGGACCCGTGATCTCTGGGGGCCCCCCCAGGCCTCCACTGGCCCTTCCACCAAGCTGGGGGGGGGGGCACAATAACGCCAGTTTTACCTAACAGCAGAAAAGGAGCGTCCTGCTCCTAACGCAGAGGCCAGGGGGGAGGGGGCACTCCCTGCGCCTTCCCCTGGTCCTGCCGTGAAGCCACAAGAAGATCAGACCCCTCCTGGGGCCCGAGCAGACACTCGCCTGCACCTGATGCGGTGCGCGAGTGTTCTTCCAGCTTCCCGGGCTGCTGCGGTGATCTTATTTAAAGGGGCACAATGCAGCAAGGAGCCTACGAGCTCCCAAGGCTCCATAAGCGCGTTGCAATCAGCGCTATGGCAGCCGCAACCACGGAGAAGCACCCCTCGTGAAGAAATGGATGCAGGGGTCAGGGGCCACAGCACCCTGCCCCTGGGGAGCAGAATCTTAAGACAAGGTCCTCAGGTGGAGGGCCCAGCTACAGGCCAGCACAAGGGAAAGGCAGCAAGTGGCAAGTCCTTCACAGTGACAAGGCAGGTCACAGGTCAGCACAGCAGCAGCAGTCCATGGCGGTTCCTGGTGAGTCCTTTCAGCCTTTGGTGTCCAGTTCCAAGATGAGTCCAAGAGTCTCCAAATTGTGGGGAAAATTCCCCTGTACTTATAGTCAGTCTTACAGTGTTTTACAATGGTAGGGAGAGGAGGTTCCAGCCAGTTACAACTGGTTCTGGGAGTGCCCCCTCTCTCCTTTCAGCACAGGCTCCAAACATCAGTGGGGGGTTAACGACCCTATTGTGTGAGGCCAGGGCACAGTCTTTACAAATGCAGGTGTGCCCCGCCTCTTCCTTCTCTCAGCCCAGGAAGACTATTCAGTATGCAGATGCACCTCTGTGACACCTCCACCCTCCCTGTGTACAGGCTGTCTGAAAAGTATGCACAAAGCCCCAACTGTCACTCTGCCCATACGTGGGTTGGAGTCAAGCTGCAAAACACCAGAGTCATAAGCACAGATAAATGCACACTTTCTAGAAGTGGCATTTCTGTTATAGTAATAAAAAATACACCTACACCAGTAAGCAGCATTTATTATCACCATCACAACCATACCAAACACGCCTACGCTACCCCTCATAAATCAGACAATACCCCTTACACATAAGGCAGGGCATTTCTAATGCAATCCTATGAGAAGGCAGCACTCACAGCAGTGAGACACCAAGTTAGGCTGTTTGTCACTACTAGGACAGGCCATACAATATGACACATGTCCTGCCTTTCTACATACATGGCACCCTGCCCATAGGGCTAGATACGGCGTACCTTAGGGGTGACTTACATGTAGTAAAAGGGGAGTTCTGGGCCTGGCAAGTAAATTTAGATGCCAGGTCCCTGTGGCAGAAAACTGCGCACACAGGCCCTGCGCTAGCAGGCCTGAGACAGGTTTGAAAGTCTACTTCAGTGGGTGGCGCAAGCAGCGCTGCAGGCCCACTAGTAGTATTTAGTTTACAGGCCCTGGGTATAGAGATACCACTGTACAAGGGACTTATAGGTAAATTAAATATGCCAATTAGGTATTAGCCAATCATACCAACTTTAGATGGGAGAGCACCTGCACTTTAGCACTGGTCAGCAGTGATGAAGTGCTCAGAGTCCTAGAGCCAACAGCGAGAGGTCAGAAAAACCAGGAGGAAGGAGGCAAAAAGACTAGGGATGACCCTGCGTAAGGCAAAAAGTCCAACAACTACCTACCCATAGTTGAAGGTCAACTTGATTGTTTATCTTTTTCTGCAATTTTGTTTTTCCTGACCATTTTTTGACTAAAATCCTCATTTAACATGTGTCTGGCTGTGTCTCAAGCAGGAGATGAAGATTTTGGTATGGCTATGCTGGAGACCTACACTCATAAACAGCTGAGGACGTTCTGCAGGGATATGGGTGTACCTACCCAGATAGCCTCCAGGAAGGATGAATTCCAAATGACGCTGAGGGCCTGGGCAGAAGCCCAAACAGAGGAGAATGTGGAGGAAGCGGGTCCAGGGGATGGCCCCTCAGAGGATTTTTTGCCATCAGTGCATGAGATTACCGCTGCAATTGTGCCCCCTGCCAAACCAGGGAGCAGTGTCTCTGATCAAGGCCTGACCGCAGAGGAAAGGAGAGAGGCGAGAGAGTTTCAATTGCAGTTGGCAAGGCTAAAAAATGATGCTCAACAGGAGGAAATGAGAGCAGAGAGAGAAGCCAAAGAGGACGAAACTGAGAGAGCAGCCAGTCAGGCTGCAGCTGAGAGAGCCTTGGCTGAAAATAAACTTTTTTGGCTCAAGAACTGAGTCTCAAGGAGCTGGAGATCAAGGCAAGACAGTCTGAGTCCAGCAGTGATGGTGGCAGTATACATGCAGGACCTGCTGGAGACAAAAAGGGTTACATACCCAAGAATGTGGTGCCAGGTTTTGTGGTGGCAGATGACATTGACAAGTGGCTGGCTGCCTATGAAGTTGCACTAGGGGGTGGTCTTGTGGTTTTATGTACCAGCACTCCTCTTACACTAGCTCCACAGAATACAAATGACTACTCACACATGAAAGCCGCTTTACTGGCCAAGTTTGGGCTGACCCCTGAGAAATACCGTCAGAGGTTCTGGGACAGCACCAAACTTTCAACACAAACTTGGGTAGATTGCTATGATTCCTCCAACAAGGCACTGGATGGATAGGTGCAGGGCAGCAAAGTAGATGATTACAAGGGGTTATATGACTTGATTCTGAGAGAGCATATGCTCAGCCCGACTTTGCAACGAGAAGATCGAAGCAGCGCCAGCGCAGCAACCGGAAATTCAACACACAGCCCACTGGATCGAGCACAGCCGAACCGGAACGGCACAGCACGACTTCCAGAGAGGAATCGGTGCAGCACCTCCCATGCGGTAGAAAATTCGATGCAATGCCCACCTGATCGACGAAGCTCCTTTGACTTCGTCCTGCCAGCACAGGAAATCCACACACATCCCCGGGGCATCTGAAAACCCCGCAACCCGAAAAGGATCCACGACCCAGCACCGCAAATCAACACCCAGCAGTGCCTGTGTGAAAACTAAATGACGCATTGCCATGTGTGGCCCGAGAAATTGTCACACACCCCCTTTGTTTGCACGCATCTCCCCCTCTGAGGTTCTTTGCAGAGATTTTTCACGCAAACCAGGTACTTTATGCTTGAAAGAGACTTTGTTTGCTTTTAAAAGACTTAAGACACTTTATATCACTTTTCAGTGATATCTCAACATATACTAATTGCATTTTATTCGTTTTGACCTGCATCTTATCAGATAAATATTATATATTTTTCTAAACACTGTGTGGTGTATTTATGTGGTGCTATATGGTATGATTTATTGCACAAATACTTTATACATTGCCTTCTAAGTTAAGCCTGACTGCTCAGTGCCAAGCTACCAGACGGTGGGCACAGGATTATTTGGATTGTGCGTGACTTACCCTCACTAGAGTGAGGGTCCTTGCTTGGACAGGGGGTAACCTGTCTGCCAACCAAAGACCCCATTTCTAACAGCCTCTCTTTCAACTTTCTCTCCTCCCTTGATCTCTTTCTTACTCCTTTTACATTTGAAGCTACTTTCTTCCCCTTTGAATTCTGACTCTCATTCACTCTGAGGCTGCAACTCTTACCTCTCCTTATTCTAGAGCCTCTGTTAAAAAACACTTTGATAGTGTTCCCATCCCATTGTTTCACCTTTTCCACCTCTTTTATTTCTACTCAATTTTCCCTCCTGTGCTAATTCCACTGCCTGTCTCTAAACGCTCTCCCACCTCCATTTATCTTAAATTTCTCACTCCTCTCAATGCTCTGCACCGCTCTTCATTTGTGAGTTTATATTGCTTACTTCCTAATTCTGACCTTCCTTATTCCTCTTTCCCTTGTAATGACTCCCTAAAACAGGACCACTCTACGTCCTAAGTTGCGCTCCTCTTAACTTCATATTAACAATATTAACAGTTTCTCAAATGCCATGTTGCCTCAAACGCAGTGTTTCTCCTTCATGTCTCAGACCAATTGCTCCTAAAAAACCTATGATGCTGTCTCGGTAATGGTTCTTTTCTTATCTCCTTTTTGATGTCCCTTGATATATTTTTCTTTATTTCCCCTTTCCTTCAATTCATTTCATATAAAATGCACAGCAGTCTTTCACCTGCCGCACATCCTTTTCTCTCGGCTGCTCACTTCTCAATTTTCCAATCGCTGACAAATGTTCCGTCATGTTAAAACCTGTGCGCACAGGTACATGTTCTATTTTAGTTCAAGACAGATGCATGTACCTTTCTGGACGCCCAAACGCACGGAGAAAGGATATTAACGTGCTCCCGAGTAACCGGCGCATGCGCCCTCAGCAATTGTATTCGAACTCTGACCGCATCGTAGATAAAACCGTTAACATGCGAATACCAGGTGAAAACATGTCACTCTCACATAAAGGATTAAACTAATAAGGGATTACACTACATTTTAAATAACATTATTAAAGGTAACATTCCTCCCCTAACATGGATTCAAGAAAATACTATAATGCAAGCAATTAGTGTAGTATACAATGGAAACATTCATTGCTCATCTTACGAAACCTTTGCATTTTTGTGACCGTCGTTGGTGCGTAATCACAGCCTGCATCTGGAATAGCCAGTTCAGGTTGTTGGTGTTTTTTTCTCGCTCATAAAACTCATGCTGGTACAAGTTACACTCTTGTAGAATAGGTTACTCAAAGTCGAGGCAAGGCAGAAGCATGAGGTGAGAAGAGGGCTGAAGACAGTCATTACTGATTCATACAGTAGGGTGGAAGAATGGGCTCTTGGCTTGGAGTCACTCAGTATAACTGTTTTCAAGTGTGACACGTACTGGCATGTGTGTTTGTTGCCTCATAATGGAGGACAGGAGCGGCTTGCGGAGCTTTGAAGGGGAGGGAGGGTGCGTGGGTCAGGAGGAATTAGGAAGCAGCGTTTTGGATTGGTCGGAGCGTCCAGCCAGGGTGCTCCGAGGTAGAGTGAAAGTCTCTGCTTGCTCTCTCCAACCCAGAAAGAGAGTGCTCGGTTGGAGACAGCGCAGTGCACATGTGTTTTTGGCCAGCCTGAGACGGCTGGCGAAACATACATGCGCACCAAGGGGGAACCGTCCTTGTCATAGTCCGTGGCCCCACCCCTTTTACTATAAACATTTTTTATCGTTTTATAGTAAAAGGTTTGCAGCTGCTACTGCTGGTGGGGGGCGACACTCATCCTCCATAGCAGAGGAGCCACGCCTGACAGAGGAAGCCTTCTGCTTCTTCCAGGAACCATAGTCCAATCAGTAGGTTCAAATGGGGCTCGTAAGGTACTCCCATGGTATCTGCCATGCATGAGCACCCCATAGAACCTATAAACATATTCCAGTTTCTTCCTGCTCGCTTGGTGATTGCTCCACTGTTGGTGACCTATTACTTTGTTAACTGATGGGACATAGGAGGACCATTGTGGATGCACTGGTGTGTGCCTTTCACTAATCTCCCAAAAAGCATTGACATTTGTGACAGTTGGATGTTTTAAGTGGAGATCTGAGGAGTGTGTTCATATTCCTTCAAGAAACTACACGGGCTTGATTCTCGTTTGTCTTGTTGAGGTTCTGAGATGTTCAATACTTTGTTCAGGGCTCTATTGAACCTCCAACCTCACCATTTGTTGCATGCAAGAGTACTTTACATTTTGCCTTAAATTCTAAATATTGTTATGAACTGCATACTTTGGCAAAGTGATTAAGCTTACCACCTTCTGGACACATCTCTTTTACTGGCCAGCTAAACTGGTTTGGGTGCTTTAATACCTGCCACAGATACGCTTAGAAGGATTGACCCTATGTTGAGTCAAAGGGTTTGCATTTTAATTCGCTGGCCGAAAGCCAGGGCTGCTGTCTTGGAGGTACAGGCATCTAGTAGTACATGCTCGTGAACATCAGAGAGTAATGTAAACAGTGGTGTTATGTTGTGCTGAGGGATGTAACATAGCTAAGTGGGTTAAGCAATCACGGTGATCCGCTGTCCAGCACATTTACAGCATTCCGTCGTCAGCACTTGGACATTATTTGCTACAATCCACATGGCCTCCTCTTAGCACGTGTAAAATGCTCACCCACTTAGGGGCATATTTATAAGAGGTTTGAATTGCGTTTGCAACACACAATATGGTACATCTGTGACGCAGACCTCTATGCACCAAAATCTTATGCTTTCCCAGGGCAGGCATAACGAGAAATTCATTTATTTCTCCCCATTACTTTCTCGTAGAATCTGCCTCCCAGGATTGTTTTTCCACTGGAAGGTGCCCCTTCCTGCACAAAAACAATACTGCATGTGTTGGTGCTTTTCTGGCTAAAATGCACAAGTACAGAGGAAAAGGCAGGAATGCGCCATATTGCCTTAAATACAGCACATTCCTGTCCTTTCCCTGTGGCGCACAGCAAGATGATTTGCTGCGCTGTGCCATAGTTTCATAAAGTATGCCTTAAATTTGTAACTTTTTCCCAACCACTCCTTTTCCCAGAACAGACAGTGCAAAGGAAATGTTAGTCTGTCCGCCTCGTGTTCTCCTTGTCTGGACTACTTTTTATTTTTATTTCGTGGGTAGCACAATCTCGCTGGGCAGTAATTGGGTGCTTTGCATGACATCGACCCTGTTACATGGATAATTGCACATTTGCCAATACGTTTTCCTGCGAGCGAACCTCTGTTTCCTTTTGTGTGTCTGCTTCGCGCTCATGGCGGCAGTCGGCTTACTTATGTGAAACTGTTTTACTTTTCAGTTTATGTGGCAAGAAAAGTCTGGTTAGGAGTTTTAAACACTAATAGTTCTAACTTGAGGAAACGCATGACCCATTGCATCGCAAATGCTTGTTTGTTTTATTTTTATGTAGCGACGAATACTATCAATGGCCTCCGAGGGCTATGACAAGAAATCAAAGCAGCATATATGTATGTTCTGGTATCTTACACATTTACATGAATCATTTCTCTGTTCACCTTTTGTTACTTTTTAATCTTGTAGCTGACTTGTGCTCTTGTTAAGCAGGTTGCCAAGGCCACTTCTAGTGTTAGATGAACAGACACCCTACTGTAAAAGTCATTTCTTCAGAGTAGATGGCGAAGAACAACATGTATTAGAAAGCTTTTATGAAAATTGGCACTGCATGGAAGGAAAACGGAAACCTCAATTGGCCAAGTCTTTACAAAGGGATGTGGGGGTTGGTAGGGGGAGGGGGTGTCATGGAAAATGTTTTGCATTCTCTGAGAGATTCATTACATGTTTTAGGTCCCTTAATTGCATTAAGATGGGAGCTTGCATTAAACATTATTGATACAGTATTGGGTGCCACATTATAGTCTAAAGTGCCTGAGTGAAAGGAACAGTCATAACAGTCCAAGGCCAATCCTTAATTCTTCCCAGCACACAAACCTGTGGGTTGTGCAGACCACCCAGACTAGCCAAGAAGCTGTATCCAGGTAAAACTACATAATGTGTTGTAAATTTCTGTACACCTTAGAATGTATACATATTTGTGAACTAGCTGCTTGGCTGTCTATCCCCATGCTGGGTGCATCTATCCTCACAATCATGTTTGTAGGAGGCATCCATTACAAGGCTTTGATGGCTCTCTGACTAATCTGAGTAAAACCACTGTGATAAATCAGTAGCTGAGAGTAGGAAACTGGGTTACTGGTTAAGGAGGGTGGAACCCTACTGAAAGAGATACCACAATTCCTTTGAGGGTGAAATCATGAGCAAACCTCAAATTAACGTGAGTGTAACAATTTGGTGGCTTGGAACAAAGCAGTCAGGCTTAACTTAGAGGCAATGTGTAAAGTAAATACTTTTGCAGCACTGTGAACAGTAATTAAGTGGGAACACAACACAAGAAAAATCCCACACTAATTTTGAAAAATAGTATAATAGTAACAGTTAGTTAATTATTTGCGACCAAAATGACAAAATCCAATAAGTTGAACTGGAGATATACAATTTTAAAGACTTAAGTGTAAACAGTACCTGAAAGCACAAAGCACCAGCTGTGTTTATCTGATCACACGAGACTAGGACATAGTCACAATTCAGGCCAACCGCGATGGAGCCTGGGCTGGATACAGGGACCCAGTTGGGCCAGCTGAACAAAAGTACCATAAATCTTGGTTGTGGAAGAGTCCACATCGAGGATATGTTGCACAAGGGTGCTTCTGAGGAGCTGTGGGGTGTGATGCAGAGCCCTGCACCGAGGAAATGTTGTGCAGCAGCAGTTCCCAGGAGCTACGGTGTGGCAAAGCGAGGTCCTCCACATAGGATGTTTCACCCAGTGGTGGTTTTGAGGTGCTGCGGGGCCCTGCATTGGGGATGTGTCACACTGCGGTGGTTCAGATGTGAAGCTGTGAGGAAATGTGTCAGACTACGTCGGATCTGGTTAAGACCACAGCTGGGCTGGTACCTTCAGCAGCAGGACAGCATAGAGGCAGGGCAGCAGAGTGGAAGTCCTTGCAGGAGAGCTGCATCGCAGTCCTTCTGAGAATTCCACAGGTCCAGAGTTGTACTGAAGAGTTGGGTCTGAGGGTCCAAAATTTATACTTGGTTCCAGCTATGAAGTAAAAATTAAATCTTACTATAGTGCTTAGAAACACAATAGCTCCCACTGGGGCTATCAAGATGTCTTGACAGAGTTGTTCCCAACAGTCTTATGCCACTCATTAGGAATGCAGGCCAATCACAGAGTTGTACAGACCCCAGGTAAAATACCTTGGAAAAGAAGGAAACGTTGCACGGAGTTGGGAGGTGAGGTGTCACTGGAGTCGGTGTGGCGTCGCTTCTTTACCGCTACCAGGGAGGTGAGGCACTAGTTTGTTTTGGTTGCAGGGGAGGTGATGTGGTAGCGGTAGTGAGGTATTAGTTCCTTTCGATAAGACGGGGTAGATGAATTCAGCAGGTCAAAACGCGAGGCGTCAACTTCACAGTGACACGTTCACACCATGGGGCCAGCGGAGTTGGAGCTGGGTGTCATGGGCGTTGGTGACATGGCACTCAGGGCTCACGCTGTGGTGGAACTTCGGAGGCGCTGCAGCGGTGTTGAGTTTGCAGCATTGGTCATGGTCATTGTACTCAGCGGGGACCATGGCTCTGGTGCAGGCAGCGGCGCAAAGTCTGACAGCAGTGCCAGTTCCGAGGACACTCAGGAGTTTATGTGCTTGGTCTCTTCTGGGTTCCACCAAAACTCACTCCCAAGGGCCCCAGAACTGGATTAGACACCACTTGGCAAGTCAGGACCTTCAGCAAGAGAGCCCAGGTTCTGGCAAATGAAGCCTTCGATGTTCCTGAGAATTCCTAACAGGAGGTGAGCTCAGTCCAAGCCCTTGGAGAACCTTGGAAGGAGGATGTAGAAAGCAAAGTTCAGTCCTTTCACTCCCAGGGCAGGAGCAGCAAGCAACAGCCCAGCAAAGCAATGGGCAGAGTCGCAGCCTCCCTCCTACAGCATCTAGCTCCTCTTCCTGGCAGAATGTCCTCAGCCCAGAAGTGTTCTAAAGTTGTGGTCTCAGAAGTCTAGTACTTACACTCATTTCTGCCTTTGAAGTAGGCAAATTTCAAAGGAAAGTCTTTGTATTGCACAAGACCCTACCTTTCCTGCCTTGGCCCAGACATAGTCCAGGGATCTGGAGACTGCTTTGTGTAAGGACAGGCACAGCCCTATTCAGGTGTAAGTGTCATGTCCTCCCAACACTGTAGCCCAAGAAGACCCATCAGGATATGCATCCCTGTCCTAAAAACTACTCCATCACCCTGCCCTGAACCTTAAAACCTACCCTACCCTGTCCTAAAAACTACCACGACCCCCACCCCTGCCTGAACCCTAAAATCTACCCCGCATTGCAGTAAAAACTACCCTATCTCTCCTCTGCGCTCTGCCCCTTCCTGTTAGGCCCAGACACCTGGACCACTTTCTCTGCCATTACCACGCATATGCATAGTAAACGCACGTGTGGTAAACATATACGGGTGGTAATGGCAGCGTGGTCAATGCATAGCATTGTATTGACCATGTTGCAAGTGATGTTTCCCCATTCCAGAACACTACTTGACTTTTAGAGGATTGTTGCAGATTTCTTCTTCCTGCAGAGGTAGTTTTGACAACACTACAAGTTCAGCCCTACAAGCGAAGGTATGCAACTGATAAATATGTAGTCTATAGAACGATAGGATACCATCCAAATCGGTATAGTAGGCAAGTAGGAAACCTGGGTCGCAGAAAGAGCCAACCAACTTAAAAGTGGGATAAGTGCATAAGTAAGCGATATTTGGAAGGTAATTAAATCAGTCATCTCCAGCCTGGTGACCCTTGTCTCAGCCCACTTCCAGGGTCAGTGAATCCTAAAGGATTATGCTCTTCATGTACATGTACAATATAGGGGCATACTCATCTCTCACAGAGAGGAGGACAGGGTTCACCTATGGTAGCTTTTCCCAGTAATACCTACTGGGGCTGTTAGGCCACCTGTTATGGCATTTTAACTTCTAAGTGAAGGACTTTGTTCAGGAAAATTCTCACTTCCTGCCCAATTTTATAATGAGGCTGGGATTCCAACTCTCATCTGGGGGCCAATAGGTCTTTAGCTACACCTGATGATGTGTTGTTTCCTGTATGTTCTTAAGATTGGGTCCTTATATTCAGTGCCTATCTTTCATTGTCTTGCTTTCTTGTTCATTCTTTTGATGATCACTTGGACACCTCCGGAAGTCACACTAACTCTTCATTCCTTTCTTTTCCTTCTCACAAGTCACACCCTCCTTATCCCCATTCTGTCCATCTGTTTATAGCTCACTCTAGCAAAGTTGCCTTTCCTTCATGGTCACCCCAGAAGTTTTACCTGTTTCTGGACCCTATATTTACTAGTATAATAGCACTGTACACTTGGGCTCTGGTATTGAACGCCACAGTGTGTGTTCTAGTACTAAAGTGGTAGTGTCAAAATATATCTTACTCAATTGGTCTGCTTAGATGTCTTGTAAAGCATGCTAGATGGCGCAGAATTGTTACCAGTGGGATGGAATTTAACTACTGTATGTGGACTGCAGATTGTAATTACATCATCCACATATATGATAACAAATATATACAACTAAGAGCACCGAATAGGCTGAAGTGTAATAGCACTGCAATTACACATGGAAATAAAAAGTTCCTTTGCTATGTAGGAAAGCCTATCTTTATATATTATCAAGTCACCACAAGTGTGTGCCTTGTAAGCCCATAGGGCCAGCTATTTATTAAATAAAAAGGTGCATATGGCATGTTGGAAAAAGCATGCCATCATAGTGAATAACCTTTCCAAAAGATGTTTTCACTTTATAAGTTGAGGTGGGTAATATCATTCCCTTAGTTTATATTTTCACTTGTAAAAATGCTAACAAATCATGCAAAGTTATTTTGTTGTTTTTTCCCATCGTACCTCTTTACTAAAGTTCTATTAATAATGAACAGATACAAGCAGATATAGGCATCAGATGCAGACGACCAATAGAAGTTGCATATCATGGTACAGTAGAAAATTGGCCTCTCTTTGCATCTTAGCGTGATTTACCTACTATATATATTTGTGTGCTCATGTGGCCATTCACAGGACTGGGACCAATCGGGGCGCCAGACAAATATAGTGTAGGGTGCCCATGCATAGTGTCTGTAGAGATCTAATATATGGAGTCATGAAAATGAAAGTGAAAGCAAAACATTAACAACAATTCCCTTGCTGACTTAAACCGATAATGTTTGTGGTGTGAAAACTGTCCACTGGCATCCCCTAGGGTAGTGCCTCTTTAATGTGTGTCACATCTACTTAGTGAGGGGGGTAGGGAAGACCCACATCCAGCCCTGTAAGGCAATCTAGAAGGCTAAAAAACCCAAATGTCCCAATTTTCAGTGCGTGAGAGGGGCAGCTGAGGTGGGGATATGGCCACATGGATATCCAATGAGTTTCCAGCCATCGGATAGGTGTTTCCAATGAGGGTCCCCAACCATGTCAAGATATGTCGATCAATGAGTGCTTGGTTTCAGAGTGGTCTCTCATTTGTGTTTTTCAGCATATTTTTATGGTATTTGTCCCAAGCTTCCAATGGAACTGACACTCCTTGTTGCAGGAGGGGGGAGCACCAAGTGGACATCTCAACAGAGGACCAATTAAGAAGATATCTCAGCCAATAAAGTTATTTTTCTCATAGTTTCAAAATCAAATTTAATGATGAAAGTATATTCCTCATAATGTTAGTGGAAAAGTAATGTCATAAAATACACTTTATGCTGCTTGAGCCCAAACTAGCTTACACCAAGTTTTGCCTCTCATCTCACTTGAAGAGAACCAGTACACACTACTGTCTGGAGATACCAATCCTACTTCCAGAGGACAATGGCTTGGCCTTCAGTCCCAGAATGGCTGAGGTGTTGTCCATAATTAGCCAAGTAACAGGTGTTAGGCATATTAAAAGAGGACAGGAGCAGATGGAGAATAAAGACGAGCCCTCACATTGCTTCTTTTGACTTGGAGCTACTAAATGGGGCAGACAGGACCATTTGCCTTCCACTACCAGAGCTATTCTTGGTTCTCTGGCTCCAGTCCCAGCTGGGGAAAACTGTTTGTAGCCCTGACAGAGGCAGAAGAACTCTTCTAAGTAGAGTAGAGCTTTAGAGAGCTGGAGCCCATTCTGATAAAAAAGAAGGGCCATCCCTTTGCATTTAGAGCTTCAGGGAATAACAATGAGGAAGGGATGTAGAAGGAGATGAATGTAGGACAATAAAGTAGACAAGACTGGGTAGGATAGTTGTTCAATTACTGGCTACGGCTTTGTGATATGAGTAGCATCTTTCCACCATTTCCTCAGAAAGATCCTAGATGTGGGAAGACTGCATCAGAATAAGAAGTATCTGCTAAAAGAAAAAACACTCAATATCTCCTGAACCTTGCCAGCACTGAAGGGCTGGAACTACTTCCCAATGGTCAGGTGGATGACCTCCTGTGTTCCTGGTGATAACTGATGAGCAGTTAAAGCAATAGCTGGGTGGACAAGAGATGTTTGATAGTTGGCCAGGGTTATCTTAAGGTCGAGTAAAGATTTTTACAGCATGTTTGAGAGTCTCTGGGGGCTTTCTTGTGGCATCTGAAAGCATGCCACAGGTCTCTCAGTACCAGCTTTATAAAACTTGATAAAAAGCTGTGGGCCAACAAGAGTGAGATGACACACTCAGTGGGCTAGCTATGATTGAGAGAGAAGTGAGAGTGGGCTATTTATGAGTGAGAGAATGTGACAGATGGTTATTTAGGATTATCTGAACCGCTTTGTGAGCCAACTGAGATTATCGATTGATCAGCTGTGGTTGTCGGAAGGTTGTCCGAGGGCCTCGAAAGGCCATCTAGTTATGTTTGAAGATGAGCTGAGGATCACAGTCACATTCAAAAGTCCAAACAAAGGTCTTTAAGACATTTTGAGTGATGTTGGGGATGTGAAAAGTGTCTATGGGACAACTGAGAACATCTAATAACCGGCTAAGGAAGAACCAAATGTGGATGACTTAGATCAGGCTGAGAGTCTCTGTGGGCACGCTAGAGGTTTTTGAGGACACATTGAGAGACCCTGAAGGCAGTAGAGTGGAATTTAAGTAACAACTGTAGGTAACAGAGGGCACAGTGAGTGTCTCTAATGATGTACTAAGGTCTCTAGAGGTAGAAAAACATTCTCTGAGTGTCTTTAAGGAAAAGTTGGAGTTCCCGAAGGCAAACTGAGGGGGGTCATTATGAGTTTGGCAGACGGAAAAGGCCATCCGCCATACTCCTGCAGTTAGTTACCGCCAGTGTGGTCCCTTTCCTGCAGGCCCCATTAAGAGTTTACTGCTGGGCCAGCAGGTGGAAACAGGATTTCTGCCTGCTGGCGTAGCGGGAAGCAACCTAAAAAATTGAGACGTCTCATAATCGAGCAGGCGGCAATGGTGTAGTGCATAGAGTGCAACAGCATCTATTGCGATTGCAGACAGTCAAAATGTGTCATTCAGCACATGGAAGAAACAGAACAGCAGTTGTACGTTTGCTTAAATGCATCCATGCAACAACAATTGATTGGACAACAAATTTCATGTTAAAATATAGCACAAAATGATTAATTTGCCTTTTATGAAATTGCACGAATTTTGCCCACCCCTACTAAGAACCAATTTATCATGCAGTAGGTAGCCAAATAGATTGATCTATTGGTCAACTAACTTAGCAGAATGTCATTTGAGGATCTCTGAGGGTCTTCTGGTAGTATCTGAAGATTTTCTGAGAGACATCTGGTGGCACATATTAATTAGTTTGTGTATATAGCGCGGTGGCTGAGGTATCTAATGTCCAAATGGGTGTTTTAATTATGGCTTAGCTTTAAAGTTATTGATGGCATAACACGAGCTCCTACGACATGGTCATATTTTAACTTTCTCCCTCCTGAATCATCCTCAGATCCAATGCCAGTTAATGGAAGAATCACAATCTCTGCCTTTTTATCCTCAAGATCTCCCTTGTAGGTGTTTCCAAATGTGTATGAGAGATGCACTTAATCTGAAATGCATCTCATAATGTATTGGGAAAAGCAGATCCATAAAAATAATGGTATATAGGACATGATCCTCCTACCTGCCAAGTGTCAATTTTCCATGTGTCTGCAATATGCCAGAATTCCCCTAGGTTACGCACACCACACGTACCATTAATTTCACATAAATACAGCAGCCCCAGCCACGCGGTCCTATTTTCCATGCGTGATATCTTTAGCGACTAATGTGTTTTTTTAGCCAGAAGCACTATGCTGGTTAAGAATTTTCAGGCCATACTCAGAAGGTTAAAATGAGATTAAAGGTACAGGAATGCACATGCTGTTTTATTGAATTGCCAGCAGTGATTTGGCTGATGAGGTTCTTCCATTTCTTTACAGGATATTCTCTGCAGACGTCTTTCACTTTGTTTCGTGTCCCGTGTTTTGCCATGGTGGCGGGATCTGAACGGTCAGCTGCAATGTGAATAACAGGCCAGAATGTGCGGAAGGTATATCAGTGTTTAAGCAAGTATGACAACCATCCTCTGATTTGTGTGTTGCGTTCTCCCTGCCTTTATGGTGTTGTTTTATTCTGCAGCTCTTAGTTTGACCTGTGTAGTGCTTTTTCTTGTCAATGGACAAAGTGGTAATGTTACATGATTTCACCTCATTTGATCGTGAATGTGTTTAATCTTGATAATAAGTATGAACATTTTATAAAAGGGAAATGTTTTACCATAAAAAAGCAGTGGTCAGCTCAATGAAAACTAAGTAATGCAAGTGAATACTATTTGAGTTGCTTGCTGGTTAGGATTATATCTGTAAGTTTAATGAAAGAGCCTGATTCCCTTTGGACCATAATAGACACAAAGGCCTAGGTTCACTATGATTTTGCATCAGGGTTGCATTACTGTTGTGGAGAAACCTGTCACAAAATCTTTTTTGAGATTTACTAAGGCAGCTAAAGTCACTTTTCATGGCTTTGGGTGGTTTAGTGAATACAAAGTAACGTAATGCAGTGCCTATGGCTGCCTTGTGTTACTTTACAACAGGCAGGCATTACATGAGTGGCACTCCCATGCATCCACCTATGTATTTTGACACAAACCCAGACCTACAGACCCTTGTGAACATAGGGTTGCTTCAAAATGGTGTGCCTACCCAACAGAGACATTACAAGTAGAAAATGGGCTGGGTCTCGCCAGGGTGCATAGCCCAAAAACACAAAAAATGAAACAGGTCATTATTGACCTCTGCAAAACAAATCTAGAAAGGGTGGTGAGTGAAAGCAGAGCCTAATGCAAATACTCACAGCCCTCTTACATTTAACAGTTAATGTTGATGCTACCAGCTTAGGAAATCTTTAACCCAGACATTAATTCGCACTGCCTGAGTCTTCATCACTCGTGAAGGAAAAGGGAGCACCTTGCACCCTGGCTCTCACTGTAATTGCTGCCTTCATATCACTTAACTCACTTTGGCAATTCTATTTGGGTTGTTAACTGATCTGGCTGGGCTGAGATTGATGGAACACAGTTAGTTGCTTTTACCTCCCGATTGCTACTCTCTGCGTCAATTCACTAGTAATCTAGGAGCCAAATCGAGTTTTACAAGTGCTATGCTTTCTAAGGGGATCAGAACAGCCATTCATTTTGTACATAAAGCGGACACAATGCGTGCAGAACAATGAGAAGCAGAACCTATTGTGAAAGATGTGCTTATGGCAAGTGATATCTTGGTGTACACAAATGGTCTGTTTCGTTGGTGTGAAGAAAATTGTATAATAATAGCTGTGGAGCAACCTCAGAACACATTTCTAATTGTTTCTTGGTACTTTGTAATAAGTGATTATAACTATCCACTTAATAATACCCATTTTAGAGCCCTCAGAAATATAAAGGCTAGCAGGGACTCAAACCTCAGCGCTTTGCATTACATGGAAGTCTTTTGAAGTATGTGCACAATCTACTGAGCTTTCTGTACAGGAACTGAACCTGTTGCATTCACGTTACTGAAACCCAGCAAGAAATCCAAGAACAGAGCTCTCTTTTGCAACGTTGTCACCTCCTGATTACACACTGTTCAATACAGCTGAAGCATTACTCACTGTTAGGAAGGGGGTCTCTAGTTGTCAGTCAGTTTACACTCTGTCCAGTTAGGGACCATCACTCTAGTCAGGGGAAGGGAGTCACACTCCTACGATAGCCCCTGCTCATCCCCTTATTAGCTTGCGATGAGCCGTCGGGCTTATCTCAGAAGCAATGTCTTAAGTATTTGTACGCGCACACAGTAACACAGTGAAAATACTACAAATGGACACCCCACCAGTTTAGAAAAATAGACAATATTAATCTAAGTAAAAAAAAAGACCAAAATGACAAAAATCCAACATACACAAGTAAGGATATGAACTTTAAAGATAAAATCTAAGTAAAGCGTTTAGAAATACAATAGCTCCAACTGTTGCTATCACGGCTTCGTGGCGGAGTCGTCCTCAACAGTCTGACACCACTTGCGAGGGGAGTACCAGTCACAGAGTCACAGGGATCCCAGGAACAGTACCTTAGAAATGAGGCAGAGTCAAAGACGTGGCATGGAGTCTGGGAGGTGAGGTGTCGGTGCAGCTGGTGCAGCATCGCATCCATATTCCTATGGAGGAGGTGAGGCGTCCATTCCTTACTGCTATGCAGGGGAGGTGAGGTGGTGGTTCCTTACAGAGGCAGTGGAGGTGAGGCAGCATTGGTGGCAAGACATTGGTTCCTTACAAACCGGCAGGGTTGATGAGTCCAGCGGGTCAAGACACTATGAGGTGACTTCACAGTGTTGCGGTCACACCAAGGGGCAACAGGCGCCACAGTGGAGTGAGTTGTCAAGGTTGTTGGTGTCACAGCACTCAGGACTCACAATGTTGGGGGGCTTCAGAGGTGCTGCGGCAGCATCAGGCCTGCAGTGTCGGTGACAATTGTCGCACTTCGGCGGGGACCACAGATTCGGGTGCAGGCAGCGGTGCGGAGTTGGGCAGTGGCGCCAGTTCTGGAGTCATCCGAAGTCGGTGTACCTGGCTCTCCTTGTTTTTCTGCCAGACTTCACTTCTAAGGGCCCAGGACCTGGAGTGGACACCTCTTGGCAAATCAGGATCCTCAACAACAGAACCCAGGGGCTGGCAGGTGAAGTCTTTGATGTCCCTGAAACTTCTTAACAGGAGGCAAGCTCAGCCTAAGCCCTTGGAGAAACCTCACAAGCAAGATACACAGCAAAGGCAAGTCTTTGCCCTCTCCAAAGCAGAAGCAGCATCTGCAGGCCAACTCAGCAAATCACACACAGCAAAGGGGAATTATTCTTCCTCACAGCTCTTCAGCTCCTCTCTCCTTGGCAGAGTCTTCTCTTGATCCAGAAGTGTTCTAAAAGTCTGGGGTTTTGGGTCCACTACTTATACTAATTTTTGCCTTTGACGTAGTCAAACTTTAAAGGAAAGTCTTTGTAGTGCACAAGGCCCTGCCTTTCCTGCCCTGGTCCCAGGCACACCCTAGTGGGTTTCAGACTGTATTGTGTAACGAAAGTCCCAGCCCTATTCAGGGTCAAGTGTCAGCTCCTCCCACCACTCTAGCCTAGGAAGATCCATCAGGATATGCAGGGTACACCTCAGCTTTCATTGTGTGACTGTCTAGAGTGAATTCACAACCAGCCCAACTGTCATCCTGACCCAGATGTGTATTTCACAGCCAGGCAAAGGCACAGAATGGTTAAGCAAGAAAATGGCCACTTTCTAAAAAGTGGAATTTTCAAATATGCTATTTAAAAAAATGCTTCACTAAAAGATTTATTTTAAAATTTTGAGCTCAGAGACCCCAAACTCCATATCTCTATCTGGTTCCAGTGGGAATTTACAAACAATAGATATTTCAAGGCAATCCCTATGTTAACCCATAGAAGAGATAGGTCTGGCAATAATGAAAACCGAATTTGGCAGCCTTTCACTATCAGGACATGTAAAACACACCAGTACATATTCTACCTTTTAAATACACTGCACCCTGCCCATTGGGCTAACTTGGGCCTACCTTAGGGGTGCCTTACATGTACTAAAAGGGAACGTTTGGATGTGGCAAGTGGGTGCACTTGTCAGGACAAATAGTAGTTTAATACTGCACACACAGACACTGCAATGGCAAGTCTGAGACACGTTTACAGGGCTACTCATGTAGATGGCACAAACAGTGCTGCAGGCCCACTAGTAGCATTTGATTTACAAGCCCTGGGCACACATGATGCACTATACTAGGGACTTAATCAAATATGCCAATCATGGATAACCAATCATAATCACAATTTACACAGGGAGAATTTGCACTTTAGCACTGATCAGCAGTGGTAAAGTGCCCAGGTTACCAAATGTAGCAAAAATGAAATCCAGCACACAGTCAAATATACAAGAGGCAGAGGCACAAAGACAGGGGAACCTACAACAAGGATGCCACATCAAGCACCCACCTAAAATATTTTATCAAGATTGGAAGCTATCACTTGGTGAAGACACATCACTGTAGCGCGTGCTGGATCCGATTGTGCTATATTATCAGTCAGACTTTAGATAAATGAGTAACCTTTTTTGATGAATACTTCTCACCACCCTGCTGTTGTTTCTAAGTGCTAAAAATCTTAGGTGATATTTTACCCTCTGTATTGGTACACAATTCTTTCCCACCAAAAGAATGGGAAACTTGAAATTCAAAGGTAGGTATGGGCACAGGTTACCCATTCACGTGCAACGTTGGGAAACTTAGGCAGAGCAAAAGTGGTGGAAGTTTTTGGAGACCCATACCCAGGGCTGATTTCCATCCGCAGGATGTCCTGCCCGTGAAGATCGGACCTACAGCAACTTGAAAGGGCTGAGAAGTGTGGCGGGAGATGGGACTTTTTAGGGGTGTTAAGGAGACAAAGATCAAGGGATAGAGTAGGGGACTCAAGCAAAGGCATATTGACAGAAAAAGTGGCAATTATGGAGTGAGAGATAGGTTCAGGAGTGGGATGGTGGAGAGGCGGCATTTAGAATGGAGGGTTCCATTAGGTGACTGCTAATGAGCAGTAGCAGTCCACCTTTTGCCCCTCACCTCACTCCACTGAGAATGTGTTCATTCTGCTGAGGCACTCTGTAAATTCTTTATTGTTTAAGCATAACTTGCAAAGTTTATAAAAAGATATAAGAAGTTGGTATTCTGTTGACTTCCGACTTTTCACTTCCCTAGTCACAGACTCGCATCCCATTTTAAGCCAAAATAGACTTCTGTCCTTCTAAGTTTGAAAAAAAAAAGAGAAGCACCGACTTAGGCAATAATAACATCCTATTTACAGCCAAATTCAACAGTGAAATTCTACCTACGGACACACACTCAGGGCCATAATCATGACCCCAGTTGCATTGCAATTGCACTATGCAATGTGGTGCATGCGTGCCGCAACTCAAAAATGAGATTTATGCAGCCACGAAAGGCCACCTTGCGTGGCCCTGAGTGGCTTCATAAATCTTGAGTAAAGCAGCACAGCACAAATCACTGTATTGCCTTATCCTGCCCCAGGGAGGCACTACATGGGTGTTGCATAGGTGTTCCCATGCAACATGCATGGATTTTCGTGCATTCCCAGATTTACCAGAAGTGGTAGACCTGGGAATGCTTAAAAAAATCAAGGTCTCTCTAGGTGAGACGTAAAGAAGAGAAAGATCTTTATTTCTCCTCCTTTTTCCCTCTCTCTTCGTGTGCTGCAATCTGCAGCACACATAGAAAGAGAAAAAGGGCCTCTGTGGATTGTATTTGGGCAAGAAGGTGCAATTTCCTGCTCAAAAACAATTCTACAATCAATGGAGGCACCCTTGCACAGCTGGGCAAGGGTGCCTGCATTGGCGGTAGGTAGCCCATTGTCCCCCTCTGCTGGGGAAAGGACAGGAATGAACTGTTTTGGGATAAATACAGTGCAATCCTGCCAATTCTCTGTGGCGCACCGCAGCAAAGTGACTTTCAGCACTGTGTTGTGCCACTTGGCCATAAATATGGCCCTAAAACTTAAACTTGCTGCTTGAAAGGTGATTGCCACTTGCTAGTGCTTGAAGGCTGGATTTTAGTTTAAATAATTGTGGTAACCAGGCCCAGGTAATATTCCCGTCATGCTGGTATCATTTTGTGATACTCTTTTTAGATTAATTTTCTCAAATTAAGCTATTGTGCAATATTGCGTAGTTATGCTCCACTGGTAGTAAACATTTACTGCTGACACACAGGGATAACACAAACAACAGAACATGAGAAGCTTTTGTTTGCAGTGTTTTTTTTGCTCTTTTTTTGTGAAAAGTTGATCCTTGCATCCAAAATGGTTGCGAGAATTCATTTCATGATAAAATACAACAAGAAGTGTCAGTTTTGCATTTGGCACAATTGCAAGTAATTTTTATCAATCTTTCTAAAATTTTACGTAATTATGCAAAAGCAAATTATGCTAATTTTGAACAGCACTAGTGGTACCCAGTCAGAAATATTAGTGATTTGAAGGCTTGTGTTGCTTGTGTGTAACCTGAAAGATGCAGTACTGGTAATGGCAAGGAGAAGGTTACTAATTTTTTTTTGCTGTGTTCAAATACAGTCTATGTAAAGGAAGACTCAATGATTTTTGGTAGGCATGGGATTTTAATCTGTATGTATTAGTCTGCACACTTAGGGACAGATTTAAGAAAAGTGGAGCTGCATCCAATGCAGCGCCACTTTTCTTGCATCCCTTAGCGCCCCCCTAATACCTCTACGTGTGTTTTGTATTTAAGATACAGTGCACCGTGGTGGTAGTTAGGGAACTAGCATCAACGTTTTTGATGCTAGTTTGGGGCTTTGCAGGATTAGCATAAAAATGTTGATGTTAATCCTGCAAAGCACATTGAGGCCCATTATAGACAATGGCATGCATCCTTTAATGCCTGCTGTGTGCAGGCATTAAAAATGCCGCAAGAATTGGCCAGAACACCAGACCACTTCAGATCACAATGAAGTCCTTAATATACCAAACTGCATTAACGCACCTCCACTGTTTTCATCCCTCTGATTTAAATAGGTCTACATTCACTCTCTTGCAGATCATTGTTTCCTGATCCATTAGTCTTCTCCAACCACAAGACAACCAGCCCTTATTTCTCTTTCACTCATCTTTGTTTTTAGGGCACAGCCTACCAGATAGCACAGCTGTCTGGTTTGCTCAAGACATCTTGGGGACATTCAGAAAGCTCACCTAGGAAAGCATTCTGACCTTTGCTTACCATTAACTTTGCGGTTTCTAACTCGCAATTTCTTGCCTTCCATTTGCTGGCTTTATTTGTTTTAGGCTATCCAGCTTGAGATCATACCTTTCTTTTCCCAAACCTTATTTACAGTATCCTTCTGAGCCCACCATTTCGGTAAACAGGCCTGTAATTCTTGTTCTTATCTCATCACATTTGACAGGGAATTTAAAGAGCAAGAGCAAACGTCAAGCGCTCTTTTCTGAGGGTGCTTGATTAGTTTTCTTTCCCTGACTTCAAAGTGAGAACATTTATGCGATAATCTTGCTGGACTCTGGAGGTAGGAGTGAGTTTTTCTCTAGCACATGGCAACATTAAAATGCACTGTGTAAATATGTCAGCATATATCAGAATTAGGAATAAAAATGAAGCACCTTTTTTATTTCTGAAGTGTGTTGGAAACAAATACTTTAATATGATCAAAACAAATCATTAACCTTGGTAATGCATTTTCCACACATTTTTATCTGCACACTCTATAGTTTTATTAGAAAAACTGTATGTCTGTACAAATGTAATGGTCATTTCAGTTGAAAATGTGTTGTCTGTAATGGCAGTGTGCTACCACACCATGAATACTGAACTCTACTCTGCACCACTCCACACCACTGCTCTTTACTCCGTGCCACTCCACTTTACACCACTCCAAGCCACTGCACTAAGCACCACTCTAATCTACGCCACTGCATTCTAGACCACTTCATGCGATGCCGCTTTAGTCTACCGTGAACCACTTTATGCTATCCCAATTCACTCTTGACCACTCTACTCTATACCACTGCACTCTTCTCCACTGCGCTCTACATCAGCCTAGTCTAGGCCACACCAACCTACTCTGCACAACTTCACTCTATGCCACTCTACAACACTGCACTGTTCACCACTGCACTCTATGCCAATGCTCCTTACTCTGTATCACTCAATTCTGTACCTCTGCACTCTATGTCAATCAACTGTATGCCAATCTATCTTACTTTGCACCACTGCACTCTATGCCACTGCACTCTATATCTCTTTACTCTACAACATTTTACTCCATGCCACTCTATGCAGTCTACCCTGCACCACTCCACGCTACATCACTTCACTCTACTC
The DNA here is from genome assembly GCF_031143425.1 of Pleurodeles waltl. Lineage (NCBI taxonomy): Eukaryota > Metazoa > Chordata > Amphibia > Caudata > Salamandridae > Pleurodeles > Pleurodeles waltl. The sequence goes on from NC_090445.1 coordinate 1,626,995,127, forward strand.
TGAAAAAATCTACTCAACACCCCTGCTCTCTAAATCACTCTACTCCACTCTCTGCCACTCCATTCTATGCCACAACACTCTACACCATTCTACACTTACCAACTGCACTCTATGCCAGTGCATGCTACACAACTGCACTCTGTGTACCTGCACTCTGCACCACTCCACTCTACTCTGCATCACTGTACTCTACACCACTGCTCTCTACATCACCCTACTCCACTCTACACCACTGCACTCTGACACTCTACTCTGCAACAGTGCATAATGCACCACTGAATTCCCTGCCACTCTACTCTGCACTAATGCACTTTACACTACTCCACTGTACACCACTGCACGCTATGCCACTGCACTGTACAGCACTATACACTACTCTGCACCACTCTATGCCACTGCACTCCATGCCACTCGACTCTGCTCTGTGCCACTGCCCTCTGCACCACTCTACCCCACTCTACTCTATGGCACTGCAGCCTAAGCTACTCTACTCTGTGCCACTCTACTCTGCACCACTCCACTATGCCCCACTCCACTCTGCCTCACTTCCCTCTGCGCCACTGCACTCTACTATGGACCACTCTAATCTATGCCACTGCATTGTATGCCACTGAATTCAATGTCACTTTCACTCAATGCCACTGCACTCCACATCACTATACTCTGCAGCACTCTATGCCACTGCACTCTACAGCAGCCCAATCTACTCCATGCCACTCCAGTGTATGCCACTCTACGTGACGCCACACTTTGCCACTCCAGTACTCAGCACTCTATGCCATTCCACTCTACAACACTCCATGTCACTGTCCTCTGTGTCACTAACTTTTAGTCAGGCTAAACAGCAACCACACTTCTGTACAACATGGCTAAAACACGGTGGCAGATCCAACAGCTCTTGCATAGACAAGATCTATTGGCTTTGTCAATGCTTGCTCTATATTATTTTTTTCTCTTGCCTCCTGAAGAGCAGATGATTCTAGCCTTCTATATTTTTCTCACATCTCTCTTAGGGGCAGATTTGTAAAAAAGTGGCACATTGGTCCCAATGTGCCACTTTTCTTGTGTTCCCTTACCGACACCTAACGACACCATGGTTGCATGGTATTTATAATACGACACACCATGGCGGTCGTTAGCACAATTGCGTCAACAGTTTTCATGCTATTGTGGTGCTTTGCTGCACTAGCGTAAAAAATGTAGACGCTAGTGCAGCAAAGAATAGGGAGGCCCATAGGTTACTATGGGTGCGGTATTTTAAGGTCTGCCTTGGGCAGACATTAAAAATGACAGAAAAAATGGTGCAGTGAAATCTCTTAAATTTCCCTGTGTCGGAATACCCCCCTTGCATACATTATGCCTGGTGTGGGGCAAGGAGGTGCAAGGGGATTGTAAATCTGGCCGTTAGGGCCCTTAGGGCCAGATTTACACAGGACTGGTGCAGTACAGCACTGTGCCAAAAATGGCAGTGCTGCTCTGTGCCAGTTCTAAAATGGAGGTATGGCCCATATTTACAAAAATACAGTGCGCACCTGTGTTTCCCTAGTGCTGCCGCTAAATTTGGCTCCCAGCGCCAACGCAGGCATCCTTGCACCATAGTGCAAGGGTGTCTGCATTGAAGGGAATGATTGTTTATGTGCAGTAAGGGACTACACCCAAATAATCATTTATGGCGTTTTGCTTTTTCTATGTGTCCTGCAGAATGCAGCACACATGGTAAAAGCAAAAACGAGGCGAAATAAAAGTATTTATCCTCGTTGTGCCATGCCAATGCCACCCCATGGTTGGCGATAGCTTTTGGCGCTACCTCAGATTTACATATTCTTGTAAATCTGGGCCAGATCAAAACCAATGGGTGTTGCGGGGGAACGCCCACAGCAACACCCATTGCACGCCCCTCTGCCACAGAAAACTGTGCCAGAGGGGGCCATATTTACAAGGCGATGTTAAGCCACAAAAAGTGGCTTAGTGCCACCTTGCAAATATGGCGCAGTGCACAGCACCACAGTGATACTAGGGGCTTGTAAATATGCCTCTAAGTGTTTCTGTAACCTAGCTCATTCTTTTTATGGCCTTTCTCCAACTCACTCTGCCTGATCTCAACCCACCAACAACCTTCCGATATCCTATGTACATACGTAAGTGCTATTTGTACAGCAGGAATCCATCTGAAAAGCAGCAGAATGCTGCACTGATTCAGAGACAGAGATCCAATCAAATGTTGACTGTAGGTGTGTGGTACTGGGCTCTGAGTGATGTGGGTGGAGGACTACTTACTGTGCCATGATGTAGTGTTTGTTAAAGAGTTGTGTCTTCAGCAATTCCTAAAACGGAGAAGGTAAAAGCGTAGAGTCAGCCATGATGGATATAGAGATGCCATTACAAATCCTGGGGTGTTGCAATATCACCTTTTCTCATTTCTCCTATACTTATTAACTTTAACTCTCCAAACTTTACATATTTTCTCTTGCTCATTCTATACTCAACTCTTTCTCTCTGTATATACTTATTGTATCCATCTGTCTCTATCAATCGATTCTCTGTGCTTCTCCGTATTACTCATACTGAACTCAAATAATCTGGCTCCCTATAGCCCCACCCACCACCTCATATTCACATCCGGTGTCTATCTTTTTCTAACTCTCTTTCCCTACATTTACACTTCTGCTCTGCATCTATTTATATATCTCTCTTTACCCGCTGTCCAGCTCCCGCTCTCTCTCTCCCTCTGCCCCATAGCCCATCCCTTATTTAACCTCAGTCATTAACACTCCAGGTCTCAAGCTCCCCGTGCTCACCCTCTCTCTCCTACTGCATCCCATATCCCTATTCAGCATGCCCCTTATCCTTCAGTTTCCCAGTTCTTTCTAATTGCAGTGCCCTTTTTGTAAACCCTCCCACACCCTGTCTCACTCCTCCTGTACCCAAGCTTCTTGTGTCTCAACCTCTCTCAGTCAGTTTTCTCTCACTACTGCCTTTTCACATTCATACTCTCTACAATCCCTCTCATTATTCCTTCTGAACTCCAGGAACTATATTTTTATGGGCTTCTCTGCCTCATTGCAGAGCTGAGCGAATGTTTTATGCTCTTGAGGTGCATAAAGCCAATTGATTTAAATGGATATTACTCCTAGTTAGAGGCTCATTTTGAGAAAGCACATCTAGTAAACAGTGAGCAAGGTTTGCCTTTTTCAGAGCTGTGCTACCTAAAAGAAAGCACTAACTCAGCGAGGTATTGGGTTAAATGAAGTGACTTTACATACTGTTGGCGCATTGAAACAGGCGCTCTGGTCTGAGTCAGCAGAACCCATCATGATATGACGGCTGTTCGTTTCATGACCCACTCTCTTGTAACATAGGCTCCCTCCATTTCACATTCAATCTTACATCCCTCTTGTACTCCTATGCCCGGACATCCCATACACCTGCTCTCTCAACAACAGTGGTCCAATTCACAAAGATTAACTTAGACCAAAGGTTTAAGGTTAGACTAAAAGTGTGAACTGAAACCAAAAGTCTAACACTGCTAGACCAAAAGTGAAAACTTGGACCAAAAGTCTAACTTCACTACTAGTAAAGTTAGACTTTTGGTCTAAGTCTGTACTTTTGGTCTAAGTTTAGAACAAAAGACTAAGGGCCAGATTTATACTTTTTTAGCACAGCATTTATGTCATTTTTTGATGCAAAAATGGTGCAAACTTACAAAATTCAAAACTCATCAAAAAATGACGCAAATGCAGTGCTGAAAAAGTATAAATCAGGCCCTAAATTTACTACTAGTAAACTTTGACTTCTGTCTAAGTATACACTTTTGGTTTAAACTTAGATTTTTTGTCTAAGTTTACCTTTTTGAATCAGGCTCTAAGTTTAGACCGAAAGACTAACTTTATTAGTAGTAAACTTAGGGCCTTATTTATACTTTTTGGTGCAAAACTGCACTAACGCAGTTTTGCACCAAAATGTTTTGCACCGGCTTGCACCATATTTTAGCACCAGCTGTGCACCATATTTATGGAATGGTGCAAGCCGGTGCAAAGGGTAGGCTAGCGTAAAAACAAATTACGTTAGGCAGGTTAGAGTCAAAATAAATTACTCTAACCAGATTAGTGTCATTTGTTGACGCTAAGGGGCATATTTATATTCTGTTTGCACTGAATTAGCGTCATTTGTTTTTACTCTAATTCGGTGCAAAACTAACTCCATATTTATACTTTGGTGCTAAACCCGTCTAGCGCCAAATTTATGGAGATAAAGTCATTTTTTGGAAGTGGAAACCTACCTTGCCTTAATGAGATGCAAGGTAGGCGTTCCCGTGCAAAAAATGACTCTATGGCCTTAACGCCATAGTTATACTTCCATGCAAAAATGGTGCAAGGGAGGGAGGAGGGGTCAAAAAGTAGGGCAAAGCCTGCTTTGCCCCATTTTTTAAAGCCGGGTTCAGGGCAGGCGTTAGGAGACTTGTGGGCCTATTTCCATGGTGGAACACCATGGAATAAGCCCACAGGTGCCCTCCCCGTTGCCCCAGGGGCACCCCCACCCACACCAGATGGACTGCGGAGGATGGGGGACCCCATCCCAGGTAAGTACCGGTAAATATTTTATTTTATTTTTGAAAGTGCCATAGGGGGCCCTGAAATGGGCCCCCTTACATGGCACAGGGTGCAGTGGCCATGCCCAGGGGACCCTTGTCCTGTGTGCTGGCCATTGGGTGGTGGGCATGACTCCGCCTTTTCTAAGGCAGGAGTCATGTGGCATGGTAGGTTTAGAACCATAAAATGACGCTAATCTGGTTAGAGTCATTTTTTTTACTCTAACCTGCCTAAAGTCATTTTTTGGTGCTAAATCCTCTTCTTCTATACTGCCAGCCCCACCCTACTTAAGTCATTTTTGTTTACTCTAGCCTACCCTTTGCACCGGCTTGCATCATTCCATAAATATGGTGCCCGGCTGGTGCACAGAAATGGTGCAAGCCGGTGCTAAACGTTTTTGTGCAAAACTGAGTTAGTGCAGTTTTGCAGCAAAAAGTATAAATAAGGGCCAATATTTTGTAAGTTTGTGCCACTTTTTCATCAAAAAATTACGTTAATGCGGCGCAGAAAAAGTATAAATCAGGGCCTTGGTGCTAGACTGGTCTAGCACCGAAGTATAAATATGGAGTTAGTTTTGCACCGAATTAGAGTAAAACAAATGACGCTATTTGGTGCAAACAGAGTATAAATATGCTGCAGAGTATAAATATGCCCCTAAATATGGCATTAAGGCCATAGAGTCATTTTTTGCATGGGAACGCCTACCTTGCATCTCATTAAGGCAAGGTAGGTATCCACTTCAAAAAATGACTTTAGCTACATAAATTTGGCGCTAGACGGGTCTAGCACCAAAGTATAAATATGGAGTTCGTTTTGCACTGAATTAGAGTAAAAAATAATTACGCTAATTTGGTGCAAACAGAGTATAAATATGCCCCTTAGACTTTAGGTCTAAACTTAGACTTTTGGTCTACATTTAGCTTTTGGTCTAAGCTTACCTTTCTGAATCAGGCCTTAGGAGCGTAGCTTCCATTAGTGCAGCAGCTGCAGTGACACATGGGCCCTGAGGCCCACTGCACCCTGATAGTGCTGTATTTTCACAGTTTAAAGAGCGTATATGGGCCCCATTTCTGTTCTTGTACTAGGGCCTATCACATACTGGCTGCGCCACTGTTCCATACAGTTCCCTAGCCCAGCTCTTTCACTCCGTAACCTTGCTCTCCGGAATGCAGCAGCCTACGCACTCTGTGCGCGGAGCGCGCGCCATGCAGGGTTCCTCCCCCTAGTTTTCCTTCCTCAGCCACGACATTCGCGGAGGAGCTGCTGCTCTACTGTCTATTGTTGGCAGAATTTATGCAGACGCTAACCAGCTGTAGCCTTCTCCTTCCCATACATAGTTTGTGGATGTTTATAGAGTGTCATTTTAGTCACGCCATGGTGGGCAAAGGTAAATGTTTAAATAAATCAGCCCTGCGACTGCCAGCAGTATTATTCACGGGAAGTGGAAGAGACTGCAGGAGCTCTTACAGTTACCTTCTTCGGAGCCAGTCGTCAGGCTATCAGGCCAGGTTCCATATTTACTTCCAGCCCTCTGCTGGATGTTATTTAGGAAGGCCACCGTAGTGTGTTTCCATTTCAACGACTGTGGAGTTTTCAGAAGCACGTGCATATTCACACTCTTATGCGGGGCTCATGGCACACTCAAGGTTTCTCTGCTCAGAGATGTGCAAACAATGGACATTGAGTAAGTGATATGGGTTGGAGCAGGAGATTATCACTTGAAGACTGACCCTGAGCAAACTCGTCGCATCTCCCTCTCTCCTTTCTCTGTCCCTTACTTTCTTAGCTCTCTGGCTCTATCTATCTCCTATCCGTCCATCTCTCCCCCCTCTACCTTTCGATCCCTTTGTCAGAACTCCAGGGCATCCATTTTGGATATCAAATCATTGTGGTCGAAGAAAGGAAGCATAAATCCTGATTTAGAGGCACCAGCAACATTAAGGCTCAGCATTGCCGCTCTAAAGTAAATTTCACAGGATATCCTTAGGATTCTAATTGTCAAAAAGAAATTGGTTTTCACTGAAGTAAAAGGTATAGAACACATGCTGGTTTCATCCCTTTCAATACCTAGGGATTCAATACTGGACGTCTGGCCCTTTCTACTGGTCATTTACAGAGAAGTGTCTAAAATAGCAGTGGTTTATATTTCTCTTCTCCAAGTTGTTCGCTGGACTCAGAGTAGTACTGTTGTAATAGCAAGTCATGAAACCCTTATTATCAGTGACTCACTAGTGGTAGCTGTGGTCCAGCCGTCAAGTCTTATGTTAAAAATTCGTTAGGACTTTGGTCTCATATACAATATAAGGTAAGGTATGTTTCCTCGACAACGTTTTTGTTAATGCTATACCCCAGTGATTATTGCCTAGATTAACACACTCCACTAAAAACGGTGTGACCATTGTATCTTCCACTGTGTTATAAAATTTCCACAGTCCCTCATTCACCCTACCCCCCCTTATTTAGTCCCAGGCTCACTAGTGGAAGAAGATTCTCCCACCCCCCTGCATAGCTTTGTGATGTTGTGTCACAAGAACCTTCAAATAAGTTCTTACCCTTTCCAATGATTTTCAGCCTAAAACACAAAAGATAAAATCAGACATATGTAAAGGAAACAGAGTATTGAAAGAGGGATAAAAGAAACTCAGTGCCAGATTTAAGAAAAATGGCTCTGCACCCAGTACAGCAGCACTTTTCTTGTGCCCCTTAGCACCCCCCCTAAAGCCACCAGGTGTGCGCCGTATCTAAGATATGGTGCACCATGGCAGTAGTTAGGGAACTGGCTTCAAAAAGTTTTACGCTAGCTCAGAGCTTTGCGGAATTAGCGTAAAAAATGTTGACGCTAATCCTGCAAAGCCCATTGAGCCCATTGTAAACAATGGTGTGCCTCCTTTTAACGCCTGCTTTGAGTTAAAAGCGCCCAAAAAATGACACAAAGAAATCTTTTATATTTCTTTGGGCCATTTTTTCAGCCCCTTCTAAATGGGGAACACCCCCTTAGCATACATTATGTCTAGCACAGGTATAATGCAACAGAAACGGTTTAAAAGTGGTGCAATGCATGCATTGCACACTTTCTCGTTGGGCAACATTAACGTAAACAAAATGACACTGAAGTGGTGAAAGGAGGTGCTAGGGGCTCTTAAATCTGTCCCACAATGAATAACCAAATCAGAAAATGTAGACGCTCCCTACAGGCACACAAAAATCAGGGGTTAGTCTTTCCTAATGTGATTGCCAAGATTATGGGGGTCATTCTGACCTCGGCGGTAAAAGGCACTTACCGCCGCTCAGAAGGCCGCCACAACACCGCCGCGGTCGCGGTAAACCGCCACGGTCATTCTGACCCTCAAGAGGCAAACCGCCAAAAACCCGACATCAACAAAAGTCCGCCACACCAATGGCCAGCGTTAAACTGGCGAAGACCAAACCTCCACCGTCACGCCAACAGAAAAACGCCCATGCCATTACGACCCACGAATCCACGCGGCGGTCTTTCAACCGCGGTATTCCATTGGCGGTACACACCGCCGCGCTCAAAATACACATACAGCTCCAAAACACAGCCACATTGGACAATTTGAAGTACACACACCTGAGACACATACACACAACACTCCCACACACCCAATTAACTATAAAACACACACCCACATCACCCACAAACCCCTACGACCACAAATCAGAGAAGAAGCCCAGAGAGAGACAGCACAGAATAGAGAACACCATCACACAGAGGCACACTACACCATCACCCACACAACAACCACGCACAAAACACCACACACCACTACACTCACCACACTCATCACCGCAAACACCACCCCACACCTCATCCACACCACCCCATGGCACCCCAAAGACACCCCAGGTTCTCAGACGCAGAACTCAGGGTCATGGTGGAGGAAATAGTTCGGGTAGAGCCCCAGCTCTTCGGGACACAGGTGCAGCACACCACCATTGCCAGGAAGATGGAGCTATGGCAAAAAATAGTGGACAGGGTCAATGCTGTGGGACAGCATCCACGAAATCGGGACGACATCAGGAAGCGGTAAACGACCTACGGGGGAAGGTGCGTTCCATGGTATCCAGGCACAACATCGCGGTGCAGCGGACTGGCGGCGGACCCCCACCTCAACCCCCAGAATTTACAACATGGGAGGAACAGGTCTTGAACATCCTGCATCCTGAGGGCCTCGCAGGAGTATCTGGAGGAATGGACTCTGGTAAGTCTCATCTTCACTACTTCATCCCCCCCACCCCACCAGCATGCCAACTCATACCCCCACCCTCCCCCCCACCACCATCACACATCCTCATTGCTAATGTCTCACCATCACAACCCACCCATCCCAACACCAAACCCTGCATGCCACCACAAACCATCGACAGCCATCACCTAAGCATGCCCACTGCACATACCCATCTCCCCCACAAACCGCCGTCACAACAGCCCCCACAAAGGAATGCCAGCACTGGGGTACACGGGCACCCACCCATTGTACGCTATGGCACACACAGAAGCAATAACCATACTCTTATACCCCTGCAGGACCCGAACGCCACCACACCGCCCAGGAGGGTCCAGAAATGTCCATCCCACCCCCAGAAGAGGTCCCCAGTGATGACAGCAGCTCTGTCTCCCTGGACCCAGATGACCAGCCCGGCCCATCGGGGACCTCGGGACAGTCGGTTCCCCTCAGACAGCCACAGGCTACAGCAGACCTACCCCCCTCTGGGAACACCAGCACAGCACCCACCCAGCGGGCCCATGCCTCTGTCTCCAGGACACGTCAATCAGCGGTGTGTCCACCACTACAGGGCACCCAGGTTAACCCACCACCCCAACAACAACAGGGACCTGGGGGCAGTGGTAGTGGGCACACGGTCCAGGGGACAGAGGCCCAGGGAAACAGGGGAACTGGGAGGGCTGCTGTGCGACAGGGAGGGGACAGGCCCAGGGAACCCACTCTACACGAGGCCCTCACCTCCATCATGGGAGCATACCACCACTCCCAGGAGACGATGGCGACAGTCCTGGCCAGGTTCCAGGAGATCCAGGTACTGCAGGAGGAACAGTTTATGGGGTTCAGGGAAGAACTGAGAAACATTAGTTCCGCAATGGGCACCATTGTTGTGGCTCTCAACCAGATTGTCACCACATTGCGGGACCATGTGGCACCACAAAGGGCCCCTGTCACTAGAATGGACCAGGAACAGGCTACCACCTCCGCCGGCGCTAGTGGACAGGAGGCCCCGACACAGCAACAACCGGCCACCAGAACCCCACCTCCTGCAGAAGAAGAACCACCCCGCAAGTGGGGCCTGAGATCTAGGAAGAAGACAGAGTAGGATGCCAAGACCCCCGCCAGGAAAGGATACCCCCTGATGTCATCCCACTGTCCCACATTGTCACCCTGTCCAACCTTAAACTGCCCCTGCTCCACCTTCCACAGGCATATGGACAATGCACCTGTGAGACTGAGAATCTGGACTCTGCCATGGACATTCCTCCACCATCACCCATCACCGATTTTCAACCATGTCTCAAAATTGAGCACTTTAATAAACACACTTATTGCACACAAATAATCTGGAGTCTGCCTGTTTTTTTGAAAATATGTATTAGACATAAACGTGCCAAAATGACCAGTTACATTGTGATGACAACATACCACTGTCACACAGCTGTAGTCCATGGGCAAACAAAGCAGAGGTCACGCAGTGTGGCCCACATCTCTGAAATTGGAAGGGAAAGTCACAACTCTGTCAGCATACACTGGGTGAAAAGGACAGACAGTAGAGAGGCAGGAGACTGTAAGTAAATGTAAAATGCCGGTGTTGATTCTTACCTGTGTGTTATTGAAAATACTGCTGTATCACTGTGTCCCTGTTGTCTGTGTCGTCCTCTTCGGCTTCCTCGTCTTCACTCTCCACAGGCTCCACAGCTGCTACAACACCACCATCTGGACCATCCTCCTGCAGAAAAGGCACCTGGTGTCGCAATGCCAGGTTGTTAAGCATACAGCAGGCCACGATGATCTGGCACACCTTCTTTGGTGAGTACATTAGGGATCCACCTGTCATATGCAGGCACCTAAACCTGGCCTTCAGGAGGCCGAAGGTTCTTTCTATAATCCTCCTAGTTCGCCCATGGGCCTCATTGTAGCGTTCCTCTGCCCTTGTCCTGGAATTCCTCACTGGGGTCAGTAACCACGACAGGTTGGGGTAACCTGAGTCACCAATTAGCCACACACTGTGTCTCTGTAGTTGTTCCATCACATAAGGGATGCTGCTATTTCGCATGATGTACGCGTCATGCACTGACCCAGGGAACTTGGCATTTACATGGGAGATGTACTGGTCAGCCAAACAGACCACCTGGACATTCATGGAATGATAACTTTTTCTGTTCCTGTACACCTGTTCACTTTCACTGGGGGGTACCAAAGCCACATGTGTCCCATCAATGGCACCAATGATGTTGGGAATATGTCCAAGGGCATAGAAATCACAATTCACTGTAGGCAAATCCCCCACCTCAGGGAAAACAATGTATCTCCGCATGTGTTTGAGCAGGGCAGACAACACTCTGGACAACACCTTGGAAAACATAGGCTGAGACATCCCTGATGAAATGGCCACTGTTGTTTGAAATGACCCACTTGCTAATAAATGGAGTACTGACAGCACCTGCACTAGAGGGGGGATCCCTGTGGGTTGGCGGATGGGTGACATCAGGTCTGCCTCCAGCTGGGCACACAGTTCATGTATAGTGGCTCGGTCAAGCCTGTATGTCAGAATGACATGTCGTTCCTCCATTGTCGACAGGTCCACCAGCGGTCTGTACACGGGAACATTCCTCTATCTCCTCGCAACTCCCAGCGGACGGTGCCTAGGAAGGACAGCAGCGAGCACAGAGTCAATCAACCCACAGGTAAGTTCCCACAGCTTGCACAGTACATGATTCTCTATGCATTGAATGGCTTGTATGAGTGTTGATGCAAGGCCTAGGCATGTGTGACACAGTAGAAATTAAGCCATGTGGGCCCTTGAAATGGCGGCTGCCTGACCTGTGAAGTGCGACAATGGGATGTGAGGTCAATGCGCTGGCGTGGCACACCGTGGCGGTAGGCGGTCGAAGACCGTGGCGCAAAGCCGCATTGGTTAACATTGAACCCTATGCGTTTCAGGAGCCAATGACGAAGTGCGCCGGCGGTCGCGGGACGCACCGCCGCGGTACGCACCGCTGCGGACGTGACCGCCATTTTCTATCTGCTTAATCACTCGAGACCTGATCATCCACAGGAGAGGACCTATACTGCAAGTGCTGCTGTGACCTCGGTCTGGAAGATACAATGGCTGCTGCGACTGGGGAAAGGGCCCCTGCCTTCACTTCTGAAGAATTGGAGAAACTCGTGGATGGGGTCCTCCCCCAGTATGCGGTACTCTACGGTCCTCCAGACTAACAGGTAAGTACACTGGGAGCATGCTTTGGGGGCAATGCCTGTGTTGAGTCGGGCGGATGAAAGATGGTGGGGAGGGGAGCGATTGAGCATGCATCAAACGACGGATGAGAGCATGTGCCACATGGCAAGGGTGGGGATGAGGGGCCACTCACACCGAGCATGCAGAAAATTATAATAATGTTATTTCTCCCCCTGTACATGTCACATAGGTCAGCGCCCATCAGAAAATCGACATTTGGCGTGCCATCGCCAAGGACGTCCGGACCATGGGGGTCCACAACAGACGGGGCACCCACTGCCGCAAGAGGTGGGAGGACATCCGTCGCGGGAGCAGGAAGACCGTGGAGGCTCTGCTGGGGATGGCCTCCCAACGTAGGAGGGGTGCCACTCGTCAATTGACCCCCCTGATGTCTCAGATCCTGGCGGTGGCCTACCCAGATTTGGATAGGCGCGTGAGGACATCACAGCAGACACAAGGGGGTGAGTACAGTCTCATTCTGGTGACTTTGCGCGCAGTGGAGGTGTCTGGGTGGGGGAGGAGGGCTGTGGGTATCCCTAGGCCAGGGCGATTTCTGTAGGCTAGGCACCTCTGTAAGGCATGGCCCTGCGCCCCCGCCCCCCACCTCTGTAGGGTGCCAAGTACAGCTATCCATGGCCCTGTGTCACCTATGTGTGCAGTTGTCGTCCATAGGCTTGTAGGCCAAGTCCCAATGATTGAGTAGTGTACCCCAAGTGTGCGGCGTAGTGCAGGGGGCTTCTGTGTCTGTCCTCTCCGCCAACTGTGTTGCCAATGGATGCACTCAACATGTCTTCATTTCCCCCCCCCCCTTTTTTGCTGCTCTTCCTGTTCATGTGTGCATTAGCATCATCAGGCGGAGGAGAAGTGGCATCGGAGCACGAGGGAGCTGCATCTCACATGGCCCTGGAGGCCCATGCAACCGACTCGGAGTTCACCAGTGAGACGGAGGGCGAGGGGAGCTCCACAACAGGGACACGTGGAGACATCAGCGACACAGACACGTCCTCGGAAGGGAGCTCCCTTGTGGTGGCGGCAACATCCGTGCCCACCGCAACAACAGGTACAGCCGCCACCCAGCGCACTAGCTCCGCCCTCCCAGCAGCCCCTCTGCGATCGCCCCGTGCCCGCTCGCACACAAAGGCGGGCATCTCCTTCGCCCCAGGCACCTCAGGCCCTGCCCCAGTTACCCCTGCTGCCCTCAGTGAGGAGGTCATTGACCTCCTCAGGACGCTCATTGTTGGGCAGTCTACCCTTTTGAAAGCCATCCAGGGGGTAGAAAGGGAGGTGCACCGGAGCAATGCATACCTGGAGGGCATTCATTCGGGTCAGGCTGCCCATCAGCGATCGTTCAACGCTCTGGCCTCAGCACTGACGGCAGCCATTGTCCCTGTCTCCTGCCTCCTCCAACTTCCTCCACCCAGTCCCACTCTCCTGTTCCTCTGCCTATCCCAGACACACCTACAGACCAGCCTGCACACACCTCAACACCCAAGTGCAGCTCATCCAGACATAAACTCCACACATCACACAAGCATTCACACAAGCAACAGCCACATGCAGACATACCAACAGCCACTGCCTCCTCTGTGTCCCCCTCCTCCTCGTCTCCCTCCTCCCTCCCTGTGACGTCTCCACTCACACTTGCATGCACAACATCATCAGCCACTACGTCCATCACCAGCACACCCACCAGAACACTCCGCACACGTGCAGTCACCACCCCCACTGCCATTTACACGTCCCCTGTGTCCTCTCCCAGTGTGTCTGTCACCCCCTCTTCCAAACCACACAAACGCAGGCAGCCACCCACCCAACAGCCATCCACCTCACGACAGCCTCCGTCACAAGCACCTGCACCCAAAGACATCACACTTGACTCTCCTACAACCACATCCTCTTCCTCCACTCCCATACCCACTGCACCTACCCTTCTCACTGCTCCTAAAAAGTTTTTCCTGTCCAAAATTAACCTCTTTCCATCACCTGACCCACCCCCTCCATCTCGTAAGAGTCCAATCAGCACCTCAGCCACCACAACCCCTGGACCTACAAGGTCCATAGTACAGGGATATTGGATTCCACCACCTTCAAGGGCAGCAACATCGGCCAGCAGTAAAGGGACAGCCAGCCCACCCCCTGGGAAGAAAACCAAGAAAGGCAAGGCCCGGCGCGAGAGGCCAGAGACGGCAGCCTCCAAAGGCACTACCCTGGCACCGTCAGGAAGTGGGGTGCCATCTGGCACATCTACAAAGGGAGGCAAGGGCCACAGAGAATCACGGAAGGATGGCAAGGGCAGCGCGGCTGACAAGTCCGGCAGCAGGCGAGCTGCCCAGGAGGGCCCCACCAGCCCCATTCCGGGTGTGAAGGAGGACACCCACGGGCCCGGGACTCCAGCACAGGAGGGCCCCGGAAGCGAGAAGTCGGATGGCGAGTGAACTCCATATATTGGCCGGATATGGTGCCCTGGAGACACATGTCAAGAACCGCTGAACAGGGCCCTTCAAGACAAGCACCGCTGAACAGGGCCCTTCAAAACAAGCACCGCTAAACAGGGCACCGCCGTCTCAAGAACCGCTGAACAGGGCCCTTCAAGACAAGCACCGCTGAACAGGGCCCTTCAAGACAAGCACCGCTGAACAGGGCCCTTCAAAACAAGCACCGCTGAACAGGGCACCGTCGTCTCAAGAACCACTGAACAGGGCCCTTCAAGACAAGCACCGCTCCGCTGGGCCCTTCATCTCAAACACCGCTCCGCTGGGCCCTTCATCTCAGCACCGCTCCGCTGGGCCCTTCATCTCAAGCACCGCTCCGCTGGGCCCTTCATCTCAAGCACCGCTCCGCTGGGCCCTTCATCTCAAGCACCGCTCCGCTGGGCACCGCCGTCTCAAGCACCGCTCCGCTGGGCCCTTCAAGACAAGCACCGCTCCGCTGGGCCCTTCATCTCTGCACCGCTCCGCTGGGCCCTTCATCTCAAGCACCGCTCCGCTGGGCCCTTCATCTCAAGCACCGCTCCGCTGGGCCCTTCATCTCAAGCACCGCTCCGCTGGGCCCTTCAGGACAAGCACCACTCCGCTGGGCCCTTCATCTCAAGCACCGCTCCGCTGGGCCCTTCATCTCAAGCACCGCTCCGCTGGGCCCTTCATCTCAAGCACCGCTCCGCTGGGCCCTTCATCTCAAGCACCGCTCCGCTGGGCCCTTCATCTCAAGCACCGCTCCGCTGGGCACTGCCGTCTCAAGCACCGCTCCGCTGGGCCCATCATCTCAAGCACCGCTGGCCCATTGGCAGAAGGGGCAGGCCCGGATCTGTGTCGGGCAGGGCTGCACGATGCACTCTGGGCACCATGCCTCCTCCAGTACCAGTGGAGTCTGTAATCCACTTGAGAGACTGTGGCCTTGCACTCCCCAGGATTGCACAGTGGGCAAGCCACCCACTGTAGAGACTTGTGAGACTGCGGCTTTGCACTCCCCAGGATGGCACAGTGGGCAAGCCACCCACTGTAGAGACTTGTGAGACTGTGGCTTTGCACTCCCCAGGATGGCACAGTGGGCAAGCCACCCACTGTAGAGACTTGTGAGACTGTGGCTTTGCACTCCCCAGGATGGCACAGTGGGCATGGAGGCCCCTCGTGGATCTGGCGTCGTGGACTCATGTGGCTGAGGTGCCTCCCCTTCCCTTCCCCCTGAGGTGCCTGTAGTTTTTCTATCTGATGCCCCTGCAGTGTTCTCTCCAATGGCTTCGGGTCTCCTGTGTGGGCTTTGCCCATCGGCCCACGTACAATGACTGAAACCCAATTTGGACAGGACAATTTACATATGTGTATATAGTTATAGATGTTTGATTTATTTTTTTACGTAGCCTTACAATATATTTGAATTTCATGATCATTTTATTTTGTCTTTGCATTCTTCCGGGGGGTTTGGGGGGTGTCACTCTGAGTTGTTGCTCTGCATTGATGTGTAGGTAGTTGTGAGTGAGGGTGGGTGTGTCGCGTATGTGTGTGCCCGTAATCTTTTCTCCTCCCCCTCCCCTGTGTCCTAGGTGCAGTACTCACCGTTGTCTTCTGCGCCGGCGTTCATGCTCCTGGTAGAGGAGCAGGTAGACAATAGCTGGTAGGATGTGTAGTTCTGGTTCCATGCTGTCCAGATTTCTCGTGGAGTGTGTAGAGGTGAGCGTTTTCCCGTTCGTAGTCTGTTTCCGCCGTGTTTTTATCGGCGGGGCTCCCGCCCCGGAAAAGGTGGCGCATTGGTGAGTTGTGATAGGGTGAGCGGTACATTGTCTCCCGCCTGTCTGTTGGCGGTCACTGCCGCGCTGTTTGTTTGTCCCGCCGTGGCGGTCGGAGTGTTAAAGTGGCGGTCTGTGTTGGCGGTGTCCGCCAGGGTCAGAATTCCATTTTTTTGACCGCCTGCCTGTTGGCGGGTTGGCCGCCGCTTTAACACCGACCGCCAGGGTTGGAATGACCCCCTATGTGCCTTTGCTTGGAACTCAGAGGTCTCACTTGTTTTTCCCGGTCTAAGGAGGTTTGCAGAGGGAATGTGGTGGTTAGGTCAAGCAGTGCATTGCCCATGTTCTTCCACCTCACTTGTGCCTGTGGATTAATGAAAGTATTGAAATAAGGTGGGTGTCCTAAAGGGCACACTTGAGACAAACGTTCAGAATATTATATAGAAATATATTTACGACCATTAGATTAATTTAAGACTTGCAGGCAGCATGTCCTCCCACCAGGGGGACCGAAGTCCTAATCTCCTCCCCATGGCAGAGTTTCACCGGCTCCATTTAGAGATTCCTGCCTACCTGGCAAGGATTGCTCTTCTGTGAAGGGAGTGGCTGCCATGGCAGCTTCTTTCACAGCAGTGAAGTATGGCGAGCAGGTACCTTGTTGAAAACGTTCTCTTGGCAAACATTTTCTATTTAGGAAACAAATGTCCAAAAGTGGGAATCAGCTTTTTTCATACTAATAAAGAACATGTTAAGAACTAGAGGGAGTTTTTTCCTTGTGCATGATGAATATTGGGGTACATTGTGCCTGGCGCATTCACAATAGATTGCAAGGAGGACAGCGACAGACAAAATGAGTGACGGTAGTCCCGCCTTCAATAGGGCAGGGCCAAGGTCACTTTGACCCAGGGTTCTTGTGGCACACAGACCAATGGGAAAGAGCTTCCATTGATGCTAACCCTGCGGTTTCTCCAATTCTAATTAGAGTGGGGGAAACACAAGTTTGGAGGGCAGGAAGATTACTGGTTTAAACCGATTGTCTTGAACAACTAAACCCTAAATAAGTCGTCCGTGATTTGTCTCCTACAGAAAAAGTGTAGTTTACAAACTAAGAAGGTCACAGGAAGGACAGACCCTGCAAGGATGTGGCACGTTCAGGGAGGATATTCTAGGAGAGAGGAGAAATTCAGCAAGCAGAATTGGACTGGGAGAAGAAGTAAGCCCAGAGTAAGACAATGGAAACCTACCAAGAGCTTCGGCCCTATTGTGCTCTCACTTGTGAAACTGTAAAGTGAAAATGTGATGTGTTACAGAGTATGTTAAAGGGAAACTGCAGCCTTGAAGCCTATTTTTAGGAAAGAGCAGGACACATAAATATACTTTGTAAGTAATTTTAGACCTGACGGCTAATATGCCTCAAAGCTTATAATGAATTTCTTGATGTGATTCAACAGCGATTACAATGAGATATATGAAACCTGCAAGCAAACTAGAACTTTAAGACCGCGTTAGTCTGCAAATGACCTGTAGGGAAGGCGGCGCTTCCATGGTCTGCAGCTTCAGTTCTTTCGCTTCACTGTGCTGCTCTAAGGGTATTTATGTCTCATGCACAATCTAGCATTTCAAATCTTCATTAAGGATGGACGTAACTACAGAACTTTGCTTCCACAAACTTAGCAACATTTTATTTGAAGCTGCAAAATGATAAATTACGCCCAATTACGCCGGTGGAATTATAATTTCACACCCTACTAGCCTAATATGTTTAAGTCGATTTCTTGAAATACCGCTTAACTGAAAAATGATGGTCTCCTGTAATTTTTTTTCCTACTTAACAATATGAATGTCTTTTTCATATTTTAGTGTCCTAAATTATACACCTATATACATGTGCATGTCTCTTCTGCTGTATGCTGTGGCTTAAAGCATTTAGGTCTAGGTGTATGACGCCTTTTACCAGTCAAAAACAGCCCATTGGGGCGTTTGCAACTGGTAAAATGTTTTCTGGTTGGTACCAACCATATTTTGTGAGTCAGTAACCTATTACTGACTCACAAAATAGGGTTTGTGACTCACTATTAGGAAAGGGCATGCAAGGGCGTCCGTTCCTAATAGCAAGATGCATTGGTATGTAGGAATGTCTGCGACCGGAAATGCGGTCCCAAAACATTCGCAGATTACCACCCACTTCAGGTTGGTAGTAACCCATTTGCAAATGGAGAGGGGTCACCAAGCGACCCCTTACACTTTGTAAATGTGGGTGAAAACATTTTTTAAGAGCAGGCATTGGTCCCACAGACCACTGCCTACTCATAAAAAATGAATAGAAAACTTTTCAGTTTTCTTTCTGTAATACATCCTGTTTTCCTTTAAGGAAACTGGACCACAAGTGGTGCATCTGCTCCAACACCTTTCACAGCAAGGGACATCTCCGCTATCCAAGTCACCACCACTCTGGTGTAATTGGAGTATGTGGCAGTGAACATGTTCAACCTCCACCTCTTTGCTAGTTTCACCACCGGCTTTGAGCAGATGCGTTATGGAATGTGCCTGAGGAGATAGGAAAAGACTGTATAACATTTGGGGTAGCCATTAAGGCCTCCGACACTCCAGGTTGTTAATACGCTAGCCAAGATCATTATACATGTTTAGCAAGAGCCCTTGTCCAGGTCAAACCAATTTGACAACCCGTGTTTCTGCAGTTCTAGCTAAGCCACAGACTGCAATCCTTGTTAAACCATGTAGTTGCTCTCAAAAAACAATAACTAAGCATAATTCCCTCCAAAGCAAAAATAACACCAACCCCCAGTATATCCCTAATTGGCCTTGAATGCTGGACGAAAGTGCACAAACCCTCTCATCCCTCCAGATCTTGATTACCTAAGCCTTTAACACCTCAGATATTGAGGGCAAAAAAGGAAGACAAAAAGAAATAGACTGGCAGGCAGCATGAAGTGCAAGCCCAATCTGGGTACCCTTGACCTGAGCAAGTATGTCAGCACTAGACCACCAGTAGGGGTGTTTTTCGTTCAGAGGCATGACATAATCTCTCCTCCCCGTGGTGGTGGGGGTATGAAAAGCATCACAAGTCACTCCCTGACCCCCATTGTGGCCATGACCAGTTACACCACACCTATAGACCCGTACCGCATGATGTGCAGACTTTCAGGAGAATCTATCCTCACACTAGGCACATGCATTCTTACAGCATAGTCTTTGAGTGGTGTGCAACCCAACCAAAGCAGCAGCAACTGCACAGCAAGGGCCAGAGAGCCTCGCTAAGGGGTCATGTCTATTTCCCATGTCTCTCCACAAGGGTCCTCAAGTTCATCCAACAGTTGATCTATTGAGCCATTCTTGCAAATTGTTTTCCTCTGTGTTGTCCAGCACAGTATTGGGTGCTGCAAGAGAGAGTTCTCCACTGGTCAGGCCCCACCTTGTTCTAAATTTCCAGTCCGGCCCACACATCCTTAGGTTTGTCAAAAAGTGACCCTGAGCAATACATTTCAGCCATACTGGAAGGAGCAACCTGTACTGTAGGCAAATGGCTAGGAGTTTTTGCTTTAAGTCAGAGTAGGTTTTCTTCTGTGCTTGGACCTTCCTAATGTAATGAGGGTAGATGGCTACCGTATAATTTTTGAAGATGCACTGAACCACCATTCTAGATGCTATCAAAATACAATCATGATCTGTATGGTTCAGAATGGGCACTATCAGCGTTCAAGGAGGAGCCCCCAGTGGGAATGCATTGTCAGAGCCATTTGAGCTCTCTCATAAGTAAACATGTTTGATAGGCCTTCATGTATGAGCTCTTCCCTGATCCAGTTTCCCAGAACAGATTCTAATCTGTCCCCTTCTGCTCACTCAGGAAAAAACAAAAAATGAAGACTGTTGCAGCAGGAGAGGTTTCTGCACCTTTCATGCTCTCTTCTAAAATCTTTGTTGTCACAGTTAATTTAGCCATGTGGTCATCCAGCATTTTGACTTCCAACTGAAGCTCTGACATCACTCCTTCAACTATGTGGACACCTTCAGCCAACTTGCGCATGTCTGTGTTCAGAAGGTTCACATCTAGAGAGGCTGTCTCAACTTTCCCTTCCAAGGTTGTTTGTGAGCCATGGGTTGCTGCCATCAATTCTGCTCTAATAGACTCTTCCAGTGGAGTCTCCTGCTCCTGTGCTCTCTGAGACTCTGCCTGGCATGTCATTCTTGGCAGGAGACCTGTGGCATTGTGTAGTGTATTATAGTGTCGCCCTGCTGTGGCTTGGACATCTTCATCTTTCCCATGGTGGTGCAGGGAGAGGCTGTCCTCACAGGGTATGTCGGGCACCTTCCAGTTTTCCCTCATGCAGATGACCTCCACTCGTCCTCTGCATCACTCAAATCAGGCAGCAACCCTGTGTCAAAATAGCAGCTCCCCCCAGCTCTGATCTTATCTGCTCTTATGGGCCATCAGATACCCAGTCAGATACAGGCAATGCGAGTCCCCAGGGCTAATCACTTACAGAGCATCATCAGAGTTTCACGCAGGCAACTTAGCCCCTTGCTGCAGCACTCGACTCTGGCCTCAATGACTTGCAGCCTCCTCACCAGCCTGCACAGCCCAGTTGGTCTTCCTTTCTTTCTCGGGGAGCTGGCCAGAAGAAAGTGCTATGCCAGGAACAAACAATCTAAATTGTACATCAACTAAGTTACCTATAAACATGCCCAAAAAGCTTGCAGGTTCGAGTGTCGAAAGTATAAAAGTGGGACATGCTAAATACTAGCATATCTTTGCATCAAACAGCTAAAAATTATTTTCCTCACTGCACAAGTAAAACAGCATTTAACAGAAATATCAATTTGTGAATAAAAATATATTGTTTGGAATATTATGCAAAGGAAATGCAAGAAAGTTGCTTCAAAGATACTTTTCTGTTTTTTTTCAAAAATATATTTGGGTTCAGTGGTTAAAGTAGATTTCTGATATCAGGACTTTTAAAAATAATGATTTATGCTGCCTAGAAGCTTTGCATAGTAACCCTATTCTGCTTGCTTCACCTCGCCCCTGGACTGGTAATTAGCATTTTAATTAAGTATAAAAATGTGCTTTGCCAGGAAGCAATGAACAACCTTACAGAAGCAGGAAGACTGTTGTGGGGAGAACAGCAAACACTTGTCTGGAAGGGGCCATTTGAGAGAGGAAGGGGAATAAATGACAAAACAAAGGATCAGAGCAGAAGCTTGCCTTTTGACATAAAGATGAACTAGGCCCAGGTGACAGAAGTCCTGAAATCAGAGATACCTATAAGACATTGCTCTCTGCTAATAGCAGCAGGGAAACCTACTCACAGATCAAGAAGATGAGTTGATTTCTAATTTGTATAGCTGGATTTGGCCAGCTCTCCACTTAAACCCAGAGGACAGGAATACAAGGTCCGTTGATGGTCTCCTCTAACTCTCTCAAGGACATAAAAGGTCTTGATCGTTCGTGAAATAAACAATTACCAAGTTACGAGTGGACCGTATTAGCCCTGTGCTAAACCTGACTGGAGGGAGATCTGGACCCTAGAAGCTTTTTTTGAGACCCGGGGAGCTGTAGGAGAGAACATGAGTGACTTTACCAACTTCAACAAAATTATGAGTTTGTCTTACCTTTATAGGACCAATACCAGGCAAAAAAGGTTCCCAGGACCTCTGTGTCACCACAGGATAAGGAGTGCCTGTTTTGACCACTCAGAGTGCTTCCCGTTGGAATCTGAGGCTGTTGCAGGACTTCTGCAAAGAAGGATCTGAGCCCATTGAACCCTCACTGGGAAACAGCCACCTGTTGTGCCCTGATGGAAAAAGCTTCGACCTGGAAAAAACACTAAGGGCCAAATTTACAAGAAAGTGGGGCATCTGTCCCGATGCGCCACTTTTCTTGCCTGCCCTAACCACCACCCAATGATACCATAGTTGCACCGTATTTACAATACCATGGCGCATGTTTGGACAATAGCGTCAAATTTTTGTGCTTTGCTGCACTAGCATAACAAATATTGACCCTAGTGCAGCGAAGTGCAAGGAAGCCCACTGATTGCAATGGATGTGTCACTTTAACGCCTGCATTGAGTAGGCATTAAAAATGATGCCTAAAATGGGGCAGTGAAATCTTGTAGATTTCACTGCACCATTTTTGCAGGCCTCCTAATGCTGGCACACCCCCAGGCATAATGTAGCGCCAGGGGTTGCAAAGTGGCACAATGCATGCCTTGTGCCACTTTGTTAATATTTCATGGTGAGAACTGTCTTCATGAGCCACCTTAACATAAAAAAATTACACTAATGTGGCGCAAGGAGACGTTAGGGCCTTGTAAGTCTGGCCCCAAGTGTATCATTTATAGTTTGGCAGAGCAGGTGAACAACTACAGATTGGTGGTTCCCACTCCCCGCCAAGCTTGTGGTTTCCTCAGCTCAATTAGAGTTGAAGAAACCACAAGGTTTACACAGTCAGATCACAGCCTGCACCAGTTTACCTCAGAGTCACCAGAACACAGTGACAGTCAGTCCACCCTATTTAGGGTAGGATGGCCGTTTTTAGAATTCCCTGTCCGTAGCTGCCATATGAAGCACTGGAGGTCAATGGCCCCTATGTGCAGGGGAAATGTCTCACAGCCAGGAGCAGGAGCATTACCCCCCCAGCAGCTGAAGCTGCAAACCTTAAAAAATCAAACAATAATAAACTTTGTTTATTATTGTTTGATTTTTAAAGAGGTGGGGCCTTAGGGGGGTAGACAGTCACAGAGGGGAGTGTGCACAGAGCACTCCCCTCAGTGCGCATGTATGTTAGGCCTGCCGTCTCGGGCCAATGGCATGGGCACTGCAGGGGCCCCCGTAAGAGGGCCCCACTGTGTATTTCAGTGTCTGCAATGCAGACACTGAAATACGCGACGGGTGCAAACTGCACCCGTCGCACCCCTGCAACTACGCCGGCTCAATTCTGAGCCGGCGTCCTCGTTGCAGGGGCATTTCCTCTGGGCCGGCGGGCGCTCTTTTGGAGAGCGCCCGCCGGCCCAGAGGAAATGTCTGAATGGCCGCCGCGGTCTTTTGACCGCGGTGCGGTCATTTGGCGGCGGTACCTTGGCGGACGGCCTCTGCCGTCCGCCAAGGTCATAATCACCCCCAGAATCTCTAGGAAATCAGATGCAACACCAGCATTTTGCAAATGGTGAGTGTATCTGTTTTCATATTGCTACAATTTTAACATATTAATTTGCAACTGATGAACACATAGTAATGGGGTTCTACAAACTGTGTCTTTAGATCTATGCAGATTTGGCTGGGAGTTGCTCCAAGCTCTATCATAATATGCTGAAGAACTGCTATTAAATATGTCTGTGTCCCCAAGCTGTGTACTAAGAGTGAACAAACTAGTCGAACTGAAGTAAACTGATTATTTCCTATCACTACACATTTAGAGCTGACAATTCTTGTAGTCTGTGATCTAATATCTCATACCTCATTTTCTTGCTACTCATAAGTATGAAATTATTTTTATATTAGAAGAAATTGCAAGAAAGAATCAGTTCCAGGTAAAAATGCCCTCTCCATTTAACCTTTTGCTTTGCCAACATTTAATGCTGCACTAAGTAATATAGTAGATTAGATTAGGTGCTGACACATCTCCCTCTGTGTTTCACAATCTCTCTCTCTCAACCTCCTTTTATTAATATACATGTAGGAGGCAGCTTGCACTCACCTACAAAGAGGTACTGAATTCCTTTCTTGATTTTTGTTATATGTTTATATACTTACAGAGCTTAACAGAGAATTATCTATGGTCTCAACGTTAAGATGCCTTGGTAGATTTAAGATATCTTGGCAAATTTAAGAGCCCCTTGTGCCACATTAGCACCGCCTTAGCGTCATTTCTTCAATGCTAAGGCAGCGCTAAGGTGGCCTTTTCCCCACGCCATATTTACAAAGTGCCGCAATGCATGCATTGAGCCACTTTGTAACCGCTTGGGCCACATTATGCCTGAACCAGGAATAATGTATGCAAGGGAGGCGTTCTCCTGCTACAGGGTGTGAACAAATGGTGCAAAGAAATCTAAAAGATTTCTTTGCAGCACTTTTTGTGGCATTTTTAAAGTGTTAAAAGGAAACACACCATTATTTATACTGGGCCTCATTGTGCTTTGCAGGATCAGCATCAACATTTTTTATGCTAATCCTGCAAAGCGGCAAACTAGGATCAAAAAGTTTGATGCTAGTTCCCTAACTACTGCAATGGTACTTCATTTGTTAAATATGGCGTACACATGATGGTGTTAAGGGGGGTGCTAAGGGGCACAAAGAAAGTGGAGCTGCATTGGATGCAGGACCATTTTTCTTAAATCAGATCCCTAGGTTCCAGGTATGAAAGTTGCAGCATCAAGCACTGCAGGATTTGTATAACCTGTTTAACAAATAAAATATCAATAGGAAGATAACATCAAATGCCTTGTTTTAGAGAGAAGAGTAAATTTAAAAAGTAAATCTGTTTTTGACTAATTACCACAAGGTTTAATATTTGTATAGTCTCAGAGCATAATTATTTTAAATATAACATGTAACAAAGAAGTAAGTACCTTTCCTGACCTTCTATTTCTCGCCCCCTCTCTCGAGTTTTCAGTCTCTTTCAATGTTTCAGGTACTCTCAATATAACTTCTGAATCACTGCCATTTACAGAGAGTAATTGAATTATATTTTCTTATTGTATATTATTAGTATATCTTCCTAAACAGCATTTTAGAGTTGCTTAAGGCCAAATGAAAAAAGGTTTCTGTCAGCCTAAGGGTTGTGCCTTCATCTCCTACAGTGGTTATGGTTCAGTGTCTGCTTAACGTTTGTTAATTCATTTGATGTTTGAATAAACGGACTAATAGATGTCATTTCAGGAGTTATCATATTTCACTTCATCTTGATCTCATGTAATAAAAAGTAAAAAGATATTTACTGTTTTCATTTGCTCAAGACATAATTATTTGAAGTAAGAAATTACTTCAAAAAAGGAAATTTCTTTTACAATCAGGCACTGGGTGAATATGCCAGAGACAACATTAATGTTTTGAACTAAAACAGCACAGAAATTCACCAGCAAAATCTAAAGTTATAACATTGTAGAATATACAATACTAATACTTAATACAGAAAGGAAAATTCCAATCTATCTCACATAATCTTGTAAGTATAACGGGGCACGTCTTTGCCATTGAACTCTTTCTGAACTGAAACTCACATTTCTCTCGGGGACTTGCTTTCCTCCACTTCTGATATCCTCACTTGAGGAGAAATTAGTGTCTAAGTTCAGAGTAACATCAGACTCAGGAACAGTGGAAATTAGATCTTTGTCATTCAGTATCAAGAACCCACTGCACCCATCCTCTTTCCCACTATATTTACACACACAGTTCTCTGGACCAAACTTCACCACTCTTCTATAATTCCACTTTACACCATTGTTTAAGACCACATGCCACTTATGAACTTCTTTAACCTGCAATGGTCCACAAAACGTATTCAACCCCCTGATTGAACGTCCAGATTTGACTTTTATCCAATCACCCAGCACAGTCTTGCTTTTGTGGCTACTGACATCTGTCTTTGTCTTTGTACCACTTCCTAGTACACCTTCTTTACCCTTTAATAAAGCTTTCAACCAAGAAGGTGTCAATTTGGTGTTAGGTCTCCTACCTTGCATCAACCAAAAAGTTGAAGCATTCACCGTGGCATTTTCCATTGTGCGATATGCCCAGACTAAATCGTTCATCACTTTTTCCATGCTCATTTTATTAACTAACGCTAATTGATTGGCCTCCTTTAACATGCTGCTTGCCCTTTCCACAATCCCATTTGCCTAGGGGTTACAAAGGGCAGTGTGTGAATGCTTCCCTCCACATGCCTCTAAAAACTCCTTCATCTGATGGGAAGTAATTTGTGTACCATTGTCTGTTATAAGACATCCCGGAAATCCCTCATCTTTAAAAATCTCAGATAAGACCCTTATAGTGGATGTTGTTGTTACCTTCAACATGAACTTCATAACCAATCACTTTGAAGAAACATCAACCAACACAAAAGTAATTATTTGATCATACTTAACACCACAAATTGGACCAATAAAGTATTTGCACACCGTGTGCCACACTTTGCCCAGATCTTGCATATTTCAACTTTCTGTCTGCCTCCCTACTTTCAACTTCTTCTCACTCTTATTACATACTGCACATCTTTCTACCCAATTTACCACATCTTTGTCTATTCCCAGCTACCAAAATTCCACTCTGAGATGTTTTTTAGTCATAGTCAGTCCAAGATGTCCTTCATGGGCTATACAGAATAGTTTTTCCCTAACACCAACTGGTGGTACAATCCTTTCACCTCGTAATAAGACCCCATCACCTATTATAGACAATTTATCCAGCACTTTTCCATCTGTTCTCAATGCCTTAGGCAGGGTGCTTTCTCTTTGTCCTCCTCTCAATATAATTTTGACCACTCCTCTCAATACTTCATTTTGTGACATAGCGTCATTCCATTCATCCTTACTCACCGCCCTCAAAGTCCACTGCACTAAATCATGCACACTCACACCAGAACCCTCGTTCTCACACTTCATTACAGCTTCTTCATCAACAGATTCCCAATCCAACAACAGACATGATAGGCAATCTGCCTGTACATTTTTCCAACTGGATATGTACTCTAGGACGTAGTCATATTTTTGCAACCTGGCATCTAACCGGGCCAGTCTGGCTGAACCCTTGCCTGCTCCTCCAGGGGATATGATTTTCATTAATGGTTTGTGGTCAGACAGTAATTTCACATGAGTTCCCCACACATATGTCCTGAAGTATTCCATTCCACGTTTTGCCGCTAATGCCTCCCTTTCTATGACAGAATAATGGTGTTCATTAGATGTCAAGGGACGTGAAGCAAATGCAATTGTCTTTTCACCTGTTGCATGAATTTGCAAACGTACTGCCCCATACCACTTGCACTTGCATCCACAGTGACTATTTTTTTGTATATATATCGAATGGAACCAAAATGCCAGCATCACACACCTCTTTCTCTATGTCTTCAAAGCTTTTGTTTTTTTTTTGCAGACCAGCCCAAGAAAAATGACTCCCTGTTCTTAACAACATATTGAGATTCTCAGTCTTGGAAGCAAAGTTTTTCACAAACTTAGAATAATCTAAGCGTATCTTGAGGTGGTGGGGCTAATTAAATAGCATCTATCAATTGTATTTTTTAGGTTTGATCCCTTCTGCTGACAATGTATAGCCAAAGTACTCAATTTTCTTGGTCAGAAATACACATTTTTCTTTTCTCAATGTTAAGGTTGCTATTGAATTCTTGTCTAGAACCTGTTTCAATGTGAAATTGTGACTCTCCATAGATTCTCCAAAAACCAAAATGTCATCCTGAAAGTAAATGATGTTGCTCAAACCTCTTAACACATCTGTCATTACTCTCTGGAAGACACTGGCAGCTGAACATAGCTCAAAAGGCGTCCTTGTAAATTGAAAGGTGCTTTCCATAGTTATTAATGCCATAAGGGGTTTGGAGTCTTCATGTAGTTTGACTAGATGGTAAGCATGTCTTAAATCTAGCTTAATAAAAGGTTTTTCCCTTTTTAAAATGGATAAGAGTTCATTTATATTAGGGAGAGGAAAATTATCCGCCACCACATTTTGATTTAAGCTCCTCAACTCTACACAAAATCTCAACTTGCCATCAGTCTTGCAAGGAATAACTACTGGAGATATCCAATTAGAAGTCTCCACAGCTTCTATTACACCACTGTCCAAAATTTCTTTCAACAATTTCTTGACTTTTTCTCTCACCCTAGTTGGTACTCTCCTTACTGTGTGTTGTACCAGATCTACTCCCTGTTTTAACTTAATTTTGTGTGTGTAACCCTTCAACTATCCCATCTCATCTTGAAACACTTTATTTGCATCCGTGATGATAACCTCTATAGTCACTTCCTACACCAACATAATGGGATTAGTAACGCAAGGGTTTATCACTATGTGTAATTCATATTGATGAACCCACCCTAAAATGGGTGGACCTGACTCTGCAACATATACTTTTGCTCTTATCTTCCTCCTTTCAAAGGCAATATCAGCAATCATATATCCTATAATATCTATTTCTTCTCCTTGATAGCCCCAGGGTTAATATCTTTAGGAAGTAACCTCAAATCTGGCCATTCCGATGTAAACATTTTTTTGGGACAATAGTGTATAACGAGCCTGAATCAACCATTAAATCAATTGACCTCCTCATACCTGAAACTCTGCTTTTGTCTTTGCCTTCTGCCCTCTCCATCCTCAATAAATAAAATCCTATCAGTATTCATAATATGGTTTCATTGAGCTCATCTGACAGGATCTCTACTTTAGTTTTTGTAGAACTGAGACACATTCGGGCAAAATGCCCCTTCCATCCACATTTCCTACCCTGCATTCCTACTGCAAAGCAGTTTTTTGCTTCTGTAGCATGACTATAACTGCCACATTTTCTACACATCTTACTGGATGATTTTATCAACTGACGACATTTGCCTGTTTGATTTATAACACCTCCATCTTTATTCACTACCCCTGCATCACTTGTTTGCTGGTCAACTGTCACTACTTCTCCTTTTGTTTCCCTCTTATCCATCTCCCTCATGCAATATTCAGATTCTTCTACTACTTTTTTATGGCATCTTCCAATGTAGG
This sequence comes from Pleurodeles waltl, assembly GCF_031143425.1. NCBI lineage: Eukaryota > Metazoa > Chordata > Amphibia > Caudata > Salamandridae > Pleurodeles > Pleurodeles waltl. The sequence goes on from NC_090445.1 coordinate 1,627,024,158, forward strand.
GTTTTTCACAGACCATAATCTCTCTTGCATCTTGCAACTCCTACACTGCACAATGAGCTGGTCACGTATCATATGATCTGTCATTGAACCGAATTGAAATTTTATTGGCAATTCTCTCAACCTAGAAACAAAATTGTTGATAGATTATCCTGCACATTTTGGTTGTGTGTAAAATTTGTGTCTCCTCATTACTATATGTCAGCCTTTAGCAAACCTCAGCTCCAATTTCTTACGTGTCTCAGCAAACACATCGATGTCAGGCTGACCTTCCTAGAAAGGTAATACAACTAAGTATTTAAATATATGTTGCCCCTCGTTTCCTAATGCATTCAGCAAAATTGCTTTTTTTGGCTGGGGTGAAAATCTTGACCATTTAATGCCTCAAGATAATTATCAAACACATCTAAACATTCTTCCCATTCAATAGGTGGTTTCCCTGGTTGAGGTAAAAATTGAGATGGCAGTGTAATAGTGTGCACATCCATTTTGTGTTATTGTTTATAACACTTACAAAGCCTAATTATACCTAAATACTTGCAACTAAGTAGAATATACAGTAGATTTGACATCATTTTTAGTGTTTTATCTGAGAGTTTTACCAGTCTACTAAATATCCACATAATACTTTTCAATGCTGAGAGTTTTCCTTAAGCTCTCCTAGACTCGAAAGATTCCCTTAACCACTCCCACCATGTGCCCCTCAAGGCCCTTTCCTTTAAATATTTCTTTTTCACCCAGAGGTGTTTCTGCTCCTCAAAGATCAAGACATGCCTTCCTGAATCAATCCAGAGCACGCTGTTCCAATCGCTGGTGACAGTAAGTGATCACCGCTCCGACTATATTCCTGACTATTAAGTCAATGCGCTACACTTGGTCTCCATAGCGACGAGGTAGTGCTCCCCGCTCCGCAATGTTCCAAACTCCTGAGTCCGTGCACCACACGAGCGCAAACACTATAAGTTACGTGTTGCTTTAACAATGCTCATGCGTTGCCATAATAGTGATCTCTGCACATGGCTTCGACGGGTGCAATGCTCTTGAGAACTACGTGTGGACAAGTCGGGTGAACAGCACATGAGCAGGCAGCCAGCTCGATTAGCCATTGCTTCAAAGGCCCACAAAGTACATAGTATCAATTCAGCAAAAGGGCTGTGCAGCTCAAGCTAGCACCATGCTGTTTGTCCACCAACTCTTATCTACTCAGTACTTCACAGACTCAGTAGGTGCATCACCCTTAAGAGAGCACTGGCCACACCTCTTGTCTGTCGTACTTATTTATTCTTGAAGCGGACATGCTTCCAGTTGTCCTTTAAAATGTGCAGATCTCCACACGTTGGGAGATGTGTTGCTGGTGCTGCTGCCCTTTTACTCAGCCAGTATGGTTTGATTTGGGATGAAAATCATGCCACAACCTGCAGTCTGAGCCGGATCAAAACTTGTTGCTAAATTTATTGTGTAATGAAGACGTTCTCACGTATGAGTGTGTTGATAGAAAGTTTTAATTGGCCAAAAGGTCGGGCATAACTTTTTCCTCGGCTAGCTCCTTGCAACTTCCTAAACTAGAATGTTGCCACTCCAATGACAACTTTTAGAATAAAACAACATTCTACTTTCCTCTGAAGATTCATAGAATATGCATTAAAGGTACATTACAACAGTGAAATTTCTAAAATAGTAATTTTCAGAATTGTGACTTAAAATCTGACTTTACCATTAAAGTGGATTTTAAATTACAATTCCTAAGACACCAAACATGATAATTCTACCTTCTCCCAAACAAAAGTTATCACTTATTAAATTTAATATGGTAACCCATTGTTATACTATGGGAAAGGCAGGTCTCACAGTAGTGAAGAATGAATTTGTAAGGTTTTCATTGCCGGGATATGTAAAACTCAAAAGTACATATCCAATATTTTAAATTCAATGCACCCTGCCCAATGGGCTGTTTAGGGCTTACCTTAGGAGTGACATAAATGTAATGTTTTAGGCTTAGCAAGAGGTTTATTTTGCTGAGTAGAATTGTCAGTTTAGCATTGAATGCAGGCTTCAATGTCAGGCCTGAAACATGCTTTAAAGTGCAATATGGCACAGTAGGTGCTGCAGTAGCATTTAATTTACACGTTCTGCATATATAGTATACTACTGCACTAGGGAAATACAAGTAAATGAAATATGCCAAACCTGTGTAAGCCAATTTTACCATGTTTTAGAGTGTGCACACAAGCACATGTACACTGATTAGCAGTGGCCAAGTGCAAAGAGTTCCTATTGCCATCAAAACTGAATTCAGCAAAACATTAGGGGAGAAGGCAAAGAATGTGGGGGAACACCACCCTAAAGCTGGCAAGTCTAAAAGAGGCTCTTAACAGCATGTAATCAATACTGGAGAGGAACCCATGCACTTGATAAATGTACAATAGCTTTCTGGGGGATGAATGATTTACAAGCATCCTCTACATAGTAATCATGGAGCCAATCTCTCAACAGTGCTAAGCCCCCTCCATTATGTGGATTTGTGAAGTTTGTTTTATCTACAATTGGATCTATTGTTAGGTTCCAATCTCCTCAATCACTGTTCTTCTTCTGCCAGATACTGTCTAGAGTCTGGGGAGCCTCATTGTGCCCTTCTTGTTTGTATTGGGTAGATTAACCAAACCTACAATCAAAGTGTATCCCATTGTTTTGAGTTTAGTAAACACATACCACCTCTTAGGATTCATCCATGACCTGTGCATTCTGTGATGAAGCATTTTCTAAATATGGACACCCCACTGGGTTTGGAAGTCAGTCATCCGAAAGTGGTATGCATGCAGATCCTAATATCATGGATTATTCTGGCCACCCAATAATGCTTTAGTTTATCGGCCTTCTTTTGGGGGAAGGGGAATGTGTTTCTTTGATTAATGTTTTTTCAATGCACTTGCTGTGAGGAAATGTAGTGACTTTTTCCATTTAACATAACTTGATATGCTATTAACATTTATGGTTAAGATGTGTAGCATTCGTTTTGTGAGCTCCTATCCATGGGACCTGCTTTTGTACTTCATGGGTGTAAACAAATTTGGAAAGCTACTAAGAAAATGATGTTACTGGTCAGTTTGGTAAAAAAAAGGAGGAAAGCAGATTATTGCAATGTCCCTAAAAAAACAAAGGTATCAGTTCTCTCAAGAGCAGGCTATAATTTGTGACTCCGATGCCCTAAGGAGCTCTAGACTAAAACGTTGGTTAATAAACTGTGAGCACAAAACCTTAACCTTTAAACTACAGAGTCAACCCCAGCTCAGGTAACCAGGCCACCTTTGCATATGGATAAAAGTACTGAATGTATTGGGAGGAAACAGCAAGACTCTGTAAAGTCAGGGGTTTGACACCTAGGTGACATGGAACCAGGTATACTACTTACCTAACCATGTGTCAAAATGCAACAAAAGCAAATTATGACCAGGTCCGGGAATTTATTAAACGTTAAGCCATAAAGGAATATATCAGGTTTGATCACCTAGAAAGGCCAACAAAATATGTTAACAAATCTTTAGTAGTGGTAAAATGTAAGCACCTTAACTACTTCCAAGCTGTCCTTCCTCAACAGTCCTATATATTTTTAACACTTCTAAAGTTCAGTATCAATAGAAGGAAAACCTAAAAGAATAAAGAACACACATGTCCATACAGAGTCATAAGGCGTACTCCTCGGGACTGTATGCATTCCAGTGCTTAATTTGTGCTTGTTGTTTCCGGTGCGGAGCACAGCACTTATTTTTGAGCACCGGCGGTTAGTTTTCTGCCTCAAGCATTTACTGCGAGCAAAAGGCAAATATGGGAAAGACGGAGGAAGAGAAAAACGTAAAAGCTTCACAATGGGAGAAAGCTGCAAGAGTGACCTGAAGGGGCAGGGAGTGGCTGTAATGAGGCCCGAGATGGCTTCAGGATTACACTGCCTCAATATTCCATGTTCGTACACTTAATTGAAGCAGCCACGTGTTTAAGAGGAGGGCTTTGGGCACCAGCACATTTTTATTTACAAATGAAGCAATGATGCATTCTCGTCAAGAATCAAGAATCAGCTTTATTGTCTCAGCATAAGCCATATCAATTACATAGTGCTAAGATTAACTTCTGAAAACAGGAATTATAAAAGTCACACAGCAGTTAAAAATCATCCCTAGTTCATATACTGTTATATATACATCATTCCTCTAAAGTTGATAGTAAAATTATTTACACACACTGACATACCCAATTTGCTTATGTGTGCAATATACATCACTTGCTCAGCAGATAAAAAAACCTAAAAACCTAAAGTCCACATATCCTATTTCATATACAAATTGACAATGTCTCATATTAAAGATGCTGTCATTGACCTTCTAACAATACTCCAGCTAGCCACAAGGTAGCACGCCACCAATAGGTAAATCTATGGAACATCTGTTCTATAAAAAAGTTCAAGTGCAGCATTATAGGTTACTACAGAGTTTCTTTGAAATAGTAGCAGTAGCCACCTAGAACTTAATCATTGTTTTTTGGCACAAAACATTAAAAAATGAAACATTGAATCCGACTCTCCAAGCTCACAGTCATATAATTCATGCACAAAGGCTGTTTGCAAATTTGGACAAATAGAGTTTGGTGGGAAAGACCTCTAAGTGAACTTTAATATATAAAGTGTCGTGCTTCCAGAAAGATTTCATTAAAAACTTTTCCAGGACCCATGGGCTGCCCAACAGTCAAGAAGAGAAGATACCAGACTTATTTTAGGTTTAAAATGAAAGAATGTTTACTCACAGCCAATAAACAGCAGGAGCAACACCAATCATCCCAGAGATAGAATGTAATCCCAGCTCAAAGAACAATGGAATGAGAGGCGTGCCCGGCTAAGTTTAACAAAAAATGTTAGAATTTTTTCTCTACCATTCGTAACTGCTTTGTATTGCTATGCCCCCCTATTTCAGCCCCATATATTGCTGAAATGACAGCTTTGGATCTTTAGAGTTGGAGGATAACACTTAGTATTTGGCAGCCGATTTTATGTGTAAATCACAGAATGGCGTTTAAGGAACATTACAGATTAGCTAGGGCTTTATCGATGTGATCTGTCCAGCTCAGTTTGTGATTGAAGTGGATCCCATGGTAATCATAGACTCGTACTTTCTTAAGGCTGCTGCCACCAATACTTGGATGCCTCTTGAGAGATGGGGTGGTGATTTTGAAAGTGATTTACACATTTTGTTCTGGGTATGAGCTAGACTAATTGCATTGCAAAAAGTTGTGTAACTATTCTTTTGTTACCCATTTTCTGAGTATCTGGGCCATCTTTCTCTAGAAACCCTTCCATGTTGTTCAGGACAAGAGAGAATAGGGAAGAAAGGACACATCCTTGTCGCACCTCAGAAAAGATGCTAAAATATTCACTGAATTCTCCCATGGCTCATCAAGAAACACAAGCATTGGTCTCCTTATGGGGGTTTCTAATGACTTGCAGCAGTGGTTTTCTTTGCACCCGAGGTTCCAAGGCGTGGCCTAGTTTAGATCTATTTACTAGATCAAAAGCTGATTTAAAATCTATAAAGGAAAGGTAAAGCAGGGACTTGTAAACTTTAGCATATTTCACACAGATTTCATGCAAGTCTTATAATTTATGAGCTTCCTCAGTGGTGCTAATTCCTATACACAATCCTGTATTTGTCAACCCAGGCCTATAAACTACTTAATAACACTCACCCAGAGATTTAGCCCACGCTATCAAAGAGTGAGCCCTTTGAGCTTTGACTGCTCTTTCCCTCTCTGGTCGAAAAATGGTGAACTATATAGTCAGCTATTAAGCAAAGGGACTCTGTATTGGTTTGCTAAAAAGACTTAGGGGCATATTTAAGAAGCACACAGTGCAGCACCACTTTTCTTGTGCCCTTTAGCACCTCCTAACGCCACCATGTGTGCGCCGTAATTAACATGGTGCAGGGTAGGTGGCAATAGTGTAATTTTTTTACGCTATTGATGTACTCTACAGGATTAGCACCAAAATGTTGGAGCTACTCCTGCAAAGTACATAGGGGCCCATGGTATTCAATGGCATGCCCCCTACGCCTGCTCTGTGCAGGCATTAAAAGTGCCAAAAACAAATGACACAAGGAAATCTGTTAGATCTAGCCAACGATTATGTTTCAGATTGACACAAGATGTGTTCCTGCATGATGTTGATCAGGACAAGAAGAGTTTCCTAAAGATAACACTGTAGTCTTCTAGAATGATTTTAAAGTCTTCTTTTGCAGAGGTATAAATAAATATATGGATATCTTCTAAGGTGTTCATCAGCATGTTCCTGTCTTTTAAGAAACTATTCATGTTTCATTTCATTGACCTTCTATTAGAAACTGAGGTGACAGAATCATGGATCATAGCAGGGTGCGGGCTCACACAAATTGTACATCCAAAGCAGAGTTGAGCATGGTCACTCTCTGAGTGCTGTTTTATCTTTATGTCCTCAACCAGATCCACAGATCGTTTCTGAACAAGATGTAATCAGTGATGCTGGAGCCCCTAGAACACCTATATGTTGGCTTGGCTAGACTACCTGAAGCAGTTCAACCACTGAGAAAGTTATTGTTTCAATCACTTAAAACGTTCAGGAACATCTTACCCTTTCTTGATGTGCACAATGTAGTTGAGTTTGAAATATCCAGTGTGGAATGGCCCAACTTGCCTCTTCATCACTGCATGAATTGTCCCACAATGCTTTTGTGCCATCACTGATGGTTTATTAGTCCTCTGCCCTCCTTAATCTCTCAATTTGTGTGGCCACTGAATCTCTGATTATTCTGTAAAGACAATCTTCAACAAGTGTCTTAAAAAATCTTAAAGAAATGACACCAAATTTGTTTTATATGTTCTGGAATAGCATGCAACTTGATATTTTTCCTTCATGGCCTGTTCTCCATATCTGTCATTTTATAAGATAGGTGCCAGATTGCTTCTGCTCAGTCTTGGTGCTCATTGAGTTGTTGCTCAACTTCATCCATTCTTCTGTCACCAAAGTCAATCTGTGTATATACCAATTCCAGGACCATCCCTGTGGATCTCATTACTGTTGACAATTCGGTTATTTTGGAGTTGAGCAGTCCCATTGGTGTGGTCATGACTAAAATCCCCTTCATAATTGCTTGGAGCATGATCTCAGAAATTGTAATAGCAGAGAATTAGTTGCATGTTTTTTACTCACAGGTAATGCTTCCTGAAAAAGAAGTTGTCAGGGGGCCAGGAAGTCACCTGAGGAATTCACGGAATAATTGAACATTCCATCATGTAGTTTTAGAGGAATAGACAGTAGAAGACCAGGGTGTCTTACACACACCTATATGGTGATGAATCCAGGAGCCAGCCGTAAAGACAAGAGAGAATCCCCCAGTCCCAATGCTCACCTAAAAATCTTTTGCATCAACAGTCTTCGTGATCCTGATGGCATTATTATCTAGTTCATTTGTTGCTGCAGAGTAAGGAAGAGGGATAACTACAATCAAATTCCTCATGCAGCAGCTGGACCCCCCCCCCCCCCCACTGCCTTGTGATCCATTTCCTTTTGTTCTTTTATGCTGCTTCACTTACACGGTATGGCAGGAAATAGCTAGATATGTAAGGTGATAATGTCACAGAGTGGCAAAAACACATTTCAAACAGTATAAAGGTATTTCACTATTATACAGCAGGTTTGTAGGCTTTCTCCTGGGGGCTTACAAAGTATAGTTGTTAATTTAACTCTGTATTTCTCACAGTCACTCTGAAGGGGGTTATATATAGAGTGTATAGCACTATGCTTGAGTCTAAGGTTCCATCATGGGCCAAAACATGTGAAATAATTTAAAGCCCTAGCCCTGACCATCACCATCCCCAGGTGGTCTCTTTCTCTCACCTGCATCCCTGCAGTGTGTCGTTTGCCTGCTTCTTCCCTGCTGCCGACTCACTCTGACATGGGCATTCGGTGCAACTTGGCATTGAGTACACAAAAAGATATCTGAAGCACAGGCCAGCCACTGTTGTGTGTCTCAACCACTGCAGGCGATCGCTGCCAGGAGCTGCTTTCCCCGAGTGTCCATGCAGTTTGCCCTCCGCCTTGTCTCTCAACTCACCCTGTACTGCTCCTCTCATCTTCCACCTGCAAGCATGTCCTGTCTCTCCAGTAAGTGCTGCTTCATACCTGCTGTCACATCCTCATTCTGTCTATGATCAAATAGCCGCCGGCACTGTAGCCACCCGTCTCACTCCTCAGCTAGCCCAGTCTACTGGTTACGACAGTGGTTCCCAACCTGTGGGCCAGGGACCCCTGGGGGTCCGCGAGGCCTCCTCAGGGGGTCCGCGACTGCTTAGAAAATGTAACAATATTAGGTTCCAACTATCAGTAATGACTCAGTGGGGGTCCTCGGATTCCAATAATGATTCAGTGGGGGTCCCCGGGCTCCAGTATTGATAAAATGGGGGTCCACAGAAGTTAAAAGGTTGTAAACCACTGGGTTAGGAAGTTTCAACGATAGGCCACATGGGACATGTGCTTTGTTTCATACTCGAATTTAAGAAGCTCATTTGATACACTATGTGTGAGTGTGAAAATGACGCACTATGTTTGAGTGCGACTATTTTTCAGCTCGGTTCTTGATTACAGCCTGTGCCAGTGTACCTGGTATGGCCAGCTTTGTAAGGGTGTCTGAGGTGCAAGTTGGGGGCAGTGAGGGTAACACAGGGATAGATTTGGCATTGAGGTTAAAATTGCCAGTCTGGGGTCGGCTGCCTCTTACTGTCAGTTTCTCTCTTGTAGTAGGGCTTGTTAATTGTGCCCCGTTGCTGGGTTCTTTTTTAAGGTTAAGGCAGACAATCAGTAGCACTATGTCCTTTTCAGTCATTCTTTTCTCTTAGGGGGTTGAAAATGTTATTTCGGAACAGCCTATCTCATATAATATCTTTATATTAGTTTAGTTTAGTTTAGTTTATACATTTTTATAAAGCGCATAGCTACCCTAGGGCATCCCAGCGCTAAAGGTACAGAGAAATCGCTAAAGGTACAGAGAAATTAGCCTTCAGCCCTGGATCACAAACTAAAATCGCGACAAGCTTTGCACATACCATACCAGTACAACATGCCCAGGCGCGAAGCCAAACATTTAAAATTACCATCATTTTTCTTAGGCGAGAATAACAGCCTGGAACCTCGTGAAAATGACATTCCCAGAGAGCACATTTCTTGTCGGCTTCAGTGGGAAGACGGGAATATCTATGTCATGAATATTTCATATATGACAATTAATTTGTAAGTGTATATTATTTATGAGGTTTTGCTTTCTTTGATATTAAATGCATGCAATTTGCGAGACAACAGAAGCAGTGTTTACTGATTTAATTATTCACGCCCACACATGGTCCGCAAGGCAGCATAGTCTTTGACTGCATGCATTTCTTACCTACTGCGACGCGCCTAAAGCCAATAAGCAGGGTAGGTGGGGCGCCTACGCCTGGGGGAACGTCCCTCTGGCACCTGTAGGCTACCCACAGTTTAAGCAATGCTATTCTCTATATTGTGTTGATGTAACTATGGCAGCCTTACACAGTGACTGCCGGTAATTCGCCCTAGCTGGGGGAAGGGGACATCATTCGGGGGAAGTTGCAAAGTCGAGCTTTTTTTTAATTATTACGAGCAGCATAAAGAGCGACGCTCACAAAGCCCTCAAACTAGTGGTGTGCTTCAGGAGTTCTTTGCAGAGACTGGGAAATGTTTTTACTTTTGAGGAGCCTAGAAGGGCTGAGGCTGGGCAGAGTGGAGTCATGTTGTATGGCAGCCATTTACCATGAGACCAAACACCGAGGCTTCCTATGCATAAGCTCCACTTTCCTCTCGTGCAGACCTCTCTGATAGGTAAGGTCACATTTATGCATACCCACCCCCCCCTTCCCCTCCAGTCCCAGAGTTCCAGACCCGCTCCCAAGAAGAATGTGCATGATGCGGCCTCTTGACTTTTTGTCGTGAGCATAAAATTAATTTATTTTAGTGTCTAACTTCTGGCCATTGTCCTTATGGCTTTCGCTCAAACATAGCAGCTGGCCCACGTCAATGAAGCATTTTTCCAGAAGAGAAAAGACAGTCAGCTCTCCTTCTTCTGGCCTGTGGAACCCCTATTGACTGGCCTCTTCTTATGCTCTATGTAGTGTAGTGACGGCCCTCTGTGGAATAAGAAGTCATGAACGAAGTAGGATGATCCAAATCCAAGTGATTTATTAAGGATAATTCCTGAAGATGGAAACTCCAGCCACACCAGTTAATCCGACCTCCCTCAACTGCTCCCTCTCACGAAAAGAATGCCAGGTCACATTCCGCTCGAGAGAAACAGCAGAGCAGAGGGGGAAGAGGAACGTACCAATACATATACACAATAAGAATAAACATGCATAAAACACTCTCGTAACAATGAGAGAAAATACATGTGAAACACTAAACAGTTTTACATAAATGTACTACACTACACTCTGCTTCGCCTCTCCACTATCCAGCTAAAAGTCATTCAGTATATTGTTTTCTCATATTTGCAGTTTCCATAGATATCAGGTGGCAGTGGCCTTCCTATCATGCAGGTCGCCCAGGTGCCTTTCAACAGTCCCTTCTCTGACACATGGCTTCCGCATGTTTCCTCCATCGCTGTCCCTCAGGCAGTTTCCCTTTTCTCTAAACTTCCATGCATCTAACCTCGGAAAATGTCTTCTCTGGGTCCCCCCAATCATTGGCCCTGTGGTTTCTACTGCTACCTTCCTCCAACTACACTTCCTTCTTCTGACTACCACTGTGCCTCCTCTGTACTCTCTCCCTAGTGGTGAAACTAGAACTCCGATAATGAACAAGACTGTAGTGTCTTATGGGTGTTTGGAGGAAGTATTGAGCTGTAAATATCAGGACACAGAAATATTGGAAATAAAATATTGGGGTACAGAAACACTGTGATGCAAGTATATAATTGACAAGATTATTGGTTTATGAGGTAATATCACTTAAATAATATTGATAGTTTTAATATTGTTTTCAGTAATATAGTGGTTAAAGATATTGGGGGTCATTACAACATTGGCGGTAAAAGCCGCTTACCGCAGTGCAGAAGACCGCCAACACACCGCCGTGGCTGCGGAAATCCGCCACAGCTATTATGACCCACATCTCGGAATCCGCCAAAATTCAGACACCCACACAAGTCCACCACACCAAAGGTCAGTGATAAACTGGCGAAAATAAAACCTCCACCGTCACGCCAACAGAAATACGCCTACACTATCACGACCCATGAATCCACGCGGCGGTCTTTCAACCGCGGTATTCCATTGGCGGTACACACCGCCGTGCTCAAAATACACACACATTTACAAAACACAGCCACATTGGACAATTCCAAATACACACACCTGATACACATACACAAACCACTCCCACACATCCAATACAATATAAAACACACACCCACATCACCCACAAACCCTTACGACCACAATTGCGATAGAAGGCCACAGATAGACACCACAATCTATAACCAGGCATCCACAGGCACACAACACCATCACCCACATAACATCCACGCACCCCACACAACACACCACTAAATATCACCCCACATATCATAACACACACCACCCCACACATCACCCACACCACCCCATGGCACGGCAAAGACTCCCCAGGTTCTCTGAGGAGGAGCTCAGGGTCATGGTGGAGGAAATCATCCGGGTAGAGCCACAGCTATTCGGATCACAGGTGCAGCACACCTCCATAGCTAGGAAGATGGAGCTATGGCGCAGAATAGTGGACAGGGTCAGCGCAGTGGGACAGCACCCAAGAAATAGAGATGTCATCAGGAAGAGGTGGAACGACCTATGGGGGAAGGTGCGTTCCGTGGTATCCAGACACTACCTTGCGGTACAGAGGACTGGCGGCGGACCCCCACCTCCTCCCCCACAACTAACAACATGGGAGGAGCAAGTCTTGGCAATTCTGCATCCTGAGGGCCTCGAAGGAGTAGCTGGAGGAATGGACTCTGGTAAGTCAAACCTTAACTATTACAACCCCCACCCTACCTGCATGCCATCACATACCCCCACCCTCGCCCTCACCCCCATCACTCCAACTCCTCACACATGTCCCACTATCACAAACCACACATCCAAACCCAAGCCCTGCATGCCACACCAAAACATGGACACCCATCACCAATGCATGGCCACTGCACAGACCCATACACCTCCCTAAACCATCATCACACAAGGTCCCACACAGTAATGCAAGCACTGGGGTACACGGTCACCCACCCATTGCACACCATGGTACACACAGATGCAATAATCGTGCTTTTACACCTCTGCAGGACCCCTACCCAACGTCACCGCACAGGAGGGTCCAGACATGTCCACACCACCAACAGAAGAGGCCCACAGTGATGACAGCAGCTCTGTCCAGCTGGATCTAGGCGACCAGCCCGGCCCATCTCGGACCTCGGGACAGTCGGTTCCCCTCATACAGTCACAAGCCACCACAGAGCTTCCCCCTCTGGAAACACCAGCACAGCACCCACCCAGCAGGCCCATACCTCTGTCCCTAGGACACGTCAATCAGCAGTGTGTCCACCACTACAGGGAACCCAGGCTAACCCACCACCCCAACAACAATAGGGACCTGGGGGCAGTGGCAGTGTGCACACCGTTCAGGGGACAGAGGCCCAGGGAAACAGGGGAACTGGGAGGGCTGTTGTGCGACAGGAGGAGGACAGGCCCAGGGAACCCACTCTCCACAAGGCCCTCTCCAACATCATGGGAGCGTACCATAATTCCCAGGAAACGATGGCAACGGTACTGGCCAAGTTTCAGGAGACCCAGCGGCTGCAGGAGGAACAGTATTTGGGCTTCTGGGAGGAACTCTGATCCATCAACTCCACCCTGGGCACCATCATAGAGGTGCTGAAGGAAGTCCTCAACACCAGGAGGGACACTGTGGCACAACAAGGGGCCCCTAACACTAGCCTGGACGATGAACTGCCCATCACCTCCGCCGGCGCTAGTGGACAGGTGGCACCGCCACAGGACAACGACACCAGCACCCCACCCCCTGCAGATGGAAAACCACCCCGCAAATGGTCCCTGAGATCCAGGACAAAGACAGAGAACGATGCCAAGACCACCGCCAAGAAATGAGACCACTCTGAATGTTATCCTTTTGTCCGACCTTGTCACCCTGTCCATCCTCAAACTGCCCCAGCTCCACTTCCTATGCCCCTTTGGACAATGCACCTGTGAGACTGATAGACTGGACTCTGCCATGGACATTCCTCCACCATCACCCCTCACCATTTTACAGCACCCTCCAATATTGAGCACTTAAGTAAACACCCTTAAGGCACTAAACAATCTGGAGTCTGTCTGTGATTTCGAAATAGTGTATTAGCAATTAGAGTGACAAAATGCTCTTACAATTGTAATGTCAACATACCTATGTCACACAACTCTAGCCCATGAGGAAACAAAGCAGATGTCACACAGTGGGACCCACATCTGTGAAATCGTAAGGGAAAGAGAAAACTCAGTGACCATACACTGGGTGAAAAGGACAGACAGTAGAGAGGTAGTAGTGTTACATTACATGTAGTAGGCAGGTTTGTCTTCTTACCTGTGTCTCACTGGAAGTATTGCAGGATAACTGAGTTCCTGTTGTCGATGTCCTCTTCTTCTGCTTTCTCGTCTTCACAGTCCACAGGCTCCACAGCTGCCACAACACCTCCATCTGGACCATCCTCCTGCAGAAAATGCACCTGTCGTCCCAAAGCTAAGTTGTGAAGCATACAGCAGGTGTTAGACTTTTCATCCTTGGCGTGGTCTCCCTTAAACTTTATGCCTCTGTTCCCCAGGTTGTTGATGTGTGCTGTACTCTGATTTTGCTGTTTTTGTTACTCTGGGCACTTTACCACTGCTAACCAGTGCTAAAGTGCAAGTGCTCCTTTACAAAATGTGTATGTGATTGGTTTATCCATGATTGGCATATTTGATTTACTAGTAAGTCCCTAGTAAAGTGCACTAGAGGTGCCAGGGCCTGTAAATCAAATGCTACTAGTGGGCCTGCAGCACTGGTTGTGCCACCCGCATAAGTAGCTCTGTAATCATGACTCAGACCTGCCATTGTAGTGTCTGTGTGTGCAGTTTTACCTGTAAATTCGACTTGGCAAGTGTACCCCCTTGCCAGGCCTAAACCTTCCCTTTTCTTACATGTCAGACACCCCTAAGGTAGGCCCTAGGTAGCCCCAAGGGCAGGGTGCAGTGTATGGTTAAGGTAGGACATATAGGGGGTCATTCCAACCCTGGCGGTCGGTGTTAAAGCGGCGGCTAACCCGCCAACAGGCTGGCGGTTAAAAAAATGGAATTCTGACCCTGGTGGAAACCGCCAACAGAGACCGCCACATTAACACTCCGACCGCCACGGCGGGACAAACAAACAGAGCGGCGGTCACCGCCAACAGACAGGCGGAAGACAATGTACCGCCCACCCTATCACAACCCACCAATCCGCCACCTTTTCCAGGGCGGTAGCCCCGCCGATAAAAACACGGCGGAAACAGACATTTCAAACCGAAAACGCTCACCTCCATACACCCCACGAGGAATCTGGACAGCATGGAACCCGAATTACACATCCTACCAGCTATTGTATTCCTGCTGCTCTATCAGGAGCACTAACGCCGGCACAGAAGACAACGGTGAGTACTGCACCTACGACACAGGGGAGGGGGGAGGAGAAAATATTCCGGGGACACACATACGCGACACACCCACCCCCACCCACTACAACACACACATCAATGCATAGCAATACATCACTGTTACAACCCACAAACCCCCCGAAAGAATGCAAAGACAAAAGGAATAGATCATAAACAGTCGAATATATTGTATTATTGCCTTATAAAAATATCACACATTTAAAACTAATATATACATAAATATTAAAAGTCCGATAATTCTAGCTGTCATTGTCCGTGGACCACTGGGCCCAAATCACATGGGCAAGGCCCACACAAGATACCTGACACCAACGGAGAGAACACTGCAGGGGCATCAGATAGAAAAACTACAGGCACCTCAGGGGGAAGGGAAGGGGGGGCACCTCAGCCACATGAGTACACAACGCCAGATCCACGAGGGGCCTCCATGGCCACGGTCCCATCCTGGGGAGTGCAAAGCCACAGTCTCACAAGTCTCTACAGTGGGTGGGTTGCCCACTGCCATATCCTGGGGAGTGCAAAGCCACAGTCTCTCAAGTCTCTACAGTGGGTGGCTTGCCCACTGTTCCATCCTGGGGAGTGCAAAGCCACAGTCTCTCAAGTCTCTACAGTGGGTGGCTTGCCCACTGTTCAATCCTGGGGAGTGCAAAGCCACAGTCTCTCAAGTGGATAACAGTCTCCACTGGTACTGGAGGGGGACTAGTGCCCAGAGTGCTTCGTGCAGCCCTGCCCGACACAGATACGGGCCTGCCCCTTCCGCCAATGGGCCAGCGGTGCTTGAGATGAAGGGCCCAGTTCAGCGGTTCTTGAGACAGCGGTGCCCAGCGGAGCGGTGCTTGAGACGGCGGTGCCCACCGGAGCGGTGCTTGAGATGAAGGACCCAGCGGAGCGGTGCTTGAGATGAAGGGCCCAGTTCAGCGGTGCTTGAGATGAAGGGCCCAGCAGAGCGGTGCTTGAGATGAAGGGCCCTGTTCAGCGGTGCTTGAGATGAAGGGCCCAGCGGAGCGGTGCTTGAGATGAAGGGCCCAGCGGAGCGGTTCTTGAGACGGCGGTGCCCAGTTCAGCGGTTCTTGAGACGGCGGTGCCCAGCGGAGCGGTGCTTGAGATGAAGGGCCCAGCGGAGCGGTGCTTGAGATGAAGGGCCCTGTTCAGCGGTGCTTGAGACGGCGGTGCCCTGTTCAGCGGTGCTTGAGACGGCGGTGCCCTGTTGAGCGGTGCTTGAGACGGCGGGGCCCTGTTCAGCGGTGCTTGAGACGGCGGTGCCCTGTTCAGCGGTGCTTCAGACGGCGGTGCCCTGTTCAGCGGTGCTTGAGACGGCGGTGTCCAGTTCAGCGGTTCTTGAGACGGCGGTGCCCAGCGGAGCGGTGCTTGAGATGAAGGGCCCAGCGGAGCGGTGCTTGAGATGAAGGGCCCTGTTCAGCGGTGCTTGAGACGGCGGTGCCCTGTTCAGCGGTGCTTGAGACGGCGGTGCCCTGTTCAGCGGTGCTTGAGACGGCGTTGCCCTGTTCAGCGGTGCTTGAGACGGCGGTGCTTGAGACGGCGGTGCCCTGTTCAGCGGTGCTTGAGACGGCGGTGCCCAGTTCAGCGGTTCTTGAGACGGCGGTGCCCAGCGGAGCGGTGCTTGAGATGAAGGGCCCAGTTCAGCGGTGCTTGAGATGAAGGGCCCAGCGGAGCGGTGCTTGAGATGAAGGGCCTTGTTCAGCGGTGCTTGAGATGAAGGGCCCAGCGGAGCGGTGCTTGAGATGAAGGGCCCAGCGGAGCGGTGCTTGAGATGAAGGGCCCAACGGAGCAGTGCTTGAGATGAAGGGCCCTGTTCAGCAGTGCTTGAGATGGCGGTGCCCTGTTCAGCGGTGCTTGAGACGGCGGTGCCCTGTTCAGCGGTGCTTGAGACGGCGGTGCCCTGTTTAGCGGTGCTTGAGATGTCGGTGCCCAGTTCAGCGGTTCTTGAGACGTCGGTGCCCAGCAGAGCGGTGCTTGAGATGAAGGGCCCAGCGGAGCGGTGCTTGAGATGAAGGGCCCAGTTCAGCAGTGCTTGAGATGAAGGGCCCAGCGGAGCGGTGCTTGAGACGGCGGTGCCCTGTTCAGCGGTGCTTGAGACGGCGGTGCCCAGTTCAGCGGTTCTTGAGACGGCGGTGCCCAGCGGAGCGGTGCTTGAGATGAAGGGCCCAGCGGAGCGGTGCTTGAGATGAAGGGCCCTGTTCAGCGGTGCTTGAGACGGCGGAGCCCTGTTCAGCGGTGCTTGAGACGGCGGTGCCCTGTTCAGCGGTGCTTGAGACGGCGGTGCCCTGTTCAGCGGTGCTTGAGACGGCGGTGCCCTGTTCAGCGGTGCTTGAGACGGCGGTGCCCAGTTCAGCGGTTCTTGAGACGGCGGTGCCCAGCGGAGCGGTGCTTGAGATGAAGGGCCCAGCGGAGCGGTGCTTGAGACGGCGGTGCCCTGTTCAGCGGTGCTTGAGACGGCGGTGCCCAGTTCAGCGGTTCTTGAGACGGCGGTGCCCAGCGGAGCGGTGCTTGAGATGAAGGGCCCAGCGGAGCGGTGCTTGAGATGAAGGGCCCTGTTCAGCGGTGCTTGAGACGGCGGTGCCCTGTTCAGCGGTGCTTGAGACGGCGGTGCCCTGTTCAGCGGTGCTTGAGACGGCGGTGCCCAGTTCAGCGGTTCTTGAGACGGCGGTGCCCAGCGGAGCGGTGCTTGAGATGAAGGGCCCAGCGGAGCGGTGCTTGAGATGAAGGGCCCTGTTCAGCGGTGCTTGAGACGGCGGTGCCCAGTTCAGCGGTGCTTGATTGAAAGGGCCCAGTTCAGCGGTGCTTGTGTGAAAGGGCCCAGTTCAGCGGTTCCGGCCCAGGCATGGGTGTCACTCGCCACCTGGCATGTGGCTGGCAGGGCCTTCCTGCCCATCTGTCCGTTGGCTTGCAGGGCCCTCCTGGGCTGCCGTACCGGGCCTCTGGGTGTCCTCCTGCACACCTGGGAGGGAGTTGGTGGGGCACTCCTGGGCAGCTGGCCTGCTGCCGGACTTGTCGGGCGTGCTGCCCTTCCCACCCTTCCCTGGTCGTCTGTGGCCCTTTGGCACCTTTGGTGGTGTGCCAGGTGGCACCCCACTTCCAGACGGAGCCAGGGTAGGGATTTTGGTCCCTGGTGTCCGTGGCCTCTCGCGCCGGGCACTGCTAACTTTTGGGTGCTTTTCCGGGGGAGGGCTGGCCGTGCCTTGGCTCCTCGCCGGAGTTGTTGCCCTTGAGGGTGGGGGACTCCACAGTCCTTGGACAACAGGCCTGATAGGTCCTGGTTTGGTGGTGTCTGAGGTGCTGATTGGAGTCTTATGAGATGGACGGGGTGGGGGAGTTGTTGGAAAGAGGTTAAGGTTGGCAAGGAAAAGCAATTTGGAAAGAGAGTGAAGGGTAGGTGTAGTGGGTATGGGAGTGGAGGAAGAGGATGTGGTTGTAGGAGGGTGAAGTCTGGTGTCTTTGGGTGCAGGTGCTTGGGCTGGAGGCTGTCGTGAGGTGGATGGCTGTTGGGTGGGTGGCTGCTTGCGTTTGTGTGGTTTGGAAGAGGGGGTGACAGACACACTGGGAGAGGACACAGGGGACATGTAAATGGTAGTGGGGGTGGTGACTGCACGTGTGCGGAGTGTTCTGGTGGGTGTGCTGGTGATGGACGTAGTGGCTGAAGATGTTGTGCATGCAAGTGTGAGTGGAGACGTCACAGGGAGGGAGGAGGGAGGCGAGGAGGAGGGGGACACAGTGGAGGCAGTGGCTCTTGGTATGTCTGCATGTGGATGTTGCTTGTGTGAATGCTTGTGTGATGTGTGGTGCTTATGTCTGGATGAGCTTCCCTTGGGTGTTGAGGTGTGTGCAGGCTGGTCTGATGGTGTGTCTGGGATAGGCAGAGATACTGGGGATTGGGTCTGGGTGGAGGAAGTTGGAGGGGGGAGGCTAGAGACAGGGACAATTGCTGCTGTCAGTGCTGAGGCCAGAGCGTTGAACGATCGCTGATGGGCAGCCTGACCCGAATGAATGCCCTCCAGGTATGCATTACTCCGGTGCACCTCCCTTTCTACACCCTGGATGGCATTCAAAAGGGTAGACTGCCCAACAATGATGGTCCTCAGGAGGTCAATGACCTCCTCACTGAGGGCAGCAGGGGTGACTGGGGCAAGGCCTGAGGTGCCTGGGGCTTAGGAGATGCCCACCTTCCTGGGTGAGCAGGCACGGGGCGAAGGCTGAGGGGCTGCTGGGAGGGCGGTGCTGGTGCGCTGGGTGGCGGCTGTACCTGTTGTTGCGGGGGGCACGGATGTTGCCGCCACCACAAGGGAGCTCCCTTCAGAGGACGAGTCTCTGCCACTGACATCAGCACGAGTCCCCGCTGTGGAGCTCCCCTCGCCCTCCGTCTCACTGGTGAAATCCGAGTCAGTTGCATGGCCCGCCATGGCCATGTGAGATGCAGCTCCCTCGTGCTCCGATGCCACTTCTCCTCCGCCTGATGATGCTGATGCACACATGAGGAAGACCACAAAAAAGGGGGGGGAGAAATAAAGACATGTTGAGTGCATGGATTACCGCTAACGTTGGCGGACAAGACAGACACAGAAGCCCCCTGCACTACGCCGCACACTTGGGGTCCACTACGCAATCCGTGGGACATGGCCTACAAGCCTATCGACGACAACTGCACACATAGATGACACAGGGCCATGGATACCTGAACTTGGCACCCTACAGAGGTGGGGGGCGGGGGCACAGGGCCATGTCTTACGGAGGGGTCTAGCCTACAGAATTCGCCCTGGCCTAGGGAGACCCACAGCCCTCCTCCCCCACCCAGACACCTCCACTGCGTGCAAAGTCACCAGAATGAGAGTGTACTCACCCCCTTGTGTCTGCTGTGATGTCCTCACGCGCCCATCCAAATCGGGGTAGGCAACCGCCAGGATCCGGGACATCAGGGGGGTCAATTGACGACTGGCACCCCTCCTACGTTGGGAGGCCATCCCCAGCAGAGCCTCCGCTGTCTTCCTGCTCCCGCGGCGGATGTCCTCCCACCTCTTCCGGCAGTGGGTGCCCCGTCTGTTGTGGACCCCCAGGGTCCGGACGTCCTTGGCGATGGCACGCCAAATCGCGATTTTCTGGTGGGCTCTGACCTATGTGACATGTACAGGGAGAGAAAAATTTTCATCACCTTCTGCATGCTCGATGTGAGTGGCCCCCCATCCCCACCTTTACCATGTGGCACATGCTCTCATCTGTCGTCTGATGCATGACTCAATCGCTCCCCTCCCCACCATCTTTCATCCACCCGACTCAACCCAGGCATTGCCGACAAAGCATGCTCCCAGTGTACTTACCTGTTGGTCTGGAGGACCGTAGAGTAGCGCATACTAGGGGAGGACCCCATCCACGAGTTTCTCCAATTCTTCAGAAGTGAAGGCAGGGGCCCTTTCCCCAGTCGCAGCAGCCATTGTCTCTTCCAGACCGAGGTCACAGCAGCACTTGCAGTGTAGGTCCTCTCCTGTGGAAGATCAGGTATCGAGTGATTAAGCTGATAGAAAATGGCGGTCACGCCCGCGGCGGTGCGTACCGCGGCGGTGCGTACCGCGGCGGTGCGTACCGCCGGCGCACATCGTCATTGGCTCCTGAAATCCATAGGTTTCAATGTTAACCAATGCGGCTTTGCGCCGCGGTCTTCGACCGCCTACCCCCACGGTGTGCCACGCCAGCGCATTGACCTCACATCCCATTGTCACACTTCACAGGTCAGGCAGCCGCCATTTCAAGGGCCCACATGGCTTAATTTCTACTGCGTCACACATACCTAGGCCTTTCCTCAACACTCATTTACACAATTCAATGCATAGTGAATCGTGTTGTGTGCAAGCTGTGGGAACGTACCTGTGGGTTGATTGACTCTGTGCTCGCTGTTGTCCTTCCTAGGCACCGTCCGTTTGGCAATGCAAGGAGATGGAGGAATCTTCCCGTGTACAGACTGCTGGTGGACCTGTCGACAATGGAGAAACGACATGTCATTCTGACATACAGGCATGACCGAGCCACTATACATGAACTGTGTGCCCAGCTGGAGGCAGACCTGATGTCACCCATCCGCCAACCCACAGGGATCCCCCCTCTAGTGCAGGTGCTGTCAGTACTCCATTTCTTAGCAAGTGGGTCATTTCAAACAACAGTGGCCATATCATCAGGGATGTCTCAACCTATGTTTTCCAAGGTGTTGTCCAGAGTGTTGTCTGCCCTGATCAAACACATGCGGAGCTACATCGTTTTCCCTGAGGTGGGGGATTTGGCTACAGTGAAGGGTGACTTCTATGCCCTTGGACATATCCCCAACATCATAGGTGCCATTGATGGGACCCATGTGGCTTTGGTACCCCCCAGAGAAAGTGAACAGGTGTACAGGAACAGGAAAAGTTATCATTCGATGAATGTAAAGATGGTCTGTTTGGCAGACCAGTACATCTCCCATGTTAATGCCAAGTTCCCTGGCTCTGTGCATGACGCCTACATCCTGCGGAATAGCAGCATCCCGTATGTGATGGGTCAACTCCAGAGGCACCATGTGTGGCTATTAGGGGACTCTGGTTACCCCAACCTTTCCTGGCTATTGACCCCAGTGAGGAATACCAGGGCAGAGGAACGCTACAATGAGGTCCATGGGCGGACTAGGAGGGTGATCGAACGCACCTTTGGCCTCCTGAAGGCCAGGTTCAGGTGCCTGCATATGACAGGTGGATCCCTAATGTACTCACCAAAGAAGGTGTGCCAGATCATCGTGGCCTGCTGTATGCTTCACAACCTGGCTTTGCGCCGCCAGGTGCCTTTTCTGCAGGAGGATGGTCCAGATGGTGGTGTTGTAGCAGCTGTGGAGCCTGTGGAGAGTGAAGAAGAGGAAGTCGAAGAGGACGACATAGACAACAGGAACACAGTAATAGAGCAATACTTTCAGTGACACACAGGTAAGAGTAGACACCGGCATATTACATTTACTTAAAGACTCCTACCTCTCTACTGTCTGACTTTTTCCCCCAGTGTATGGTAACTGTGTTGTGACTTTCCCTTCCGTTTTCAGAGCTGTGGGCCCCACTGCGTGACATCTGCTTAGTTTCCCCATGGACTACAGCTGTGTGACAGCGGTTTGTTGGCATCACAATGTGAATAACAATTTTGGCACTGTCATGTCTAATACATTTGTTAAAATCACAGACAGACTCCAGATTGTTTATGTGCAATAAGTGTGTTTATTCAAGTGCTCTAATTTGGATGGGTGGTTGCAAATCGGTGAGGGGTGATGGTGGAGGATTGTCCATGGCAGAGTCCAGATTATCAGGTTCACAGGTGCATTGTCCAAATGCCTGTGGGAAGTGGAGCAGGGGCAGTTTAAGGTTGGACAGGGTGACAATGTGGGACAGTGGGATGACAATCAGGGCGGTATCCTTTGCTGGCGGGGGTCTTGACATGTTACTCTGTCTTCTTCCTGGATCTCAGGGCCTGCTTGCGGGGTGGTTCTTCTTCTTCAGGGGGTGGGGTTCTGGTGGCCTGTTGGTCTTCTGTCGGGGCCTCCTGTCCACTAGCGCCGGCGGAGGTGGTATCCAGTTCTTGGTCCATGCTAGTGTCAGGGGCCCTTTGAGGTGCCAGAGTGGTCCGCAATGTGGAGATTAACTCATTCAGGGCCACTACGATGGTACCCATGGCGGTACTGATGTTTCTCAGTTCCTCCCTGAACCCCATATACTGTTGTTCCTGCAGAAGCTGGATTTCCTGAAACCTGGCCAGGACCGTCGCCATCGTCTCCTGGGAGTGGTGGTATGCTCCCATGATGGAGGAGAGGGCCTCGTGGAGAGTGGGTTCCCTTGGCCTGTCCCCCCCCTGTCGCACAGCTGCCCTCCCAGTTCCCCTGTTTCCTTGGGCCTCTGTCCCCTGGACCGTATGCCCACTACCACTGCCCCCAGGTCCCTGTTGTTGTTGGGGTGGTGGGTTAGCCTGGGTTCCCTGTAGTGGTGGACACACCGCTGATTGACGTGTCCTGGGGACAGAGGTATGGGCCCGCTGGGTGGGTGCTGTGCTGGTGTTCCCAGAGGGGGGTAGGTCTGCTGTGGCCTGTGCCTGTATGAGGGGAACCGACTGT
The DNA here is from genome assembly GCF_031143425.1 of Pleurodeles waltl. Taxonomy (NCBI): domain Eukaryota; kingdom Metazoa; phylum Chordata; class Amphibia; order Caudata; family Salamandridae; genus Pleurodeles; species Pleurodeles waltl. The sequence continues at coordinate 1,627,047,060 of NC_090445.1, forward strand.
CCAGAGGTCCCCGATGGACCGGGCTGGTCATCTAGATCCAGGGAGACAGAGCTGCTGTCATCACTGTGGGCCTCTTCTGGGGGTGGAGGGGACATTTGTGGACCCTCCTGCGCTGTGACCTGGCGTTCGGGTCCTGCAGGGGTATAAAAGTATGGTTATTGCTTCTGTGTGTGCCAATGGCGTGCAATGGGTGGGTGCCCGTGTACCCCAGTGCTGGCATTACTTTGTGGGGGCTGTTGTGACGGTGTTTTGGGGGGAGGGGGTGATGGGTATGTGCATTGGGCATGCTTTGGTGATGGGTGTCCATGCTTTGGGGCCGCATGCAGGGCTAAGTTTTGGGATGGGTGGGTTGTGATGGTGAGACATTTGCAAGGGGTAGTTGTGAAGGGGGTGAGGGATGGGGGTATGAGTTGGCATGCAGGTGGGGTGGGGGGGATGAAGTAGTGAAGATGAGACTTACCAGAGTCCATTCCTCCAGATACTCCAGCGAGGCCCTCAGGATGCAGGATGTTCAAGACTTGCTCCTCCCATGTTGTAAATTCGGGGGAAGGAGGTGGGGGTCCGCCGCCAGTCCGCTGTACCGCGATGTTGTGCCTTGATACCATGGAACGCACCTTCCCCCGTAGGTCGTTCCACCTCTTCCTGATGTCATCCCGATTTCTTGGGTGCTGTCCCACAGCGTTGACCCTGGCACTATTCTGCTCCATAGCTCCATCTTCCTGGTAATGGTGGTGTGCTGCACCTGTGTCCCGAACAGCTGGGGCTCTACTCGTAGGATTTCCTCCACCATGACCCTGAGTTCAGCATCTGAGAACCTGGGGTGTCTTTGAGGTGCCATGGGGTGGTGTGGATGATGTGTGGGGTGGAGTGTGCAGTGATAGGTGGGGTGCTATTTAGTGGTGTGTTGTGTGAGGTGCGTGGAAGTTCTGTGGGTAATGGTATTGTGTGCCTGTGGATGCTTGGTAGTTGACTGTGGTGTCTCTCTCTGGTCTTCGTTCGGAATTTTGGGCCGTAGGGGTTTGTGGGTGATGTGGGTGTGTGTTTTATATTGTATTGGGTGTGTGGGAGTGGTGTGTGTATGTGTATCAGGTGTGTGTATTTCGAATTGTCCAATGTGGTAGTGTTTTGTAGGTGTATGTGTATTTCGACCACGGCGGTGTGTACCGCCAATAGAATACTGCGGTTGAAAGACCGCCGCGTGGATTTGTGGGTCGTAATGGCATGGGCGTATTTCTGTTGGCGTGACGGTGGAGGTTTGGTCATCGCCATTTTATCGCTGACCTTTGGTGTGGCGGACTTTTGTGGATGGCGGTATTTTGGCGGTTTGCCTAGTGTGGGTCAGAATGACCGTGGCGGTTTACCGCGACCGCGGCGGTGTTATGGCGGTCTTCTGTCTGGCGGTAAGCGCCTTTTACCGCCGAGGTTGGAATGACCACCATAGTAATGTGTTTTATATATCCTGACAGTGAAATATTGCTAAATTCAATTTTTGCTGTTGCATAGCATGTCCCTCTCATAGGTTAACATGGGGGCTACCTTTAAATCTGATTAAAGTGTAGATTCCCTTTGTGGAGTTTGGGGTCTCTGAGCTCACAATTTAAAAATATATCTTTTAGTAAAGTTGATTTTAAGATTATGCGTTTGAAAATGCCACTTTTAGAAAGTGAGCATTTTCTTGCTTATACCATTTCTGTGACTCTGCCTGTTTGTGGATTCCCTGTCTGGGTCAGTTTGACAGTTGGGCTGGTTGCACCTCACACTAGACAGTGACACAAGGGAGCTGGGGTGTAGCCCGCATATCCTGATGAGCCATCTGTGCTAGGAGGGAGGGGAGGAGTGGTCACTCGCATCTGAAAGGGCTGTGCCTGCCCTTACACAATGCAGTCTCCGACCCCCTGGTGAGTGTCTGGGACCTTGCCTGGGCAAGGCAGGATTTCACATTCCAAAGAGACTTTACTTTGAAGTAGACCTACTTCAAAGGAGAAACTGGGTATAAGAAGGGCACCCAAAACCACAGACTTTAGAACACTTCTGGAAACAAGAAGGAACCTCTGCCTGGAGAAGAGCTGAGGAGAAGTGCTGCCCTGCCTGTGACTGTCCTTTGTGGAGCTATCCTGCAGCTGCTGCTTCTGCCAGAGTAAGAGGGCAAAGACTGGACTTTGTGTGCCTTCCATCTTGTGAAGAACTCTCCAAGGGCTTGATTTAGAGCTTGCCTCCTGTTGTTTGAAGTCTCAGGGACAACAAAGACTTCTCTCTGCCAGCACCTGGAGTCTCTGGAGAGACTCCTGCTCTGACAAGTGTTGCCCTATCCAGTCCCTGGGCCCTTGAAAGGAAAGCTGGTGGAAATCCAAGGAAATCGACTTCGGACGACTTCGGACCGACGCCGCTGCTGAATCCGGTGACGCCGCCTGCACCCGATGCCGTGACCTTCGCTGGAACGCGACGCTCTTCACAGGCCCGACGCCGCAGCAGCCCTGCTGAAGTCCGCGACTCCGTGGAAGTCGCCGCACCACGTCGTGACCGACGCCGCTCGAAGTGCACGGATTCAACGTTTCGAACAGACGCCGTGATCCCCGACTTCGCGCATCGGCTTGTTTTCACTCTTCACCAAAGGTACTGTACTTGGGGGTCTACGCGACTCCGTGTCCGGCGCCGCTGGTGTCGGCTTGTTGGGAACGACTCTGTCACGACGCCGTGTTAACACCTCATCGAAGCATTTTTGTTTCTAAGCGTTATTTTTGAGTTTAATCTTTAAAAAATTCATAACGACTTGTGTATGTTGGATTTTTGTCGTTTTGGTCTTGTTTTGTTTAGATAAATATTTCCTATTTTTCTAAACTGGTGTTGTGTCATTTTGTAGTGTTTTCATTTAGTTACTGTGTGTGTTGGTACAAATACTTTACATATAGAACTCTGAAGTGAAGCCTACTGCTCTGCCAAGCTACCAAGGGGGTAAGCAGGGGTTAGCTGAGGGTGATTCTCTTTTACCCTGACTAGAGTGAGGGTCCTTGCTTGAACAGGGGTAACCTGACTGTCAACCAAAGACCCCATTTCTAACATTGGTGATCAGCGGTTGGGATTTGGACTTGTATTTGTACTTGACATACAGTGATTAAGTGTACACTCCTGTTTGAGTTCAGACCACTACGTGACCAAATACTACTTGTTTGGTGATCTTTTGTTTTTTTCTCTTTGGGACTGTTTTTGTTCTACTTCCATTTTTTTTCGCTGATTCCTTGATTGACTTTCTTTGGAACTTCATTTGGGAACTTGTTTTTCTGCCTTTGGAACTTTGCACTTGTTTTTGAATCTTCATCATGTCCAATGCTGGAGGGCCATCAGTTGGAGCTGACTTTGACCTTGAGAAATTGGAGAGTTATACCAAAGCTCAGTTGAAGCAGTTCTGTAAAACCTTTGACTGTCCCATTAAGAGCTCATCCAGGAAGCAGGAGCTGCAAAAGGCGCTGAGGGCCTGGGTGACAACCAAGAAAACTGAAGGGCACACAGAGGATGAGGGAGATGAGGAGGATGAGGAAGAGTGTTCAGTACACAATGGTATTGTGGGTGGGCCTGTTATGTCCAGGGAGAAGGTCTCCAGGGCAGGTAGCAGGGTCTCATCCAATGGTCTGACACCTGAGGAGTTACAGGACAGACAGGCAGAAAGGGAGTACCAATTGGAGCAGAGGAGGCTAGCCCTTGAGGAGAGGAAGTTAGCGATGGCTCATGAGCTTAGCTTGAAAGAGATGGATCATAGAAGCCAGTCCAGTAGATATGGTGGCAGCAACCCAACAGTGCAGCCTGAGAGGAGGGTGCACATTCCTAAAGACCTTGTGAAAGATTACAAGAGGGAGGATGACATATACTTGTGGTTCAAAGGGTATGAGTCTGCTCTCCACATGAATCTGGTCCCTGAAGCTCATTGGGGGGCGGGTCTGTGGAAGCACTTTGAGGTAGAGGGGAGGGATACACTGACAGCCTTAGGGGATGCTCAGAATCTCACCTACTCTAACATGAAGGATACCTTGCTTACAAGGTATGGTCTTACCCCTGAGCAGTACAAGGATAAGTTTAGGTCCTACAAGAAGAAGGAATCCTAAACATGGTTGGAATGTGTTGATTCTTATTGCAGGTCACTGGATGGTTGGGTGAAGGGCAGTAAGATAACTACGTATGAGGGGCTTTACAATCTGATTGCTTGGGAGCACTTGTACAGTTTATGTTTTCCAGAGCTGCGCCAACACCTGATTGACAGCAAGCTGACTGACCCCAGGAAGCTTGCGCAGGAAGCGGACCGCTGGGAGAGCACCAGGGTCCAAAAGAGGTATGGGCAGGGTCCCTCTCAGAAGAAAGGGGGGAGGTAAGGACAAAAGGGCCCCAAACTGATTCCCAGGGTAAGGAGTCCCAACCCCCCAGTGAAAAGAAGCCATGGTTCTCCAAAGGGAAGCCAGTGGCAGGTGGTCCCCCACGTAAGTGTTATGCATGTGACCAGGTGGGCCATGTGAGGGGGGACCCCAAATGCCCCAAAAGTACACCGGCACCCTCTGGTGCCCCGTCCCAGGGTTTGGCCAGTGTAGCGCTTGGGGAGGAGTTGGTTTCAGGTGGGTGGGAACCAGCTGAGATGACCCTTGTCTCATTAGGGGACAGTGAGATGGTCCACAGAACCCTAGTGCCTGAAAACACTAAGAAGTACAGGCAGTGGGTGACCATTAATGGACAGAGGGTGGAGGCTCTGAGAGACACAGGAGCCAGTGTGACCACAGTGAGGAGTCAGCTGGTGTCTGAAGAACAGATTGATCCCCGGGTACTTCACCAAGTAGTTGCAGTGGACAACTCAGAGCGCCTGTGCAGAGTGGTGCAGGTTCCCTTTGAATTGGGGGGGGGGGTCTCAGGTTCCTTGAAGGTAGCTGTGAGTCCAACCATGCCTGTTGATTGTTTGCTAGGCAATGACCTGGAGGATTCCCCTTGGAAGGAGGTGGAACACAGGTCTCACTTGGAGATGTTGGGTCTGCCAGGGTGGGTATGCGTATCCACCCGGTGAACGGCAGCCCGTCAGGGTAATCAAGAGCCCCTGGAGCCTGAAACAGTGGCCCAGGGGACCCCCAAGAAGAGGAAGGGCAGAGGGCACGGGAAACCGGCCCCAGAAGTTCCCACGGTCCGGGAGGAGGTGGAGCCTGAGGGTGACGCCCCGGAGCCTACAGGGGAACAGGTGGCTGAACTGGGGGAGGTCCCTGAGCTGTCACAGTGGCAGCAGGAAGGGGGGCCCACCAGGGAAGCATTCTGTGCAGCACAGAAGTCATGCCCTACTTTGGAGGGTTTGCGGCAGCAGGCGGCAGACCAGGCGGCTGGCAAGGAGCCAGGATCACACCTGATTTATTGGGAGGATCCTGTATAGCGAGCCTAAGGTTCCTGAGCCTGGGTCAGCCCGTGTGCTGGTGGTACCCCAGTGCTTCAGGGCCTTCCTACTGGGGTTGGCTCATGATGTGCCTTTAGCTGGACATTTGGGGCAGGACAAGACCTTTGCGAGGCTTGTCACCCACTTTTACTGGCCCCTAATACGCAGGCAATCAGATGCACATTGCAGGTCTTGTCAGACTTGTGAGGCATGTGGCAAGAGTGGGAGGAAATGTAAAGCTCCCCTCCAGCCTTTGCCTGTTGTCAGTACTCCCTTTGAGAGGGTAGGCATTGACATTGCGGGCCTCTGGATCCCAAGACAGCCATGGGCAAAAGGTTTATCCTGGTCTTGTTGGACCACACCACCCGGTACCCAGAAGCCATTCCTTTGAGATCAATCACTTCCCCTGTGGTAGGTCGTGCATTGATGGGGGTTTTTACCCGCATGGGGTTCCCCAAGGAAGTGGTATCTGATAGGGGTACCAACTTCATATACACGTATATGAAGTCTCTGTGGAAGAAGTGTGGGGTAACCTACAAGTTCACCACCCCTTACCACCCCCAAAGTAATGGTCTGGTTGAGAGATTCAACCGCACCTTAAAAGGCATGATCATGGGCCTGTCAGAGCCCTTGAGGCGGAAGTGGGACGTCCTCTTAACATGCCTTCTGTTCGCCTATAGGGAGGTGCCTCAAAATGGACTTGGGTTTAGTCCCTTTGAGCTGATTTATGGCCACCCTGTGAGGGGACCCTTGAGTCTGGTTAAGGAAGCTTTGGAGAAAGCTCCTAGTAAACCCCCCCAGGATGTATTCAGTTACATGCTGGCTTTGAGAAACCAGACTGCCCGCTTCAGGAGTCTCGCTCAGGAGAACCTGGAAGCAAGCCAGGAGGATATGAAACAGTGGTATGACCAGAATGCCACTCTGGTCGAGTTTCAACCTGTTCAAAAAGTGTGGGTGATGGCACCAGTGGAGCCTAGGGCGCTCCAGGATAAGTGGACTGGGCCATTTGAGGTGGTGGAGCGCAAGAGTGAAGTCACCTACTTGGTGGACTTGCGGTCTCCAAGGAACCCTTTAAGGGTCCTGCATGTCAACCGCCTCAAACCTCACTTTGAGCGGACTGAACTGTCCATGCTCCTTGCGACAGATGATGGGGTAGAGGAGGAGAGTTAGCCTCTTCCTGACCTCCTGTCTGCAGGAGAAAAAGATGGGTCAGTGGAGGGAGTGATCCTCTCCCCCTCCCTGACTGAGGAGCAGCAAGGTGACTGTCGCCACGTGTTGGGAGAGTTTCCCTCACTGTTTTCCCTGATCCCAGGAGTCACACTCTTGTGCACACATGATGTGGACACTGGGGACAGTACACCTATTAAACAGAAGGTTTACAGGGTGACTGACAGGGTCAGGGCATGCATTAAGGATGAGGTATCCAAAATGCTTACCCTAGGGGTTATTGAGCACTCCAGCAGTCCTTGGGCCAGCCCAGTGGTATTGGTCCCAAAGGCTGCTGCACTTGGTGCCACCCCAGAACTCAGGTTCTGTGTGGACTACCGGGGACTCAGTGCGTCAGCAAGACTGATGCACACCCCATCCCCCGAGCTGATGAGCTCTTTGACCGGTTGGGAGCTGCCAAGTACCTCAGTACGTTTTATTTAACATCTGGGTACTGGCAGATTGCATTAACTGAGGGGGCCAAGGAGAGGTCAGCATTGTCTACACCAGATGGACACTTTCAATTTAAAGTGATGCCATTTGGGATGAAGAATGCCCCTGCCACCTTTCAGAGGTTGGTCAACCAGGTGTTGGCAGGACTGGATGAGTTCAGTGCTGCCTACCTGGATGACATTGCTGTGTTTAGTTCCACATGGGAGGAACACCTGCAACACCTCTGGAGAGTGTTAGAGGCCCTGCAGAAGGCAGGCCTCACTATTAAGGCGAGCAAGTGCCAAATAGGGCAGGGTTCTGTGGTGTACTTAGGACACCAGGTGGGGAGTGGCCAGGTGGCACCCCTACAGCCTAAGATTGACACGATTCTGGCTTGGGAGCCTCCCAAGACCCAGACTGAAATGAGAGCCTTTTTTAGGTCTCACAGGATATTACAGGAGGTTTGTTAAGGGATATGGTACCATTGTTACCCCCTTAACTGAGTTGACTTCTAAGAAGCAACTCAAGAAAGTGATCTGGACAGAGGCTTGCCAGAACGCTTTTGATGCCCTGAAGGCTGCCACGTGCACAGCACCTGTGCTGAAGGCACCTGACTACTCCAAGGAGTTTGTTGTGCAAACAGACGCCTCAGAGCATGGTATTGGAGCAGTACTCTCTCAGCTTAATGAAGAGGGCCTAGATCAACCCGTAGCCTTCATTAGCAGGAGGTTACTACCCAGGGAACGAAGGTGGAGTGCCATAGAACGTGAAACTTTGCTGTGGTCTGGGCACTGAAGAAGCTAAGACCCTACTTGTTTGGGACTCACTTCTGAGTTCAGACCGACCACAGGCCCCTCAGATGGTTAATGCAGATGAGGGGTGAGAATCCAAAACTGTTGAGGTGGTCCATTTCCCTACAGGGGATGATGGACTTTACCGTGGAACACCGTCCTGGTACAGAGCACGCCAATGCTGATGGTCTGTCCAGGTTCTTCCGCCTTAGTGATGAGAACTCCCATGAGGTTGGTAGTTGCTCCCCACTTTCAGCTGGGGGGGACAAGTGTTAGACTTTTCATCCTTGGCGTGGTCTCCCTTAAACCTTTTGCCTCTGTTCCCCAGGTTGTTGATGTGTGCTGTACTCTGATTTTGCTGTTTCTGTTACTCTGGGCACTTTACCACTGCTAACCAGTGCTAAAGTGCAAGTGCTCCTTTACAAAATGTGTATGTGATTGGTTTATCCATGATTGGCATATTTGATTTACTCGTAAGTCCCTAGTAAAGTGCACTAGAGGTGCCAGGGCCTGTAAATCAAATGCTACTAGTGGGCCTGCAGCACTGGTTGTGCCACCCACATAAGTAGCTCTGTAATCATGACTCAGACCTGCCATTGTAGTGTCTGTGTGTGCAGTTTTACCTGTAAATTCGACTTGGCAAGTGTACCCCCTTGCCAGGCCTAAACCTTCCCTTTTCTTACATTTCAGACACCTCTAAGGTAGGCCCTAGGTAGCCCCAAGGGCAGGGTGCAGTGTATGGTTAAGGTAGGACATATAGGGGGTCATTCTGACCTCGCCGGTCTCAGACCGCCGGGACCAGGGTCGGCGGGAGCACCGCCGACAGACTGGCGGTGCCCCGCAGGGCATTCTGACCGCGGCGGTTCAGCCGCGGTCAGACTAGGAAAACCGGCGGTCTCCCGCCGGTTTTCCGCTGCCCTACAGAATCCTCCATGGCGGCGAAGCGCGCTCCGCCGCCATGGGGATTCTGACACCCCCTACCGCCATCCTGTTCCTGGCGGGTCTCCCGCCAGGAACAGGATGGCAGTAGGGGGTGCCGCGGGGCCCCTGGGGGCCCCTGCAGTGCCCATGCCAATGGCATGGGCACTGCAGGGGCCCCCGTAAGAGGGCCCCAAAAAGAATTTCAGTGTCTGCCTAGCAGACACTGAAATTCGCGACGGGTGCTACTGCACCCGTCGCACTCCAGCAACTCCGCCGGCTCCATTCGGAGCCGGCTTCATCGTTGCTGGGTCTTTCCCGCTGTGCTGGCGGGCGGCCTTTTGGCGGTCGCCCGCCAGCACAGCGGGAAAGCCAGAATGGCCGCCGTGGTCTTGTGACAGCGGTGCGGTCAATTTGGCGGTAACCGCATGGCAGGCGGCGACCGCCGCCCGCCGCGGTTAGAATCACCGCCATAGTAATGTGTTTTATATATCCCGACAGGGAAATATTGCTAAATTCGTTTTTCGCTGTTGCATAGCATGTCCCTCTCATAGGTTAACATGGGGGCTACCTTTAAATCTGATTAAAGTGTAGATTCCCTGTGGGAGCGAAGGAACATGTGGAGTTTGGGGTCTCTGAACTCACAATTTAAAAATACATCTTTTAGTAAAGTTGATTTTAAGATTGTGCGTTTGAAAATGCCACTTTTAGAAAGTGAGCATTTTCTTGCTTGTACCATTTCTGTGACTCTGCCTGTTTGTGGATTCCCTGTCAGGGTCAGTTTGACAGTTGGGCTGGTTGCACCTCACACTAGACAGTGACACAAAGGGAGCTGGGGTGTAGCCTGCATATCCTGATGAGCCATCTGTGCTAGGAGGGAGGGGAGGAGTGGTCACTCGCACCTGAAAGGGCTGTGCCTGCCCTCACACAATGCAGTCTCCGTCCCCCTGGTGAGTGTCTGGGGCCTGGCCGGGGCAAGGCAGGATTTCACATTCCAAAGAGACTTTACTTTGAAGTAGGCCTACTTCAAAGGAGAAACTGGGTATAAGAAGGGCACCCAAAACCACAGACTTTAGAACACTTCTGGAAACAAGAAGGAACCCCTGCCTGGAGAAGAGCTGAGGAGAAGTGCTGCCCTGCCTGTGACTGTGCTTTGTGGAGGTATCCTGCAGTTTCTGCTTCTGCCAGAGTAAGAGGGCAAAGACTGGACTTTGTGTGCCTTCCATCTTGTGAAAAACTCTCCAAGGGCTTGATTTAGAGCTTGCCTCCTGTTGTTTGAAGTCTCAGGGACAACAAAGACTTCTCTCTGCCAGCACCTGGAGTCTCTGGAGAGACTCCTGCTCTGACAAGTGGTGCCCTATCCAGTCCCTGGGCCCTTGAAAGGAAAGCTGGTGGAAATCCAAGGAAATCGACTTCGGACCGATGCCGCTGCTGAATCCAGTGACGCCACCTGCACCCGACGCCGTGACCTTCGCTGGAACGCGACGCTCTTCGCAGGCCCGACGCCGAGGTAGCCCCGCTGAAGTCAGTGACTCCGTGGAAGTCGCCGCACCACGTCGTGACCGATGCCACTCGAAGTGCACGGATTTAACGTTTCGGACAGATGACGCGATCCCCGACTTCGCGCATCGGCTTGTTTTCACTCTTCACCAAAGGCACTGTACTTGGGGGGTTTACGCGACTCCGTGTCCGGTGCCGCTGGTGTCGGCTTGTTGGGAACGACTCCGTCACGACGCTGTGTTAACACCTCATCGAAGCATTTTTGTTTCTAATCGCTATTTTTGAGTTTAATCTTTAAAAAATTCTGAATTTGACTAGTGTATGTTGGATTTTTGTCGTTTTGGTCTTGTTTTGTTTAGATAAATATTTCCTATTTTACTAAACTGGTGTTGTGTCATTTTGTAGTGTTTTCATTGAGTTACTGTGTGTGTTGGTACAAATACTTTAAACCTAGCACTCTGAAGTTAAGCCTACTGCTCTGACAAGCTACCAAGGGGGTAAGCAGGGGTTAGCTGAGGGTGATTCTCTTTTACCCTGACTAGAGTGAGGATCCTTGCTTGAACAGGGGGTAACCTGACTGTCAACCAAAACCCCATTTCTAACAGCAGGCCACGATGATCTGGCACACCTTCTTTGGTGAGTAGAATAGGGAACCACCTGTCATATGGAGGCACCTGAACCTGGCCTTCAGGAGGCCGAAAGTTGGCACTATAATCCTCCTAGTTCGCACATGGGCCTCATTGTAGCATTCCTCTGCCCTTGTCCTGGGATTCCTCACTGGGGTCAGTAGCCATGACAGGTTGGGTTAATCAGAGTCACCTGCAAATTTCGAGGGACAACTGTTAGACACCCACTAACCTGTAGGGATATTCCCAGACCCAGACGACTATTCCCACTGATTAGGTTCCATGTGCTCACCTAATAGACTCACCCGGTGCCTCTGGAGTTGCCCCATCACATAAGGGATGCTGCTATTCCGCAAGATGTAAGCGTCATGCACTGAGCCAGGGAATTTGGCATTCACATGGGAGATGTACTGGTCAGCCAAACACACCATCTGCACATTCATCGAATGATAACTCTTCCAGTTTCTGTACACCTGTTCACTCCTGCGGGGGGGACCAAGGCCACATGTGTCCCATCAATGGCACCTATGATGTTGGGGATATGTCCCAGGGCATAGAAGTCACCTTTCACTGTAGGCAAATCCTCCACCTGAGGGAAAACGATGTAGCTCCGCATGTGTTTCAGCAGGGCAGACAACACTCTGGACAACACGTTGGAAAACATAGGCTGGGACATCCCTGATGCTATGGCCACTGTTGTTTGAAATTAACCACTTGCAAGGAAATGGAGTACTGACAGCACCTGCACTTGAGGGGGGATTCCTGTGGGATGGCGGATAGCTGACATCAGGTCTGGCTCCAACTGGGCACACAGGATTGTGGCACGATCTAGCCTGTATGTGATAATTACATGTCTATCCTCCATTGTCGACAGGTCCACCAGCGGTCTGTACACCGGAGGATGCCGCCATCTCCTCACATGTCCCAGTGGACGGTGCCCATGAAGGACAACAGCGAGCATAGAGTCAACCAACTCAGAGGTACGTACTCACAGCTTACACAGAACACGATTCATAATCCGAAATAAGCACGTATGAGTGTTGAGGCAAGGCCTAGTTATGTGTGACGCAGTTAAAAATAGAGCCAGGTGGGCCCCTGAAATGGCGGCTGCCTGACCTGTAAAGTGGAACAATGGGATATGAGATAACTGCGCTGACGTTGTACACAGTCGCGGTAGGCGGTCGAAGACCGCGGCGCAATTCTGCATTGGTTAACATTGGACCCTATGGGTCCCAGGAGCCAATGACGATGTACGCCGGCGGTGACGGTACGCACCGCCGCGGACGTCACTGCCATTTTCTATCTGTTCAATCACTCGATACCTGATCTTCGACAGGAGAGGACCTACACGACAAGTGCTGCTGTGACCTCAGTCTGAAAGAGACAATGGCTCGTGCATCTGGGGAAAGGGCCCCTGCCTTCACATCGGAGGAGTTGGACAAACTCGTGGATGGGGTCCTCCCCCAGTACACGCTACTCTACGGTCCTCCAGACAAACAGGTAAGTACACTGGGAGCATGCTGTATGGGCTATGCCTGTGTGGAGTGAGGTGGATGAAAGATAGGAGGGGGGGAGAATGAGGCGTGCGTGAAACGACGTTGAGTGCATGTGCCACATGGCAAGGGTAGGGATGCGGGCCAATGACTGTGACGGTGCAGTTGGAACTAACTTCTCTTTTCCCCTGTACAATTCCTGTAGGTCAGCGCCCACCAGAAGAAGGATATTTGGCGTGCCATCGCCAAGGACGTCCAGACCATGGTGGTCTATTCCAGACGGAGCACCCACTGCCGTAAGAGTTGGGAGGACATTCGCTGCCGGAGCAAGAAGACGGCGGAGGCCCAGTTGAGGGTGGCCTCCCAACGTGGGAGGGGTGCCCGTCGCACCATGACCCCCCTGATGTTCAGGATCCTGGCGGTGGCATACCCGGAGTTGGATGGGCACTTGAGGGCATCACAGCAGCAACAAGGGGGTGAGTACACTCTCATTCTGCTGATTCAGCACGCAGTGGAGGTGTCTGGGTGGGGGAGGTGGGCTGTGGGTTCTCCTAGGCCAGGGTGAGTTCCGTAGGCTAGTTAGGTCTCCTTTTTCAGGCAGGCCCCGTGGCACCCCACCCCACCTGGGTACAGTGGCAACAACATCTGGTCAGGCTCCTGTGACATCCATGTGTGCAGATGTCGGCCATAGCCTTGTAGGCTATGTCCCAGGGATTGAATAGTGGACCCCAAGTGCGCGGCGTAGTGCAGGGGGCTTCTGTGTCTGTCCTGTCCGCCAACGGTAGCGGTAATGCATGCCCTCAACATGACTTTCTTCTGTCGTACCCCCCTTTTTGTGGTCTTCCTGTTCTTGTGTGCATTAGCATCATCAGGCAGAGGAGCAGTGGCACCGGAGCAGGAGGGAGCTGCATCCCACATGGCCCTGGAGGGTGACACTACGGAGTCGGATTTCACCAGTGCGACGGAGGGCAAGGGGAGCTCCACGGCCGGGACAGGAGCTGAGATACGGACTCGTCCTCTGATGGGAGCTCCCTTGTGGTGGCGGGCCCATCTGTGCCCCCCCATCTCCAGGTACAGCCGCCACCCCCCCTTCCAGCACCGCCCTCCCAGCAGCCCCTCAGCCTTTGCACTGTGCCCGCTCACCCAGGAGGGTGGGCATCACCTTCGCCCCAGGCACCTCAGCCCCTGCCCAAGTCACCCCTGCTGCCCTCGGTGAGGAGGCCATTGACCTCCTCAGGTCCCTCACTGTTGGGCAGTCTACCATTTTGAATGCCATCCAGGTTGTAGAGAGGCAGTTGCAACAGACAAATGCATTCCTGGAGGGCATTCATTCTGGTCAGGCAGCCCTTCAGCGAGCTTTTCAGACTCTGGCCTCAGCACTGATGGCAGCCATTGTCCCTGTCTCTAGCTTCCCCCCTCCAACATCCTCTACCCAGACCCACACCCTTGTACCTCAGCCTACCCCAAGCACACCATCAGACCAGCATGCACACACCCCAACACACAAAGGAAGCTCAGACAAACATAAGCACCACACATCCCACAGGCACTCAGGCAAGCATCACACACATGCAGACATAGCAACATCCACTGCCTCCACTGTGTCCCCCTCCTCCTCGTCTCCCTCCTACCTCCCAGTCTCGTCTCCACTCACACCTGCATGCACTACATCTACAGCCACTACTTCCATCACCACCACACCCCGCTCACGTGCAGTCACCACCCCCACTGCAATTCACACATCCCCTGTGTCCTCTCCCAGTGTGTCTGGGATGCCACCTCCCAAGGTACACAAACGCAGGCACACACCCACCCAACAGCCATCCACCTCACAACAGCCTCCAGCACATCCACCTTCACCCAAAGTCACCAAACGTACACCTCCTACAACCACAACCTCTTCCTCCACTCCCAAACCCCCTCCAGCTACCCGTCCCAGTGTTCCTAAGAAACTTTTCCTGGCCAACCTTGACCTCTTTCCCTCACCTCCCCTATCCCGTCAGTGCCCTAGGGCCCAACTCTCCAGGTCCCAACCTAGCACCTCAGCCACGACATCGGTGGGATCAGTGGTGCCAGTAGTCACCGGATTCTGGAGTGCACCAGGCAGCAGGGCAGCCAGTGTGGCAAGGAGCCACAGCACGGACAGTCCCCCACCTGTCAAGCATCAAAAGTTGGGCAGTGCCCTGCGGGAGAGGGGGAAGACACCAGCCACCAAAGCCGCTCCCAGGGGTACAGGTGGGAGTGTGGAGTCAGCTGCAACACCTTCCAAGGTCGGGAAGGGGCACAAGAAAACCGTCAAGTCTGGGAAGATCAGCACGACTGTGAAGACCGCCATCAGCCCCGCTGTCCAGGAGGCAACCACCATTAGCCCCGCTGCCCAGGAGGCGACCGCCATCAGCCCCGCTGCCCAGGAGGCGACCGCCATCAGCCCTGCTGCCCAGGAGGCGACCGCCAGCAGCAGCCCGATGGCCCAGACTGGACCGCCAGCACCAGCTCCGCTGGCCAGGATGCGACCGCCAGCACCAGCCCCGCTGGCCCAGACAGGACCGCCAGCACCAGCTCCGCTGGCCAGGATGCGACCGCCAGCACAAGCCCCGCTGGCCCAGACAGGACCGCCAGCACCAGCCCCGCAGGCCCAGACAGGACTGCCAGCACCAGACCCGCAGGCCCAGACAGGACCGCCAGCAGCAGCCCCGCAGGCACATCCACTGTAGAGACTTGAGAGACTGTGGCTTTGCACTCCCCAGGATTGAACATTGGGCAACCCACCCACTGTAGAGACTTGAGAGACTGTGGCTTTGCACTCCCCAGGATTGAACAGTGGGCAACACACCCACTGTAGAGACTTGAGAGACTGTGGCTTTGCACACCCCAGGATGCAGCAGTGGGCAAACCACTCACTGTAGAGACTTGTGAGACTGTGGCTTTGCACTCCCCAGGATTGAACAGCGGGCAACCCACCCACTGTAGAGACTTGAGAGACTGTGGCTTTGCACTCCCCAGGATTGAACAGTGGGCATGTGGCCCCCTCGTGGATTTGGAGTTGTACACTCATCCGGCTTAGGTGCCCCCCTTTCCCTTCCCCCTGAGGTGCCTGTTTTATTTCTATCTGATGCCCCTGCAGTGTTCTCTCTGTCATGTTCGGGTACCTTGTGTGGGCCTCGCCCATGCAGTGTGGGCCCAGTGTTCTACAGACTTAAATGGAGCAATACCTGGACTTCTATTCTTGGTATATATATTTGTTATTAGTGTATATATATTTTTGCATACTGGATTTTAATAGATTACAATGGTTACACTAATTTCCTTTTGTCTTTGCATTCTTCTGGGGGGGGTGTTGGGGGGTGTAACTGTGATGTATCATGATGTATTGGTGTGTGTGTTGTCGTGGGTGAGGGTGGGGGTGGGGGTGTTGCGTGTTGCGTGTGTGTGTCCCTGTTTTTTCACTCCCCCCTCCCCTGTGTCGTAGGTGCAGTACTCACCGTTGTCTTCGCCGCCGGCGTTCGTGCTCCTGGTAGAGGAGCAAGAAGATGAAAGCTGGGAAAATGTGAAGCTCTGGTTCCATGGCGTCCTGGTTTCTTTTGGGGTGTGTAGGGGTGAGCGTTTTCCCTTCGAAGTCCTGTTTCCGCCGTGTTTTTGTTTGCGGTGAATCCGCCCCAGAAAAAGTGGCGGATTGGTAGGTAGTGATACTGTGGGCGGTACATTGCCTTCCGCCTGTCTGTTGGCGGTGACCGCCGCGCTGTTTGTTTGTACCGCCGTGGCGGTCGGAGTGTTAAAGTGGCTGTCTATGTTGGCGGTTTCTGCAACGGTCGTAATTCAATTTTTTTTACTGCCGGACCTGTTGGTGGTCTTACCGCCGCTTTAACACCCACCGCCAGGGTTGTAATGACCACCATTGTTTTTAATTATTTTGATGTGTTTTAGTATATATATATCACTTTTATGCGTTACTATTTGTAAGAAATTGGGTTTTTGGTTGGCAGTCAGGTTGCCCTCTGTCCAAGCAAGAACCCTCACTCTAGTCAGGGTAAGTCACACACAATCCAAAATCAGCCTGTGCTCACCCTCCGGTAGCTTGGCACGAGCAGTCAGGCTTAACTTAGAAGGCAATGTGTAAAGCATTTGTGCAATAAATCATACAACACCATAGCATAACACCACAAAAATACACCACACAGTGTTTAGAAAAATAGATAATATTTATCTGGGTATCTTCAGGTCAAAACGATCAAAGTTGCAATATGAATTTGTAAAGATATCACTGAAAAGTGATAGAAAGTGTCTTAAGTCTTTAGAAAGTAAACAAAGTCTCTTTCAAACACAAAGTACCTGGTTTCTGGTGGAAAATCTCCTCAGAGGGCCACAGGAGAAGAGGTGCGTGCAAAACTGGTGTGTGCGTCGATTTCTCCTCAGCACACACGGACTTGCGTCGTTATTTTTCACGCGGGGAGTAGGGCGTCATTTTCTGGCGCGCGGACAGTCTCTTACTGTGGTTTGCGGGGAGTACCAGATGTCCCGGGTCTGTGCGTTGATTTTCCTGCTTGTTTTCCGGCTGCGCGTCGTTCTGCGGGGCTGCGCGTCGAAGTTTCGATCTCACGGCAGGCGTCGCGTCGATTTCTCCTGCGGAGTCGGGCGGCGTTGTCCTTGCGAGGCCGTGCGTCAAAGTTTCGATCTCACGGTAGGCGTCGCGTCGATTTCTCCTGCGGAGTCGGGCGGCGTTGTCCTTGCGAGGCCGTGCGTCAAAGTTTCGATCTCACGGTATGCGTCGCGTCGATTTCTCCTGCGGAGTCGGGCGGCATTGTCCTTGCGCGGCCGTGCGTCAAAGTTTCGATCTCACGGCAGGCGTCGCGTCGATTTCTCCTGCGGAGTCGGGCGGCGTTGTCCTTGCGAGGCCGTGCGTCAAAGTTTCGATCTCACGGTAGGCGTCGCGTCGATTTCTCCTGCGGAGTCGGGCGGCGTTGTCCTTGCGCGGCCGTGCGTCAAAGTTTTGATCTCACGGCAGGCGTCGCGTCGATTTCTCCCGGGAAGTCGGGCGGCGTTGTCCTTGCGAGGCCGTGCGTCATAGTTTCGGTCGTCCCGAAGACGTCGCGTCGATCAGCGTTGGTGTGCGGCGTTTTTCTTGGCGCGGAACAAGCTGTGCGTCGAAAAGTTCGGCGCACGGAGCGTCCAAGAGGAAGAGAGAAGTCTTTTTGGTCCTGAGACTTCAGGGAACAGGAGGCAAGCTCTATCCAAGCCCTTGGAGAGCACTTTTACAGCCAGAAAAGAGTTCAGCAAGGCAGCAGGCCAACAGCAAGGCAGCAGTCCTTTGTAGAAAAGCAGACAGGTGAGTCCTTTGAGCAGCCAGGCAGTTCTTCTTGGCAGGATGTAGTTTCTGGTTCAGGTTTCTTCTCCAGCAAGTGTCTGATGAGGTAGGGCAGAGGCCCTGTTTTATACTAAGTTGTGCCTTTGAAGTGGGGGTGACTTCAAAGAGTGTCTAAGAAATGCACCAAGCCCCCTTTCAGTTCAATCCTGTCTGCCAGAGTCCCAGTAGGGGGTGTGGCAGTCCTTTGTGTGAGGGCAGGCCCTCCACCCTCCCAGCCCAGGAAGACCCATTCAAAATGCAGATGTATGCAAGTGAGGCTGAGTACCCTGTGTTTGGGGTGTGTCTGAGTGAATGCACAAGGAGCTGTCAACTAAACCTAGCCAGACGTGGATTGAAGGGCACAACAAGATTTTAGTGCAAAGAAATGTTCACTTTCTAAAAGTGGCATTTCTAGAATAGTAATATTAAATCCGACTTCACCAGTCAGCAGGATTTTGTATTACCATTCTGGCCATGCTAAATATGACCTTCCTGCTCCTTTCAGATCAGCAGCTGCCACTTCAACAGTGTATGAGGGCAGCCCCAATGTTAGCCTATGAAAGGAGCAGGCCTCACAGTAGTGTAAAAATGAATTTAGGAGTTTTACACTACCAGGACATATAACTACACAGGTACATGTCCTGCCTTTTACCTACACAGCACCCTGCTCTAGGGGTTACCTAAGGCACATATTGGGGATGACTTATATGTAGTAAAAGGGGAGTTCTAGGCTTGGCAAGTACTTTTAAATGCCAAGTCGAAGTGGCAGTGAAACTGCACACACAGGCCTTGCAATGGCAGGCCTGAGACAGGGTTAAGGGGCTACTGAGGTGGGTGGCACAACCAGTGCTGCAGGCCCACTAGTAGCATTTAATCTACCTGCCCTAGGCACATGTAGTGCACTCTACCAGGGACTTACAAGTAAATTAAATAGTCAATCATGGATAAACCAATCAGTAGTACAATTTACACAGAGAGCATATGCACTTTAGCACTGGTTAGCAGTGGTAAAGTGCCCAGAGGTCAAAAGCCAACAACAACAGGTCAGAAAAAATAGGAGGAAGGAGGCA